>NC_140999.1:66677694-66809594 GCF_052327205.1 Somniosus microcephalus | reverse complement strand
AGTCGCGCTCTCTCTCTTCCCCCAGTCGCGCTCTCTCTCTCCCCCAGTCGCGCTCTCTCTCTTCCCCCCAGTCGCGCTCTCTCTCTTCCCCCCAGTCGCGCTCTCTCTCTTCCCCCCAGTCGCGCTCTCTCTCTTCCCCCCAGTCGCGCTCTCTCTCTTCCCCCCAGTCGCGCTCTCTCTCTTCCCCCCAGTCGCGCTCTCTCTCTTCCCCCCAGTCGCGCTCTCTCTCTTCCCCCCAGTCGCGCTCTCTCTCTTCCCCCCAGTCGCGCTCTCTCTCTTCCCCCCAGTCGCGCTCTCTCTCTTCCCCCCAGTCGCGCTCTCTCTCTTCCCCCCAGTCGCGCTCTCTCTCTTCCCCCAGTCGCGCTCTCTCTCTTCCCCCCAGTCGCGCTCTCTCTCTTCCCCCAGTCGCGCTCTCTCTCTTCCCCCCAGTCGCGCTCTCTCTCTTCCCCCCAGTCGCGCTCTCTCTCTTCCCCCCAGTCGCGCTCTCTCTCTTCCCCCCAGTCGCGCTCTCTCTCTTCCCCCCAGTCGCGCTCTCTCTCTTCCCCCCAGTCGCGCTCTCTCTCTTCCCCCCAGTCGCGCTCTCTCTCTTCCCCCCAGTCGCGCTCTCTCTCTTCCCCCCAGTCGCGCTCTCTCTCTTCCCCCAGTCGCGCTCTCTCTCTTCCCCCAGTCGCGCTCTCTCTCTTCCCCCCAGTCGCGCTCTCTCTCTTCCCCCCAGTCGCGCTCTCTCTCTTCCCCCCAGTCGCTCTCTCTCTTCCCCCCCAGTCGCGCTCTCTCTTTCCCCCCAGTCGCGCTCTCTCTTTCCCCCCAGTCGCGCTCTCTCTCTTTCCCCCCCAGTCGCTCTCTCTCTTCCCCCCCAGTCGCTCTCTCTCTTTCCCCCCCAGTCGCTCTCTCTCTTTCCCCCCCAGTCGCTCTCTCTCTTTCCCCCCCAGTCGCTCTCTCTCTTTCCCCCCAGTCGCTCTCTTCCCATCTCTCTCTTCCCCCCAGTCGCTCTCTCTCTTTCCCCCCAGTCGCTCTCTCTCTTTCCCCCCAGTCGCTCTCTCTCTTCCCCCCAGTCGCTCTCTCTCTTTCCCCCCAGTCGCTCTCTCTCTTTCCCCCCAGTCGCTCTCTCTCTTTCCCCCCAGTCGCTCTCTCTCTTTCCCCCCAGTCGCTCTCTCTCTTTCCCCCCAGTCGCTCTCTCTCTTTCCCCCCAGTCGCTCTCTCTCTTTCCCCCCAGTCGCTCTCTCTCTTTCCCCCCAGTCGCTCTCTCTCTTTCCCCCCAGTCGCTCTCTCTCTTTCCCCCCAGTCGCTCTCTCTCTTTCCCCCCAGTCGCTCTCTCTCTTTCCCCCCAGTCGCTCTCTCTCTTTCCCCCCAGTCGCTCTCTCTCTTTCCCCCCAGTCGCTCTCTCTCTTTCCCCCCAGTCGCTCTCTCTCTTTCCCCCCAGTCGCTCTCTCTCTTTCCCCCCAGTCGCTCTCTCTCTTTCCCCCCAGTCGCTCTCTCTCTTTCCCCCCAGTCGCTCTCTCTCTTTCCCCCCAGTCGCTCTCTCTCTTTCCCCCCAGTCGCTCTCTCTCTTTCCCCCCAGTCGCTCTCTCTCTTTCCCCCAGTCGCTCTCTCTCTTTCCCCCCAGTCGCTCTCTCTCTTTCCCCCCAGTCGCTCTCTCTCTTTCCCCCCAGTCGCTCTCTCTCTTTCCCCCCAGTCGCTCTCTCTCTTTCCCCCCAGTCGCTCTCTCTCTTTCCCCCCAGTCGCTCTCTCTCTCTTTCCCCCCAGTCGCTCTCTCTCTTTCCCCCCAGTCGCTCTCTCTCTTTCCCCCCAGTCGCTCTCTCTCTTTCCCCCCAGTCGCTCTCTCTCTTTCCCCCCAGTCGCTCTCTCTCTTTCCCCCCAGTCGCTCTCTCTCTTTCCCCCCAGTCGCTCTCTCTCTTTCCCCCCCAGTCGCTCTCTCTCTTTCCCCCCAGTCGCTCTCTCTCTTTCCCCCCAGTCGCTCTCTCTCTTTCCCCCCAGTCGCTCTCTCTCTTTCCCCCCAGTCGCTCTCTCTCTTTCCCCCCCAGTCGCTCTCTCTCTTTCCCCCCAGTCGCTCTCTCTCTTTCCCCCCAGTCGCTCTCTCTCTTTCCCCCCCAGTCGCTCTCTCTCTTTCCCCCCAGTCGCTCTCTCTCTTTCCCCCCAGTCGCTCTCTCTCTTTCCCCCCAGTCGCTCTCTCTCTTTCCCCCCAGTCGCTCTCTCTCTTTCCCCCCAGTCGCTCTCTCTCTTTCCCCCCCAGTCGCTCTCTCTCTTTCCCCCCAGTCGCTCTCTCTCTTTCCCCCCCAGTCGCTCTCTCTCTTTCCCCCCAGTCGCTCTCTCTCTTTCCCCCCAGTCGCTCTCTCTCTTTCCCCCCAGTCGCTCTCTCTCTTTCCCCCCAGTCGCTCTCTCTCTTTCCCCCCAGTCGCTCTCTCTCTTTCCCCCCAGTCGCTCTCTCTCTTTCCCCCCAGTCGCTCTCTCTCTTTCCCCCCCAGTCGCTCTCTCTCTTTCCCCCCCCCCCAGTCGCTCTCTCTCTTCCCCCCCCCCCAGTCGCTCTCTCTCTTCCCCCCCCCAGTCGCTCTCTCTCTTCCCCCCCAGTCGCTCTCTCTCTTCCCCCCCAGTCGCTCTCTCTCTTCCCCCCCAGTCGCTCTCTCTCTTCCCCCCCAGTCGCTCTCTCTCTTCCCCCCAGTCGCTCTCTCTCTTCCCCCCCAGTCGCTCTCTCTCTTCCCCCCCAGTCGCTCTCTCTCTTCCCCCCCAGTCGCTCTCTCTCTTCCCCCCCAGTCGCTCTCTCTCTTCCCCCCCAGTCGCTCTCTCTCTTCCCCCCCAGTCGCTCTCTCTCTTCCCCCCCAGTCGCTCTCTCTCTTCCCCCCCAGTCGCTCTCTCTCTTCCCCCCCAGTCGCTCTCTCTCTTCCCCCCCAGTCGCTCTCTCTCTTCCCCCCCCCCCCCCAGTCGCTCTCTCTCTTCCCCCCCCCCAGTCGCTCTCTCTCTTCCCCCCCCCCCAGTCGCTCTCTCTCTTCCCCCCAGTCGCTCTCTCTTCCCCCCCCCCAGTCGCTCTCTCTCTTCCCCCCCCCCCAGTCGCTCTCTCTCTTCCCCCCCCCCCAGTCGCTCTCTCTCTTCCCCCCCCCCCAGTCGCTCTCTCTCTTCCCCCCCCCCCAGTCGCTCTCTCTCTTCCCCCCCCAGTCGCTCTCTCTCTTCCCCCCCAGTCGCTCTCTCTCTTCCCCCCCCAGTCGCGCTCTCTCTTCCCCCCAGTCGCTCTCTCTCTTCCCCCCAGTCGCTCTCTCTCTTCCCCCCAGTCGCTCTCTCTCTTCCCCCCAGTCGCTCTCTCTCTTCCCCCCAGTCGCTCTCTCTCTTCCCCCCAGTCGCTCTCTCTCTTCCCCCCAGTCGCTCTCTCTCTTCCCCCCAGTCGCTCTCTCTCTTCCCCCCAGTCGCTCTCTCTCTTCCCCCCAGTCGCTCTCTCTCTTCCCCCCCAGTCGCTCTCTCTCTTCCCCCCAGTCGCTCTCTCTCTTCCCCCCAGTCGCTCTCTCTCTTCCCCCCAGTCGCTCTCTCTCTTCCCCCCCAGTCGCTCTCTCTCTTCCCCCCAGTCGCTCTCTCTCTTCCCCCCAGTCGCTCTCTCTCTTCCCCCCAGTCGCTCTCTCTCTTCCCCCCAGTCGCTCTCTCTCTTCCCCCCAGTCGCTCTCTCTCTTCCCCCCAGTCGCTCTCTCTCTTCCCCCCAGTCGCTCTCTCTCTTCCCCCCAGTCGCTCTCTCTCTTCCCCCCAGTCGCTCTCTCTCTTCCCCCCAGTCGCTCTCTCTCTTCCCCCCAGTCGCTCTCTCTCTTCCCCCCAGTCGCTCTCTCTCTTCCCCCCAGTCGCTCTCTCTCTTCCCCCCAGTCGCTCTCTCTCTTCCCCCCAGTCGCTCTCTCTCTTCCCCCCAGTCGCTCTCTCTCTTCCCCCCAGTCGCTCTCTCTCTTCCCCCCAGTCGCTCTCTCTCTTCCCCCCAGTCGCTCTCTCTCTTCCCCCCAGTCGCTCTCTCTCTTCCCCCCAGTCGCTCTCTCTCTTCCCCCCAGTCGCTCTCTCTCTTCCCCCCAGTCGCTCTCTCTCTTCCCCCCAGTCGCTCTCTCTCTTCCCCCCAGTCGCTCTCTCTCTTCCCCCCAGTCGCTCTCTCTCTTCCCCCCAGTCGCTCTCTCTCTTCCCCCCAGTCGCTCTCTCTCTTCCCCCCAGTCGCTCTCTCTCTTCCCCCCAGTCGCTCTCTCTCTTCCCCCCAGTCGCTCTCTCTCTTCCCCCCAGTCGCTCTCTCTCTTCCCCCCAGTCGCTCTCTCTCTTCCCCCCAGTCGCTCTCTCTCTTCCCCCCAGTCGCTCTCTCTCTTCCCCCCAGTCGCTCTCTCTCTTCCCCCCAGTCGCTCTCTCTCTTCCCCCCAGTCGCTCTCTCTCTTCCCCCAGTCGCTCTCTCTCTTCCCCCCAGTCGCTCTCTCTCTTCCCCCAGTCGCTCTCTCTCTTCCCCCCAGTCGCTCTCTCTCTTCCCCCCAGTCGCTCTCTCTCTTCCCCCCAGTCGCTCTCTCTCTTCCCCCCAGTCGCTCTCTCTCTTCCCCCCAGTCGCTCTCTCTCTTCCCCCCAGTCGCTCTCTCTCTTCCCCCCAGTCGCTCTCTCTCTTCCCCCCAGTCGCTCTCTCTCTTCCCCCCAGTCGCTCTCTCTCTTCCCCCCAGTCGCTCTCTCTCTTCCCCCCAGTCGCTCTCTCTCTTCCCCCCAGTCGCTCTCTCTCTTCCCCCCAGTCGCTCTCTCTCTTCCCCCCAGTCGCTCTCTCTCTTCCCCCCAGTCGCTCTCTCTCTTCCCCCCAGTCGCTCTCTCTCTTCCCCCCAGTCGCTCTCTCTCTTCCCCCCAGTCGCTCTCTCTCTTCCCCCCAGTCGCTCTCTCTCTTCCCCCCAGTCGCTCTCTCTCTTCCCCCCAGTCGCTCTCTCTCTTCCCCCCAGTCGCTCTCTCTCTTCCCCCCAGTCGCTCTCTCTCTTCCCCCCAGTCGCTCTCTCTCTTCCCCCCCAGTCGCTCTCTCTCTTCCCCCCAGTCGCTCTCTCTCTTCCCCCCAGTCGCTCTCTCTCTTCCCCCCAGTCGCTCTCTCTCTTCCCCCCAGTCGCTCTCTCTCTTCCCCCCAGTCGCTCTCTCTCTTCCCCCCAGTCGCTCTCTCTCTTCCCCCCCAGTCGCTCTCTCTCTTCCCCCCAGTCGCTCTCTCTCTTCCCCCCCAGTCGCTCTCTCTCTTCCCCCCAGTCGCTCTCTCTCTTCCCCCCAGTCGCTCTCTCTCTTCCCCCCAGTCGCTCTCTCTCTTCCCCCCCAGTCGCTCTCTCTCTTCCCCCCAGTCGCTCTCTCTCTTCCCCCCAGTCGCTCTCTCTCTTCCCCCCAGTCGCTCTCTCTCTTCCCCCCCCAGTCGCTCTCTCTCTTCCCCCCAGTCGCTCTCTCTCTTCCCCCCAGTCGCTCTCTCTCTTCCCCCCAGTCGCGCTCTCTCTTCCCCCCAGTCGCGCTCTCTCTTCCCCCCCAGTCGCGCTCTCTCTTCCCCCCAGTCGCGCTCTCTCTTCCCCCCCAGTCGCGCTCTCTCTTCCCCCCAGTCGCGCTCTCTCTTTCCCCCCAGTCGCGCTCTCTCTTTCCCCCCAGTCGCGCTCTCTCTTTCCCCCCAGTCGCGCTCTCTCTTTCCCCCCAGTCGCGCTCTCTCTTTCCCCCCCAGTCGCGCTCTCTCTTTCCCCCCCAGTCGCGCTCTCTCTTTCCCCCCCAGTCGCGCTCTCTCTTTCCCCCCCAGTCGCGCTCTCTCTTTCCCCCCCAGTCGCGCTCTCTCTTTCCCCCCCAGTCGCGCTCTCTCTTTCCCCCCCAGTCGCGCTCTCTCTTTCCCCCCCAGTCGCGCTCTCTCTTTCCCCCCCAGTCGCTCTCTCTCTTTCCCCCCCAGTCGCTCTCTCTCTTTCCCCCCAGTCGCTCTCTCTCTTTCCCCCCCAGTCGCTCTCTCTCTTTCCCCCCCAGTCGCTCTCTCTCTTTCCCCCCCAGTCGCTCTCTCTCTTTCCCCCCAGTCGCTCTCTCTCTTTCCCCCCAGTCGCTCTCTCTCTTTCCCCCCAGTCGCTCTCTCTCTTTCCCCCCCAGTCGCTCTCTCTCTTTCCCCCCAGTCGCTCTCTCTCTTTCCCCCCAGTCGCTCTCTCTCTTTCCCCCCAGTCGCTCTCTCTCTTTCCCCCCAGTCGCTCTCTCTCTTTCCCCCCAGTCGCTCTCTCTCTTTCCCCCCAGTCGCTCTCTCTCTTTCCCCCCAGTCGCTCTCTCTCTTTCCCCCCAGTCGCTCTCTCTCTTTCCCCCCAGTCGCTCTCTCTCTTTCCCCCCAGTCGCTCTCTCTCTTTCCCCCCAGTCGCTCTCTCTCTTTCCCCCCAGTCGCTCTCTCTCTTTCCCCCCAGTCGCTCTCTCTCTTTCCCCCCAGTCGCTCTCTCTCTTTCCCCCCAGTCGCTCTCTCTCTTTCCCCCCAGTCGCTCTCTCTCTTTCCCCCCAGTCGCTCTCTCTCTTTCCCCCCAGTCGCTCTCTCTCTTTCCCCCCAGTCGCTCTCTCTCTTTCCCCCCAGTCGCTCTCTCTCTTTCCCCCCAGTCGCTCTCTCTCTTTCCCCCCAGTCGCTCTCTCTCTTTCCCCCCAGTCGCTCTCTCTCTTTCCCCCCAGTCGCTCTCTCTCTTTCCCCCCAGTCGCTCTCTCTCTTTCCCCCCAGTCGCTCTCTCTCTTTCCCCCCAGTCGCTCTCTCTCTTTCCCCCCAGTCGCTCTCTCTCTTTCCCCCCAGTCGCTCTCTCTCTTTCCCCCCAGTCGCTCTCTCTCTTTCCCCCCAGTCGCTCTCTCTCTTTCCCCCCAGTCGCTCTCTCTCTTTCCCCCCAGTCGCTCTCTCTCTTTCCCCCCAGTCGCTCTCTCTCTTTCCCCCCAGTCGCGCTCTCTCTTTCCCCCCAGTCGCTCTCTCTCTTTCCCCCCAGTCGCTCTCTCTCTTTCCCCCCAGTCGCTCTCTCTCTTTCCCCCCAGTCGCTCTCTCTCTTTCCCCCCAGTCGCTCTCTCTCTTTCCCCCCAGTCGCTCTCTCTCTTTCCCCCCAGTCGCTCTCTCTCTTTCCCCCCAGTCGCTCTCTCTCTTTCCCCCCAGTCGCTCTCTCTCTTTCCCCCCAGTCGCTCTCTCTCTTTCCCCCCAGTCGCTCTCTCTCTTTCCCCCCAGTCGCTCTCTCTCTTTCCCCCCAGTCGCTCTCTCTCTTTCCCCCCAGTCGCTCTCTCTCTTTCCCCCCAGTCGCTCTCTCTCTTTCCCCCCAGTCGCTCTCTCTCTTTCCCCCCAGTCGCTCTCTCTCTTTCCCCCCAGTCGCTCTCTCTCTTTCCCCCCAGTCGCTCTCTCTCTTTCCCCCCAGTCGCTCTCTCTCTTTCCCCCAGTCGCTCTCTCTCTTTCCCCCCAGTCGCTCTCTCTCTTTCCCCCCAGTCGCTCTCTCTCTTTCCCCCCAGTCGCTCTCTCTCTTTCCCCCCAGTCGCTCTCTCTCTTTCCCCCCAGTCGCTCTCTCTCTTTCCCCCCCAGTCGCTCTCTCTCTTTCCCCCCAGTCGCTCTCTCTCTTTCCCCCCAGTCGCTCTCTCTCTTTCCCCCAGTCGCTCTCTCTCTTTCCCCCCAGTCGCTCTCTCTCTTTCCCCCCAGTCGCTCTCTCTCTTTCCCCCCAGTCGCTCTCTCTCTTTCCCCCCAGTCGCTCTCTCTCTTTCCCCCCAGTCGCTCTCTCTCTTTCCCCCCAGTCGCTCTCTCTCTTTCCCCCCAGTCGCTCTCTCTCTTTCCCCCCAGTCGCTCTCTCTCTTTCCCCCCCAGTCGCTCTCTCTCTTCCCCCCCCCCAGTCGCTCTCTCTCTTCCCCCCCCCCCCAGTCGCTCTCTCTCTTCCCCCCCCCAGTCGCTCTCTCTCTTCCCCCCCAGTCGCTCTCTCTCTTCCCCCCCAGTCGCTCTCTCTCTTCCCCCCCAGTCGCTCTCTCTCTTCCCCCCCAGTCGCTCTCTCTCTTCCCCCCCAGTCGCTCTCTCTCTTCCCCCCCAGTCGCTCTCTCTCTTCCCCCCCAGTCGCTCTCTCTCTTCCCCCCCCAGTCGCTCTCTCTCTTCCCCCCCCAGTCGCTCTCTCTCTTCCCCCCCAGTCGCTCTCTCTCTTCCCCCCCAGTCGCTCTCTCTCTTCCCCCCCCCCCCCCAGTCGCTCTCTCTCTTCCCCCCCCCCAGTCGCTCTCTCTCTTCCCCCCCCCCAGTCGCTCTCTCTCTTCCCCCCCCCCCCAGTCGCTCTCTCTCTTCCCCCCCCCCCCAGTCGCTCTCTCTCTTCCCCCCCCCCCCAGTCGCTCTCTCTCTTCCCCCCCCCCCAGTCGCTCTCTCTCTTCCCCCCCCCCAGTCGCTCTCTCTCTTCCCCCCCCAGTCGCTCTCTCTCTTCCCCCCCAGTCGCTCTCTCTCTTCCCCCCCCCAGTCGCGCTCTCTCTTCCCCCCCAGTCGCGCTCTCTCTCTCTCTCTCCCAACAACAACATGCCCTCGAAAAAGCCTCGGCACCGCCGGGCACTTCAGCTAGTAAGACCATAAAAGAAGCAAACAAAGCACTGGGGTTAATTTCTCGAGGGATAGAATTGAAAAGCAGAGAAGTTAAACTTGTATCGATCCTTGGTTGGACCACACTTGGAATATTGTGAGCAGCTCTGGTCTCCATATAATAAAAAAGGATATAGAGGCACTGGAGAAAGTGCAAGAAAGATTTACTAGCATGATACCAGAACTGAGAGGTTATACCGATCAGGAAAGGTTGAACAGGCTGGCGCTCTTTTCTCTAGAAAAATAAAGACTGAGGGGTGACCTGAGAGAGAGCTTCAGGATAATGAAAGGATTTGATAGGGTAGATGTAGAAAACATGTTTCCACTTGTGGGTGAGACCAGAACTAAGGGCCACAAATATGAGATAATCACTAATGAATCGAATAGGGAATTCAGGAGTAACCTCTTTACCCAGAGAATGGTTAGAATGTGAAATTCGCTACCACAAGGAGTAGCTGAGGTGAATAGCATAGATGTGTTCAAAGGGAAAGCTAGATAAATACCTGAGGGAGAAAGGAATAGAAGGATATGTTGATGGTGTTTGATGAAGAGGGGTTGGAGGAGGCTCGTGTGGAGCATAAACACCGGCATGGATCTGTGGGCTGAATGGCCTGTTTCTGTGCTGTAAATACTTTGTGATACTTAGTAATTTAAACATGGTATGATCTTATGTGTTTTACGGCTTAATCAGTTGTGCAAAGTGTGATCTTTATCTGTGCCATGGCTCATCAAATATGTTTCTGTTGGTGCTGACAAAACAATTATAAATGATGAAGCTCTTCCTCTGGTGTATGGAGCATTCCCGCAGAACCTCCTTCTATTCCACACTGTCATAAGAACATAAGAAATAGAAGCAGGAGTCGGCCATTCGGCCCTTCGAGTCTGCTCTGCCATTCAATGAGATCATGGCTGATCTTCTGCCTCAACTCCATTCACCGGCCCTATCACCATATCCCTTGATGCCCTTACTAGTCAGAAATCTATCGACTTCTGTTTTGAATATACCCAATGACTGAGCCTCCACAGCCCTCTTGGGGTAAAGAATTCTGAAGATTCACCACCCTCCTGTGTGAAGAAATTTCTTCTCATCTCAGTCCTGAATGTCCTTCCCTTTATCCTTCATCCTGTGGCCCCTGGTTCTAGACTCCCCAGCCAAGGGAAACATTCTCCCAGCATCCACCCTATCAAGCCCTGTAATAATTTTGTATGTTTCAATGAGATCCCCTCTCATTCTTCTGAATTCAAGAGAATACAGGCTTAGTTTACTCAATCTCTTCTCATACGAAAGTCACGCCATCCCAGGAATCAATCTCGTGAACCTGATTCTTGTTCTCACATTGAACAACTTCTCCTTTGACTCCACTCATTTCCTCCAAATCAAAGGTGTTGCTATGGGTACCCACATGGGTCCTAGCTAGCCTGCCTTTTCATGGGATATGTGGAACACTCTTTGTTCGAGTCCTACTCGGATCCCCTCCCTCACCTCTTTTTCCAGTACATTGATGACTGTATCAGTGCCGTCTCCTGCTCTCGCCCTGAACTAGAAAATTTCATTCACTTTACTTCCAATTTCTACCCTTCCCTCACCTTCACATGGTCCATCTCTAACCCTTCCCTTGACTTCTCCGTTTCCATCTCTGGGGATAGGTTATTGACTAACATTCACTACAAGCCCACTGACTCCCACAGCTACCTGGACTACACTTCCTCCCACCCCGCCTCCTGTAAGGACTCTGTTTCATTCTCCCAGTTTCTCCGTCTCTGCTGCATTTGCTCCGACGATGCCACCTTCCATACCAGTGCTTCTGACATGTCTTCCTTTTTCCTCAACCAAGGATTCCCCTCTACTGTGGTTAACACGGCCCTTGACCGTGTCCATTCTATCTCCCGCACTTCTGCCCTCACCCCTGCCCCTCCCTCCCGGAACCATGATAGAGTTCCACTTGTCCCCACCTTTCATCCCACTAGCCTCCACATTCAATGGATTATCCTCCGCCATTTCCGCCACCTCCAGCGTGATCCCACCAGCGAATGCATCTTCCCCTCACCTCGCCTTTCAGCATTCCGTAGGGACCGCTCCCTCCGCGATACCCTAGTCCACTCCTCCACCACCCCCAGCACCCCTTCCCCTTCACCCAGCGTCTTCCCGTGCAAGCGCAAGAGATGCAACAAATACCCTTATACCTCCCCCCTTCCCACTGTCCAGGGCCCCAAACACCCCTTCCAGGTGAAACAGCGATTTACTTGTACTTCTTGCAATTTTGTATACTGTATTCACTGCTCACGATGTGGTCTCCTCTACATTGGGGAGACCAAATGCAGATTGGGTGACCGCTTTGCAGAACACCTCCATTCAGTCCGTAAAGGGGACCCCAAAATCCCGGTGGCCTGTCACTTTTTAATTCTCCGCTCCATTCCCATTCAGACCTGTCCTTGGCCTCTTGCACTGTTCCATGGAAGCTCAGCATAAGCTCGAGGAACAGCACCTCATCTTTCGATTAGGCACTCTACAGCCCTCTGGACTCAACATAGAGTTCAACAAATTTAGATAATAACCTCGGCCCCTATCACACATATATATATATATATATATATATATATATTTTTTTTTATCCACAATTTTTGTTTGCCCTTTTTTTTTTTTTCTTCTTCTTCCCTCCTACATGGCAGCTGTCCTTCATTCTGCCAGCACAATTCAGCGCATTTCACACCTAATCTAGAGCTGTCTTTTGTCTCCACTAGTCCTATCACCATCTCGTCTTGCTTTGAATACCTCTTAATGCCTCTTCTCTTTTGTTCTCTCCCAGCCCGGCCTCTTAATCTATTTCATTCCCTGTGCCTCTTTAGTCTTGATAAAGGGTTTCTCTGTACGGATGTTGCCTGGCCTGCTGAGTTTTTCCAGCATTTTCTGTTGTTATTTTAGAGTCATCCTTTGTTTCTTAACCTGTCCCATTACCACCTCCTCTCGCCTTGAATATCTCTTAATGCCTCTCAATGTCTCTTAATCTCTCCTGCTCTCTATCCTATAACTTGTAGGGGGTTTTGGTGTGTGTACCCAGTCAGCTCTACCCCTGACTGTCCCTGAGCGGTTCCAATCGCTCCACACCCCCTGGGTTCTAGACACTGGACTTAGGTACAGGCGGCGATACAGGAAATCGACTGGACAAGTGGTTTGGTGCAAGAAAACCAAAATTTTATTAAAAGGCTGAATAAAACACAGTACTACTGAGAATTACTGGCATAGTTACAGGCATAAAACAGTTAATATACTTATATGGGAATGGGAAACACATGGCACATCGAGGGAAACAAATACATTAAAAATCCCCTTATCCTCAATCCCACCCCTTATACCTAACTAGATTAAGCTATGAGGGGCCAGGAATTCATGGTCACCAATTTAAAACCTGCCACTTTAGATGGTGGGGTTTGAGGTCCGCTCTTCCTGTCCTTTGGGGTATCCCATCACCACGTGGTCACAGGGCGTGCCGCTGAAGTTGTTTGTGCAAAGGCACCCTCCCTTTTCCTCCGTTACCGTCTTCATCGAGTACTTCATCGCGATGGGCCGCCTTCTCCTTTGGGTGGTCGCTGACGGTATTGCTGCGGTCTGGGGTTGGTAGGTGGTCTTTACCGTCTAATGATGTTGCTATCCATGCTTCAAACACCAGCTTGTTCTTCAACTGGGCTATTACTGTCCATGTGGCAAACGGCAGTTTATAACTAGACCGTTTTGTCTAGATTTTTCTACCCACTCTTCGAATTACCAGCTTATTCCTCAAATTGGGGTTTTACTGTCCATGCATGCAATGCCAACTTATTCACCAAACTCCAGCTTATAACCAGGCATTTTGGTTTCCCCAATGCGTCTTTCACTGCCCTTCTCTGCTCTTATTGGTTTACCATAACTCTTCATCTTGTCTCGTCTCGTCTGCCCGTTTGTGGCCTGTGTGTCCTGTGTGGTTTCGAACTCGGGTCTCGTTCTCCTCCCGCATTTGGGCCCTCGGTGTAGTAATGGGCGTCCTTGGTGTTGAGCAGCGCGGGGAGCGAGAAGAGAGCCCGCCACGAGACCAGGGCATGAGAACGAGCGGCAGCAGGCCAAAACGCCAAACGATAAGAGGCCAGAGCAAGAGCGCGATCACTACCGATGGGCCTACAATTATACCTGAATCTTCATTCCTTATCTGCGCGCCAAATCAGGTCAGTCCTTTGTCTAACATTTGGCGGGCTCGTTTAAACTGATTACAGCCATTTACTTTAATGACCCTGAAATGGCTGCCTCTGTGTTATAATGGTTTCGATGTCCTGGTTGTTGGTTATGTATGAGACTTAATCGGGTTTTTCTGACTTGATGGCTTCTGTGACCTGTTATCGATTAAAATGCAAAAACCTAATGGCCTTGATTATCGGCCCATTCTAGCTTGATTTGTTTCAAGGCGAATGAATGTATATTCTGTGTTAACTTTGGCTGTCTGGCTCCAGAGTCTTTTCACAGATTCCTGCATTTTAAGTTTCATCTCCGGGCCTGCCTGTCTGCAGGGCCTTGCTTTAAAAATCCTGTCGGTTTTGGTCACGAGGTTGCAGAAGCCATTTTGGGCACCCTGTCTTTTTCATAACTTGTCCAATACAGGGCCCCTTTATCCATAACTCTGGGGAATGTGGGAATTTTGAGAAACCTACACTCCCCCCTGTTGATACTAAACTTGCTTTAAGTATCATCCCGATAAGGTGAGCAACATTTCTGACCCTCCACAGTCAATCTTCCCCTGCAATGAACTATCTAAGACACCCACGACACCTGCATTTCCCATTCTGTAAAAATTTAGTGTACATAAGCATGCATAGAATAATTACAGTCATTTACACACATCCAAGCATGGAGGGGTCCAACACCCCTGCACCACTTGGTACAAATCATCTTTATTACAAATAACACGCTGAACATCTTTATTAAAACCAACAAAAGAACATAAAAAAACAACAATCTTTAGTCACTAATACAAACAGCAAATTCAAACAGGTGTATCTCCCTCCACCTTAACATAATGTTCCTTCCAGGTCCTTTGGTTTTGGAATTCTCGTATTTGGCCTTTTCCCTTGCACTGCGTGCATACTAGGTACAATACTCTCCCCAACTGGCAAACCACGAGAATGTGGGAAGCCAGTCTGATCCACGAAGGGACCTCTATATTATTGAAAATGTCCCACCAGGGTGGAACTACAATGTCCAATATCTTAGCCCCTATCTCTACTGTTTTCTGCTCCAGAGTGTAAAAATGTTTCTGTGAAACTGTAACTGCTTTGAGTATTTTGGTAAGGTGTTCTGGGAGAGGGGGAATTTCATAGCCGAAATGCGCTACATACTTCTGTAGGTTGGTAAAATTCTCCTTTAGAGTGAGGTGAACAGTGGAGGGTTCAGGAATGGGGACAATTCATTCCTGGGCCACTTGAACTTCTGTCTCGGGTTTAAAGCAGAAACTGCTGTCAATAACCGGACACCAGTTATGCTGTCCATGCTGGTAGTGGGGCGCTCCTGTGGTGACACAATATGTCCCACCTCCTATATATGCTACCTACGGGGGAACATGGCCTTGTGCCATTGCCTCCATGGTACAATTTATAGGTTTCGCGCCAGCAGCTCTGAACCCGCACTGTGGTTTTGAATAGGCATTCAAGTGCTGGGGACACAGGATTATGTGTGCTCCCCGGCTCCAGCACCCCAAGAGGTCAATACCTGTCATAGCGTGCTCCCACTTTATGACGTAAGGTGAGACCGCTGTGAAACGAAGGTGTGCACCCTCTTGAATGACTCCAATGTTCTCGACCCTGTATATCGGTGCGGGTTGGGCTGTCCTACCCATGACCGGCATCCTAACTACTAAAACCATAATGGTGTGGTTGGACAGTCCACAATCCACTGGGACTGGGTAGGCTTCTGAAGCTAGCCGGAGTTGGCATGGGCTCAATGCGTTCTCAAATGGATGGAGGGCTGCAAGGTGCTTGTTGCTGATCCAGGAGGGGACTAAAACCTGTTTTAAATCCTTCAGGTTACTGCGGCCCTCGCCCAGCAACCACGACCCGTACAGCACGCACACCTCATTCTGCGCAGCCTGATCCGAAGCATTTCTGTCCTCCCTTATGGGGGCATTCATGGTCTTTGCGTGCTTCTCCAGCTCGGCTATAATTTCTTTTAAATGGACCATCATGGCCTGGTCCTCATGCAACTCCGAGCCTACTACTTTGTTCTCATCCATAATAATAATAATAATAATCAACTTTATTGTCATTGTTAGTGCACAAGTGCAGTACAACGAAATGTAGGCTTGCGGCTCCCGAGAGTGTACATTTAGATTAAGACATTTAAACATTCAACATACATTTGGCTTGTAATACATTAACATAAACATAACCATAATAAAGTGCATTGGCAGATGTGCAGGCTTTAGAGTTTATTTGTGGTGTTCAGTAGGCTGACAGCCCTGGGAAAGAAGCTGTTCCTAAATCTGGTCGTACGGGTGCGAATACATCTGTAGCGTCTCCCAGATGGCAGGGGGGCGAACAGACTGTGGCTGGGGTGGGTAGGGTCTTTGATGATGGACCATGACCTCCGTAAACAGCGTTTCTGGTATATGTGCTCTATGGTCGGTAGCCGGTAATGCGTTGGGCAGTTTTGACTACCCGCTGCAGGGCTTTCCGATCATAGTAGCTGCAGCTGCCATACCATACTGTGATACAGTTCGTCAGGATGCTCTCTATTGTGCAGCGGTAAAAGTTAGAGAGGATCAGGGGTGACAGGTTACATCCCTTCAGCCTCCTTAGGAAATATAGGCGCTGCTGGGCCTTCTTCACCAGAGAGGAGGTATTGAGGGACCAGGAGAGGTCTTCCGTGATGTGGACTCCGAGGAACTTAAAGCTGTCCACCCTTTCCACCACAGCCCCATTGATGTGGATGAGGGTGTGACTTCCGCCTTTAGACTTCCTGAAGTCCACAATGATTTCTTTGGTTTTCTTGATGTTAAGGGCCAGGTTGTTATTGGCGCACCACTTCACGAGATGCTAGACCTCCTCCCTGTAGGCTGACTCATCGTTGTTGGTGATCTGGCCTACTACCGTGGTATCATCCGCAAACTTGATGATGGCGTTGGAACCATGAACATAAGGATTTTCTTTAACTGTGTTTTTAAACCGTTTATCTGGGTCTGTAATTCTATGTCATCTAAACTGTTGATGACAGAGGACCCAGTATTAAACGCAGTAAAAACATCATTCCATGCTCCCCTTCTTTGTCTCCCTGCATTACCCAAAAACTCATGGGGTGTGGTGTACAGTTTGGTTTTGTCGACATTGGCGAAATCGAACTCATAAAATTTTCTGAACATGTCCTTTAATAGGGCCTGGTATAGCTGCTCTGTTTCTTTGGGGCACCACTCCGGTAAGTGTGCCTCGGTGAGATTTAAAATCACAGAGGCTACCACGTAGTGTACCCCCTGGTACAGCACCTGATCCGTAGGCACTAGTACCAGCCCATTCCCTGGTCCCTTGGTGGTGGCGGGGCACCCTTCTCTGTGTGTCCTCGCTGCCTGGGTCGTGGGCAGGGGCTTTCGGGGGTGGGTTACAAGCTCAGTGGCATTGACTGAGATCGGGGAGTATGGGACCGTGCATGCCTTCAGGCTGGTATCCCACTTCATCCCCTCCCCGGCGTCTTGCCACTGCCAGTGGAAAATGATGGATATGCCTGTGGGTCAGACCCTCTCTGACCCCCACATACAGACATAAATCCCTTGATCCGGTTCCCACCACTTGTCCCAACACACAGTTAATCCGCCGTGAGTCCCTGTAATCGTCCAGTGGGTATTGTTCCCCAACCGTTCCCAATCGACTGTGGGGTTTCTCATATCTTTGCTCAGCTTTCTGAGCCATCACCACCTATCCAGAGGAATGTGTCCCTTGCACATTAAACATACACGTTTCCCTACAATGATGCTAACCCTTGTGGTAATGACCTGTACCCTGGGGCATAGGAGGGAGGCCTCCCCGTACGTGAACCCGGTCTGGCTGGAGTACTGAGATGAATTGGACCCTGGCCACCCTGGCCACCTTCCCTCGTGGACGTAAACGGCGGTCCCCTCCACGTCCTGTTCGCCACTTCCGTCGGTTACTATAGGTGCTCTCTCTCCTGAGCACCCATAGATGTGGGATTCCTCCACGTCACCTCGCTTTCCAATGCTCAGTCCTATCAGGGCGAGTAGCATTATGCCCCCCTTCATCCTGAAAGTCTTTCTGCAACAGATACAAAAACATACAGCCAGGTCCCCAAGAGATTCTCTGGCTTGGGTGACGCATAGTCGGGTCTCGCGACCTCGACTCAAATATACACACTCTTAGCAGATTATTACTTATTTAAAACTACCCATCACCTTATTTAACACTTAAGCTAAATACCTAAACTTAAAATTACCTAAACTTAAATTATCTAAATTATATACATCCGCCGCCCGTCTCCGGGCGGCCCGCCTAATCCCTGTTAGGGCTGCGGCACACCGCTCCCTTCAGCGTGGCCGCACTGTCCTGTACTTCCGGCCCCTCACAGCCTGTGGCTACTGGCTGGGGACCTCTGTCTTTGGACTTACCCCTGACTCGGGAGGCTGCCCCTTTGAAATGGGGAGCCGGTGACTAGGGTTTCCTAGGTTGGGGCATCCGTGGGGACCTTCTAGGGACTTTGGCGGGTGGGGTTTTCTTGGCTGGTGGGCTTTTAACCCGAACCGCCGTCCCCTCCGGTGCAGTCTGTGGGCTTACCACTGCCGCTGGCCGGGGATCTTCTTCCTCAGGCTTTACCTTTCCCGAACCTGGGCTAGGGGCAGGTAACACTTCGCAGCCTGTTGCTGCAGGCTGAGAGTCTCCGCCCCCAGGTCCCAAACCTGGGTCGGGGGTGGGGGGGGTCTTCGCCCTCGGGTCCTTCCTCATCTAAACCTGGGTCAGTGGCGGGGTTTTCGCCCTCGGGTCCTTCCTCCTCTGGATCCCAGAAGAGTGGGGGAGTGTCCCAATCGGTGGGCGGGATGGCCCCTCCCCTTAAACAAGCCACAGCGCCTGCCTGTGCAGTCTGTGAACTTGTTCCCGCTGCAGGCTGAGGATCTCTATCCTCAGACCTTACCCCAACTAACTGCTTTCTCGTCTCGGGTATAAACAGTTTACACTGATTAATATGGAACCATTTGGTGCGCCGAGGCATCTTAATGGCGTATACCATGGGGCTTGCCTTGTCTACAATGCTGTAGGGCCCCATGTATAGCGGTTCTAAACTTCCTACCCGAGTATAGTTCCTCACCATGACCTGGTCTCCTACCTCCCACTCGTGGTGTTTACAGGGTTCAAGCAGCAATTGGTTGCTCCGATGCTGCTTTCCCATGTTCCCAGTTGCCTGCCCGTGGACCTGCTTAAGGTGCTCGAAGAGGTTTCGGGCGAACCTGTCCCGGTTTACCTCTCTGAGCTGACGTTCTGTGAGCACCGGGGCAAGTACATGGGTGGGGGTTCGCATAACCCTGCCAGTCATCAGCTCGTGCGGGGAGTACACCATGCTTTTCGACTGGCTGGCCCGGATCCCCATGATGACCAGCGGTAGGACCTCTGCCCATTTTTGGGGCGAATCCACCGTCTCCTTCCTTAACCTTTCTTTTAAGGTCCTATTCATTCTTTCCACAATCCCCGATGACTGCGGGTTGTGGGCAACGTGCCACTTCCCCTCGATGCCTAGCAGCATAAGGGTATTCTGCATTACCTGCCCGGTAAAGTGACTCCCTTGGTCGGACTCCACATACTGCGGTAGCTCCCATTGCGAGAACACTTCCCGGACCAGGATCCTGGCCGTACCCAGAGCTGTGGCCGTTCTGCAGGGGAAGGCTTCTACCCATTTGCTGAACACATCCACCAGGACTAGGCAGTACTTATAGCCTCCCTGGGCGGTGGGTAGGGGCCCGATGTAGTTGACCTGTATCGACTGCCATGGTCCCTCTACCCTCCTGAAGTGTCCCATGGGTACCTTCCTTTTATGGGGGTCGGGATTATTAGCAGCGCACACCAGACAGCCCGCGCAGAACTCGCGGACATCTTCCCTGAGTCCTGGCCACCATCCAGCCTATTCCACCCGCTGCCAGGTGGTCTCAGGCCCGGGATGCCCCGCTCCTGGACCCTCATGGGCCAGTTGAAGGAATTCCCTCCGGTGCTGCTGCAGCACAACCCACTGTTCCCCCCTGAACAGCATGCCTTCTGTTACGGAGAGGGCTGCTGCGCCGTAAGGGCCCTCTACCCTTTTTCCCTCAATCACAGCGTTGAGGACGGTTTTGAGAATGGGTTCTTGGCCTTGGACCGTCTTAAGGTCCGGGGCTAATGCTACCCCTGCACTCCCTTGTGTCCCGTCCCTACCTCTGACTGCTGCCATGGGTCTGGACCCATATGGGTCCCAGAAAGCGCCTGTGTGGGCACCCTCCTTAGCCAGCAGGTCAGCCTGCTGGTTACCCTGACTGCAGGGTTCTGTGGAGGAATGGGCTTTCACCTTATGGAGGTGTTTTACTGTGAGGGGTCTCCCGTTGCTGGAGGTGTATCCGCGGCGGGACCAGATGCCCAGGTACTCCGTACACAAATTGCACAAATAATGACATATGGGTATGATCTTGTGGCCATTACAGAAACATGGCTGCAGGGTGACCATGACTGGGAATTAAACATACCAGGTTATTTAACAATCAGGAAGGACAGGCAGGAAGGGAGAGGAGGTGGGGTGGCTATGTTAATAAAGGAAGGAATCACTATAATACAGAGAAATGATATTGGGTCAAAGGAGCAGGATAGTGAAACAGTTTGGGTGGAGGTAAGGAATAATAAGGGAAAAAAACACTAGTGGGTGTAGTTTTTAGGCCTCCGAACAGTTGCAACTCTGTTGGACGGAGTATTAATCAGGAAATAGTTGAGGCTTGTAATAAGGGAACAGCTATAATTATGGGGGATTTTAATTATCATATTAACTGGACAAATCAAATTGGGCAGAGCAGCCTTGAGGAAGAGTTCATTGAGTGTATTAGGGATGGGTTTCTTGAGCAGTATGTAACTGAACCGACCAGGGGGCAAGCAACCTTAGATTTGGTCCTGTGTAATGAGACAGGATTAATTAAAAATGTCCTAGTAAAGGATCCCCTTGGAATGAGTGACCATAACATGGTTGAGTTCCATATTCAATTAAAGGGTGAGAAGGTTGGATCTCAAACAAGCATGCTGAGCTTGAATAAAGGAGACTATGAAGGTATGAGAGCGGAATTAATTAGAGTGGACTGGGAAAATAGATTAAAGGGTAAGACGGTACATGACCAGTGGTGTACATTTAAGGAGTTATTTTACAACTTCCAAAAAAAATATATTCCACTGAGGAAAAAAGGGTGTAAAAGAAAAGATAGCCATCCGTGGCTAAGTAAAGTAATTAAGGATAGTATCCGACTAAAAACAAGGGCATATAAGGTAGCCAAATCTAGTGGGAGGATGGAAGATTGGGAAGTCTTTAAAAGACAGCAAAAAATAACAAAAAGATTGATTAAGAAAGGGAAGATAGATTATGAAAGTAAATTAGCAAAAAATATAAAAACAGACAGTAAAAGTTTCTATAGTTATATAAAAAGAAAAAGGGTGGCTAAAGTAAATGTTGGTCCCTTAGAGGATGAGACCGGGAAATTAATGGTGGGAAACATGGAGATGGCAAAAACACTGAACAATTATTTTGTATCAGTCTTTACAGTAGAGGACACTAAGAATATCCCAACACTGGACAAACAGGGGGCTCTAGGGGGGGAGGAACTAAATACGATTAAAATCACTAAGGAAGTGGTACTTGGTAAAATAATGGGACTCAAGGCGGATAAATCCCCTGGACCTGATGGCTTGCATCCCAGGGTCTTGAGGGAAGTAGCGGTAGGGATTGTGGATGCATTGGTAATAATTTTCCAAAACTCACTGGACTCAGCAAAGGTCCCGGCAGATTGGAAAACTGCTAATGTAACACCCTTATTTAAAAAGGGTAGTAGGCAGAAGGCTGGAAACTATAGACCTGTTAGCCTAACATCTGTGGTTGGTAAAATGTTAGAGTCCATTATTAAGGAGACAGTAACGGGACATTTGGATAAACATAATTTAATAGGGCAAACTCAGCATGGTTTCATGAAGGGGAAGTCATGTTTAACAAATTTGCTTGAGTTTTTTGAGGAAGTAACATACAGGGTGGATAAAGGGGAACCAGTGGACGTAGTGTATTTAGACTTCCAAAAGGCATTTGACAAGGTGCCACACAAAAGATTATTGCTCAAGATAAAAAATCACGGGATTGGGGGTAATATTCTGGCGTGGGTGGAGGATTGGCTCTCTAACAGAAAGCAGAGAGTTGGGATAAATGGTTCGTTCTCAGATTGGCAACCAGTAACTAGTGGTGTTCCGCAGGGGTCAGTGCTGGGTCCCCAACTCTTTACAATCTATATTAACGATTTGGAGGAGGGGACCGAGTGTAACATATCAAAGTTTGCAGATGATACAAAGATGGGAGGGAAAGTAGTGAGTGAGGAGGACATAAAAAACCTGCAAAGGGACATAGACAGGCTAAGTAAGTGGGCAGAGATTTGGCAGATGGAATACAATACTGGAAAGTGTGAGGTTATGCACTTTGGCAGGAAAAATCATAGAGCAAGTTATTATCTTAATGGCAAGAAACTGGAAAGTACTGTAGTACAAAGGGATCTGGGGGTCCTGGTGCACGAAACTCAAAAAGTTAGTATGCAGGTGCAGCAAGTGATTAAGAAGGCCAATGGAATGTTGGCTTTTATTGCTAGGGGGTTGGAATATAAAAACAGGGAGGTATTGCTGCAGTTGTACAAGGTATTGGTGAGGCCGCACCTGGAATACTGCATACAGTTTTGGTGTCCATACTTAAGAAAAGACATACTTGCTCTCGAGTCAGTACAAAGAAGGTTCACTCGGTTAATCCCGGGGATGAGGGGGTGGTCATATGAGGAGAGGTTGAGTAGATTGGGACTCTACTCATTGGAGTTCAGAAGAATGAGAGGCGATCTTATTGAAACATATAAGATTGTGAAGGGGCTTGATCGGGTGGATGCGGTGAGGATGTTCCCAATGATGGGTGAAACTAGAACTAGGGGGCATAATCTTAAAATAAGGGGCTGCTCATTCAAAACTGAGATGAGGAGAAACTTCTTCACTCAGAGGGTGGTAGGTTTGTGGAATTTGCTGCCCCAGAAAGCTGTGGAAGCTACATCATTAAATAAATTTAAAACAGAAATAGATAGTTTCCTAGAAGTAAAGGGAATAAAGGGTTACGGGGAGCGGGCAGGAAATTGGACATGAGTCTGGGTTCGGAATGGTCATGGCCCTGTGGGTAGTGGAGCGGGCCCAGGGGCCGTGTAGCCTTGTTCTGCTCCTACTGTGTTCTAATTCTGTTAGATTTCAGGAGATGGTTTTATTCCTGTTCCTGGCTGGGGTGGAGATCGCCTTTACAGAAGGTAAGTACTGTAGAAAATATAGGGACAGAGTGATCTCCTGGAAGAATTTCGATCGCCTAGATGGGTCGGAGAGGAATTTCCCAGATTTTTTTCTCCCAAATTGGCCATTGGGTCTTTATCTGGTTTTTCGCCTCTCCCGGGAGATCACATGGGTTCGGGTGGATGCAGAGTGATAGAAGATTTGAGGTTAGGATCAGATCAGCCATGATCTTATTGAATGGTGGAGCAGGCTCGAGGGGCCGATTGGCCTACTCCTGCTCCTATTTCTTATGTTCTTATGTTCTTATCATGCTGTCCGAGCAAATCGTGTATGGGGTGGGGAAGATTTTGGGGTGTGTAAAGACGTACACTACCGCGGACAGTTCAGCCTGCTGGGCGCTCATGGTGCTAGGGCGCTTAATTGCCAGGGCAATGTTTGCCGCTGGGTCATAAACTCCACACCCCGTGAGACGCTCGCCAGCAGATACCATGCTGGAGCCGTCTACATAGATCTCGTGGCCCGTGGGATGTATCCTGGCCCGTAAACCTATGTTCACTTCCCAAACACCTTCTATGGAACACCGGTGGGCTGTTCCAGGATATACCTGGTTGGCTGTGAGCTTTGGCTCGCAGAGACCCTTCACCTTAAGATCCATCTGTGAGAGGAGCAGGGTCCAGCGGGCAATGTGGGCACTGCTCACTGTTCCATCCTTGATCCTCCCATCCAGAAGCATCTGGGTGGGTGTGTGATGGGTGAGGAGGGTGATGGGAGAGGTGCCTGTGAAGATCAGCAATCTTTTCACAGCCCAATGTGTGGCCAAAAGGTGCCGCTCACAGTTGGAGTAGCTCCTCTCCATCTCCGTGAGTATCCTGGAGGAGTAGACCGCCGGCCCTAGACTGCTGTGCCGCTCTCGGAGCAGCACCGCACTCAGGCTATCCCCACTGGCTGCTACCTCCAGGAAGAACTCTTTCCCCCCCCATCTATGGCCCCTAGAGCTGGTGCGGTCTGCAGATCATCCTTGAGCCTGACAACTGCTGTCTGGCAACCCTCATCCCAAATCCACTCCACTCCCTTGTGTAGAATTCGGAGCAGTGGGGCTGCTGTGGCTGCATAGTCTTCAATGAAGTCTCTGCAGTGCCCGGTTAGCCCTAAAAATAACCTCACACCCGTAACTGTGTTGGGGACGGGTAACTCCTGTACCGCCTCCCTCCTAGCCTTATCTATGGCCCTTTCCCCAGCGCGTACGGTCAGGACCAGGAATTTCACCTCCTGCTGGCCGATCTGCGCTTTCTTTGGGTTTACTTTAAAACCTCCCTGCCTGAGCAGCTCCAGCAGTTCGGCCAGTAGTGGGCCCTGCTCCTCTTTTGAATCCGTGAACAGGAGCAGGTCATCCACATACTGTACTAACTGTCTGGGCTGACTGAAACACTTTAAACTGTTTGCCATGGACTGATGGAAGATGCTGGGGCTGTTGTGGAAGCCCTGAGGCAAACAGTTCCACGTGTACTGTTGCCCTTTAAACATAAAGGCAAACTTGTACTGATCCTCCCTCCTTAAAGGGATGAACCAAAACCCATTGGAAATATCCAGCACCGTGAACGTGGTCGCGGATGCTGGGATACTTCCAATCAAGCCGGCAACTGCTACTACCATGGGTGCACAGGCTGGGATGTTGCTGTTGAGCACCAGATAGTCCACCGTGGCCCTCCAGGAATTGTCCGGCTTTATAACCGGCCATAGTGGAGAGTTTACATGGGTGGCTATCGGTCTCAAGATTCCCTGCTGCACTAAGGAGGACATGGCTGCTTCCATGTCAGGCTCCGCTTCCCTGGGGAAGTTATACTGTTTTTGTGGTCAGGCCATGGGGTCCCCATCTACGCTGACCTCAAACCCGTTGACCCTCCCGCAGTCGTGTTTGTGCGTGGCAAATGTGGCGTGGCTAGGCCAGCGCGCACAAATGCCTGGAACTCTTTTGGGGTGTTACTGACCATGAGCTCGAGGTTATAACCCTCCTTGGGCTTCATGGTGCATAGGGTCCCCTTCCCTTCTTTCCCTGGGATTATTACTACCTCGCCGTCCTTTCCTGTACTTGCCCCCCATAGGCAATGATTCCTTAAATCTACCAGGATCCCGTGGCCTACAATAAAGTCAACCCCCAGGACCCCTCTTCCACCCTCCACTTCCCATCTCATCAGGACACAGGTCCACTTGGAGTGGAGTGGTCCTAACCGAATGGCGAGCGGGATGGAAAACAAGCCGGCCTGTTCTTTGCCTGTGAACCCCGACAGACTGTATGGGACCCCGTTAGATAGAGGTGAGGTGGTGGGGTTATCTGAATGGACCATGGTGCATGATGACCCCGTGTCCAACAGATAGGTCCCCTTCACCTTTTCCACCTCCATCTCCACGAGGGGTTTTTTCCATTCATCGTACCGAAGGGAACACAGGTAAACAGGCTGCACTGGCTCTAGTCATGGCTGTGGGTTGGATGGGGCTGATGGGGTCAGAGCACCGGTAGCGGCTGCTACTCTCCTGTGGCCAGTCAATAAGGACCTCATGGTGTCCAAAACTGACTCGACCGCAGCGGGAGGGATTCCTGACTCTGCCTTTTGGGCTGGGGCTGCGGAATTCTTTCCCTTGTTGTCTTTCCAAGGGTTTTTGCACTCCTTCCGCCAATGACCACCCTTCCCACACCCATAATAATTCATCTTAGTGCTACGAGAGTTATTCCCTTCCTGATGCCACTCCTTCCTACCCGGTCCGGATTTTACCTCATGCACCTTCCCCTTAGGTGGGTGTGCATCGGATCCCCTACCGTTCTTATAGGCTAGGGTCAACTGTGTGATCACCGTATGTTCGGTGGTCTGGGGATTCTTGGGGTCGAACCAGACTTCCGCCTTGGCCCGGACCTGTGGCAAGCTGTTTGCCACCAGGCAACGGAGCCAATGGGCCAGCTGATCCCGGTTCAGGAATGCCCGATTAGGTGCCCCAGGACAGGCGCTCCTATAAACCGGCCATAACCTGTCCGCAAAAGCCTGCGGGGTTTCCCCTGTGAGCTGGACGGTCTTCTCCACATGGGAGAAAGGACTTCCCTCATTCATCCCCATGGCCTTCAGAACTTCATCCCTGAGCTCCTCATATCCGCACTGCCCCTTCTTACAGTCATCAGAGAGGGATTGGAGGAGCCTACTCTCCAGGGAGAATAGCAGCATTTTGGCCTGCTCAGCACCATTGCAGTCGTTGACGCTGGCCGCCTGTTTTACTTCCCTGAAGTGGATCGAGGGGTCTCCCTTTTCGGAGAGCTTTGGGATATGGCTCACCATAGCCCTAAGCTGTTGGGTGCTATAGGATAATACAAACTGGTTTTGGAGGGGTCCCTCGTCGTTGCCATTGACGGGTGGGCCGAACCTCCGATGCCAGGCTAGGCATATCGGTCCCGGCTCCAGCCTCTCTGGTGGGGGCTGTTCCACCTCCGCTCCCACCCCTGACTCCACCCCCCCTTGCTGCCCGACCTCGCTAAAACCTGGCGCTATGGGTGGCGGTCGTGAGACCTCCTGTTCCTCAACCGGGTTGTACCTGGGCACTACCAATGATGTTTGAACCGTTCTCCCCTCGTTTCCTATAAAATCCGCCTGGCCTGCCTTCGGGCTTATGAGAGCACACCATGCCTTTTGCCTTCCTCAGGGCCAGGCTCAGATTTTCTATCTGTTCCTTGCAGGGGCCATGATCTGCAAATTAAAACCCCTGTTCACTCGCTAGCTTGTAAGCTGCCTTTACTTCCTTTACTTTCTCCTCCTGTTCTCTAACTTGCCTTGCTAGGCGGGCATTCTTTTCCCGCAACCTCAACTCGTTACCCTTGGCTTCGGTGACTTGGCACTGTAGGTATTCCAACTGAGCCTTATGTTCTCCCATTAAATGTACCCTGCCTGATTCAGGGCCTGCAATGCTACCATTAACTTCTCCCCTGCTAGAGCCTTGTCCTGGATCTCCAGGGCTGACTCCTTTAACTTGGCTGCCTGTGCTGCAATGAGCCTGTCCAGAAGCTGGACCTGCTTTTTAAAGCACATCAGCCAAACTGCCTTCTCTAGGGGTTTCTTGTGCTCCTGTAGGATTCGCAAATTTGAACTTTATATTATAAAGGGTCGAATGGCAGAAGAGGCAATGATTTTAAAGACTGTTTTAAAAGAAGCCTAGGAAAAAGGGGCATTCAAAATGGCCGCCAGACCCCGTGACCAACTTATTGGGACATTTTAAAATGGTTCCTGCAGTCCTCAGACAGCTTTGTGGATTCAGCCCACAGTAAGTTCTGGAAGCCGTTTCTGAGAGAACGAAACCAGACACCCACATATACATATAGATTGGATGCAGATCCAGTCAAGATCGGCCTGTAGATAAAGGCCATCTAAATGTTTACCCAGACAAAAGGGAACAGTTTCATATTCATGAGAAGAGCATCAAGGACCTGTTAAGGACATCACCAGGACATTAAAAACAATGAAGGTCATTCCAGACCAGAGATGTCCCGTTACCAGCCATCCGAAACCAGTTTAAAATATAATAACTACCCCGTTGTGCTCCCAGCCCGCCAAAATTAAAACAAAAGACTAACCTGATTTGGCGCGAGATAATGGCTTCCGATGAGAAGTTTATCTGGGAACCCAGGGGTAGGAAGAAGAGAGAGCCATCGTGGTGCTACCATTGTATCGGTGGCAGCATCGCTAGAAGAAGGAGAAGAAGACGGTTCAAGCCGGCGTCCCGCCCCGGGGCAAAACATCGGGAGATCATCAACCAACCCCGGGCCGTTGACGAAACGAGAGGCCATCGACCCACTCTGGCTCGGGAGAAGAGACAGAAAAAAACTACAGAAGAAACTATGGGGGCCAGCCCGAGGCTCCTCTGACCGGGGTCGAGCAGACGATCCCCGACCCCGCTGACATCCAGACCAGCCAGTGTCCAGCCGTCCCCGACCCCCACCTCAGGAGAGAGGTGTGGGGCAGCTCGCTGGTGCTCCACCAACCACGTGGAGACGGGACATCTGAAAGGATCAAACGCAGACCTGTTTCAAAACGTTGCACTTCCTAGTTGGATTGTTGAGCATGTTTCTGGCCCTTCATAATCAGATCTAGATAGGTTTAAGGGGGTGGACATTTATGGGTATAATTAACATGAGTTGTTGTCCCTCGATGTTCCGTGTGTTTTCCCATTTCATGATGAACTTTGTAGAGTATAATATGCCTGTATTTGCCTTAGTTAGTATTGTGTCATTATGATTTGTTTGTGTTTTCCCCTCCCATGTACCCTCTTATTTGCTTGCATTTGATTTGTTTTACATAATGCAATAAAATTCCATTTTGTTTCATCAAACTTGGTCTATAAGAGTTTTCTCTACATTGTAGTTCCTGCCCCAAAGTCCAGAGTATAGAATCTAAGGGGCGAGTGGGTCGAACCACTCACGATTTACTGTGCAAGAGAGAGAGGCCTCTAGAGAGAGAAACCTCTGCGATCTAAAACCCCTTACAGAAAATGGCGACCACGGCAGGACTCTGGCAGCAGGATTGCAATGTACTAGATCCAAGTTTGAATGGACGAAATGGTATGGATGAGAGGATAGCGGATTATGTCTTTGGTAAGGTAAATCTCACTAAGCAGTGGATTTCCGATCTCTTACTGGATGGGCGTTCGGTGGACGCAGCCATCAGGTGGACAGAGAGCAAAGAGCATAAGAAGTCAGTGGAGAAGGCAGTGTGGCTGATGTGTTACAAGAAGCAAGTCCAGATCTTGGAACAAGTCGTTGCAGCACAGGCAGCCAGGATCACTGCACAGGCAGCAGAGATAGAGGAAAAGGCCATGGGTGGGGAAAAACTCATCACAGCGCTTCACGCGCTGAATCAGGAACGCCAAGTGGTAGCTAGTCAACATCAGGCTAGAATAGAGTACCTGGAGTGCCAGGTTACTGAGGCAAAGATCAATGAGATGAGGATACTGGAGAAAAACGCCCGCATTGCACAACAGCTAAGAGCGCAGGAGGAGAGAATAGTGGAGGTTAAGGCACCTTACAAGCTAGCCCTCGAGCACGGGTTCGAGAGCGCAGACCACGGCCCCTGCCAAAAGACCATAGAGGGCCTAAGAACGGCCCTGGTTAAGGCAAAAGGCATGGTGCGTCTCGTCAGCCCGAAAGCCAGTCACATGGACTTTTAAAAGGATTCGAAACAGCCGATTCCAGCCAAAGTAGTTGTGGCACCAGCCACCGAGCCCTCAGCACCGCCGAGCTACAGTGAGGCTTGGCCAGAAAAACAGGGGGTGGTAAAAGAGGAGGTAGCCGAGGTGGAATGTGAGGAAGAACAGCCACTGGTAGCAAAGCCGGGACTGGCACCAATGTGTCCTGCTCGGCACCAGAGGTTCGGTCCCAATGCCGGACCCCACCAGAACCAGCTTGTGGTGCCCTACAGTGCCCAACAAATAAGGTCCATGGTGAGCCACCTCGCAAGACTCACAGTAAAGGAAGAGCCCTCGATTCATTTCAGGGAGATAGAGGAGACAGCCGCCATTAATGACTGTGACGATCAGGAACAGGCGAAAATGTTGCTCTTCTCCCTGGATTGCACAATCCTTCAGTGCCTCTCAGATGAGAGTAAGAGGGGACGGAAAGGGTATGTGGATCTCAGGGAAGAAGTTTTAGAAGTAATGGGAGTGTACGACGGTAGTCCATTCGACCGTGTGGAAGGGATCGTGCAGCTATCTGGAGAACCCCTACGGGTTTTCGCAGAAAGGCTGTGGCCAGTGTATCGACGCAGCTGTCCGGGCATGCCTGACCAGGTTGCAATGAACGACGAACAGCGGCTTCATTGGCTCCGTTGCTTGGTTACCAACAGCTTGCCGCAGATACGGGCCCTAGCCAGATCTTGGTTTGATCCCCAAGGTCCCGGTGTCACGGAGGAGACGGTGCTCCGCCAGCTCAACGTTGCGTATAAGAATTGTAGAGGTCAGGAAACACCTCCCCAGAAGGGAAAGGTGCATGAGGCAAAACCCGCAGCCCCAAGCAAGAAGGAGTGGCGTCAGTTGGAGCCAAGCTCAATTGCTACGGGTGTGGGAAGGATGGACATTGGCGCAAGGACTGTAGAAATCCGTGGAAGGATAATAAGGGAAAATTTCCCGCAGCCCAAGCCCAAGCCCAGACCGCCGCCCCAGCACCAGCCCAAACCCAAGCCGTAGCTCTTGCCCCAGCACAAGGAGTTGGTGCAGCTATGGATCCCGCTGCGATAGAATCAATCATAGAGACAATGCCGTCTCTGATGATCGCGCAGGGGAAGATAGCCGTCACCACTGGTCTTGTCATTCCCGAAAGCCCGACCGCTGTGCCCAAATGACTAGAGCCGGTGCAGCCCGTTTACTTGTGTGCGCTGCGATATGATGTATGGAGGCGACCCCTCGTGGAGATGGAAGTGGAGGAGGTAAAAGGGACCTATCTGTTGGATACGGGAGCATCGTGCACCGTGATCCACGCAGATAACCTTATCGCCTCGCCTCTATCCACCGGGGTTCCATATATTCTGTTGGGCTTCACAGGCAAGGAACAGGCTGGCGCATTTTCCATTCCCCTCTCCGTTCATTTAGGACCACTCCACACCAAGTGGAAGTGTATACTAATGAAGTGGGAAGTGGAGAATGGGAAAGGGATCCTCGGGTCCGATTTCTTGGTAGAACACGGGATCCTCGTGGATCTAAGAAATCATTGTCTTTGGGGAGCGGGTAAGGGTAAGCTGGGCAAGGTAGTCGTCATCCCAGGGAAAGGAGAAAGAGGGACCCTGTGTACTGTGAAGCCAAAAGAGGGCTACGACCTCGAGCTCATGGTCGCAGGCGTCCCACAATATCTGCAGGCATTCGTGTCAGACAATCTGACTATGTTTGCCACGCACAAGCACGATTGCGGGAGGGTCACCGGGTTTGAGGTCAGAGTAGACGGAGACCCCATGGCCCGACCCCCAAAACAGTACAACTTCCCCCGGGAAGCGGAGCCCAACATGGAGACAGCAATGTCTTCACTGGTGCAGCAGGGCGTGTTGAGACCGATAGTCACCCATGTAAACTCTCCGTTATGGCCGGTGAGGAAGCCAGATGGTTCCTGGAGAGCCACGGTGGACTACAGAGTCCTCAATAGCAACATCCCAGCCTGCGCGCCGACGGTAGCAGCTGTTGCCGACCTGATAGGGAGTATTCCAGCCTCCGCGACCACATTCACGGTGCTGGATATTTCCAATGGGTTTTGGTCCATCCCTTTAAGGAGGGAGGATCAGTACAAGTTTGCCTTTACCTTTAAAGGGCAACAGTACACCTGGAACTGCTTGCCACAGGGTTTCCACAACAGCCCCAGCATTTTCCATCAGTGCATGGCAGGGAGTTTAAAGGAGTTCAGCCAGCCCAACCAACTAGTACAATATGTGGACGACCTGCTCTTGTTCATGGATTCCAGAGAGGAGCATGGCCCACTATTGGCTGAGTTGTTGGAGCTGCTAGGCAGAAAGGGTTTTAAGGTGAACCCGAAGAAGGCACGGATCGGCCAGCAGGAAGTAAAATTCTTGGGTCTGACCATCCGTGCCGGCGAAAGAGCCACAGATAAAGCCAGACAGGAATCGGTGCAAGAACTACCGATCCCCACCACCGTAACGGGTGTGAGGTCCTTTCTGGGACTGACCGGGTATTGCAGAGACTTCATTGAGGACCATGCAGCCACAGCTGCCCCGCTGCTCCGACTCCTACACAAGGGAGTGGAGTGGTCCTGGGATGAGGGTTGCCAGGCAGCATTTAAGAAACTCAAGAGAGACCTGCAGACCACGCCAGCCCTGGGGGCCATAGATGGGGGAAAAGAGTTTTTCCTGGAGGTAGCGGCTAGCGGGGATAGCTTGAGCGCTGTACTGCTTCAAGAGTGACACGGCAAGCTGAGGCCAGTGGTCTATTCCTCCAGGGTGCTCACTGATGTGGAAAGGAGTTTTTCCAATTGCGAGCGGCATCTTCTGGCCACGCATTGGGCTGTGAAAAGGTCTCTGATCTTTACAGGCACCTCTCCCATCACTCTACTCACCCATCACACACCCACCGAATGCTTCTAGATGGAAGGATTAAGGATGGGACAGTAAGCAGTGCACGTATTGTGCACTGGACCCTCCTCCTTTCACAGATGGAGCTGAAGGTAAAGGGTCCCTGCGAGCTCAAGCTCACGGCTAACATGGTATATCCCGGAACAGCCCATTGGTGTTCCGTAGAAGGGGTATGGGAGGTGGACGTAGGTTTACGGGCCGGGATACATCCCACGGGCCGCGAGATCTACGTAGACGGTTCCAGCACGGTATCCGCTGGTGAACGACTCACAGGGTGTGGAGTTTATGACCCCACGGCAAACATTGCCCTGGCGATTAAGGTCCCCAGCACTATGAGTGCCCAGCAGGCTGAACTGTCCGCGGTAGTGTACGTTGTTACACACCCCGAAATCTTCCCCACCCCATACACGATTTGCTCAGATAGCATGTTCATGCGCAACTCGTGTACAGAGTACCTAGCCATCTGGTCCCGCCGCGGATATACCTCTGCGGACGGGCGACCCTTAACTGTAAAGCCCCTGTTAGAAAAGATCTTAGCTGCGGTGGGAGAGAAAGGGGAAGTCTTTATCCACAAGGTAAAGGCCCATTCCTCCACGGAGCCCCGCGGCGATGGTAATCAACAAGCGGATACGCTAGCCAGGGAGGGTGCCTGCACCGGCATTTTCTGGGATCCCTATGGGTCCAAACCCATGGCAGTAATCGAGGCAGGGATGGGACTCAGGAAGCCACAGGGGTAACACTGCCCCCAGACCTCAAGACCGTCCAAACCCTAGATCCCGTCCTAAAAACAGTCCTCAATGCCATCACTGAGGGCAAAGAAGTAGAGGGTCCATACGGTACAGCAGCCCTCTCCATCAAGGAAGGCATGCTGTTCCGAGAGGAACAGTGGGTTGTGCCGCAGCAGCACCGGAGGGAATTCCTTCAACTGGCCCATGAGGGTCCAGGAGCAGGACACCCCGGGCCTGAGGTCACCTGGCAATGGGTGGAACAGGCGGGGTGGTGGCCGGGAATATGGGACGATGTCCGCGAGTTCTGCACCAATTGCCTAGTGTGCACTGCAAACAACCCAGACCCCCAGAAAAGGAAGGTGCCTTTGGGACACATCAGGAGAGTAGAGGGACCATGGCAGTCGATACAGATCGATTACATCGGGCCACTGCCCCCCGCCCAGGGAGGTTTTAAGTACTGCCTCGTCCTGGTGGATGTGTTCACCAAGTGGGTAGAAACCTTCCCATGCTGAACAGCCACGGCACTTGGTATTGCCAGGATCTTGGTCCGGGAGGTGTTCTCGTGGTGGGGACTACCACGATTTGTGGAGTCTGACCAAGGGGCTCATTTCACTGGCCAAGTGATGCAGGACACCCTCATGCTCTTAGGCATTGAAGGGAAGTGGCACGTGGCCCACAATCCGCAGTCATCTGGGATTGTGGAACGCATGAACCGCACCCTAAAAGAAAAGCTGAGGAAGGAGATGAGAGACTCACCCCAGAAATGGGCGGATGCCTTGCCCCTAGTCCTCATGGGGATCCGGGCTAGCCAGTCTAAAAGTACTTCCCGCATGAATTAATGACTGGGAAAGTCATGCGAACCCCCACCCATGTACTAGCCCCGGTGCTCACTGAGGGTCAGCTCCAAGAGGTAAATCGGGGCAAGTTTGCCCGAACCCTTTTTGAGCGCCTGAAACAGATTTATGGGCAAGCAGCTGGGAACATGGGGAGGCAGCATCAGGGCAACCGATTGCTGCTTGAACCCCGAAAAGCACATGAGTGGGAAGTTGGAGATCAGGTCATGGTGAGAAACTATGCCCGAGTCGAGAGTTTACAACCACTGTACATGGGGCCCTACAGCATTGTAGACAAGGCCAGCCCCATGGTATATGCAGTGAAGTTGCCCCAGCGCACTAAATGATTTCACATCAATCAGTGCAAACTGTTTAAGCCAGGTGCAAGAGTACCAGCAACCGAAGCCAGGTCTGAGGGTAAAGATCCTCAGCCTGAGGTGTGTAAAGAGCCACAGACCACACAAGCTGGCGTTGTAGCCTGCTTGGAAGGAGAAGCTGTCCCGCCCACCTGGGGGGAGGTTTCCCCAATGGCCTGGGACTCGGACGAGGAGGAGCCCGAAGATCAAGGCCCTCCCCCTGATCCGAACGCTATCGGAGCCAAGGAGCCCGAACAGCTGGGCCACGCCCTTGATACGATTCTGGAGGAGGTGGAGTCGGAGGACGGAGATCCCGCCCTCGACTCAAGTTTGGGGGAGGTAGAAATTGGGGGCAGAGATCCTCCACCTGTCGGGACAGGTGAAGAGGAGTTGTCTGCTACAGACCCAAATCCCAAAGGGGCGGATCCTGAGGGAAGGGAGCCGAAGCCGGCAGTCGTGGAGGAGCCACGGGCTGTGCGAGCCAAGGTCCCACCCAAAGGTCCACTCGCTACGGGAGCCTCACCAAAGGCAACCCCTAGCAGGTCGCCTCGGGCGCCCCAGCCAATTAAGCCCTGGCCCGATTCCCCCACCTTCAGTAAACGCAGACTTGGGAAACCCCTGGCAGAACGCAGTCCCCAGTTGACAGCAAAAGGCTACGAGAAACCCAAGCCACAGGTCACTGCAGCCCCACCACAGGGAGCGGCAAGCTGCGGCCCAATCAGGGATTAGGCAAGCCGCCCGGGGACGGGCGGCGCTGTACATAAGTTAAGTTTAAGTTTAGGTTTTAAGTTTAAGTTGTGTAAATATTAAAGTGTTTAGAGTTATAAGTAGTTTTGGATCTGACCAGTATATGTGTTTTGTTTGGATCGAGGTCGAAAGACCCGATCATGCCTTCACCTAAGCCAGAATCTCTTGGGAGCCTGGCTATATCGTTTAATTTTGTTACAGGAACCAAAAGGGTGACGAGAGGAATTCTCGTCGCGGTCGTGGTAATCGGGTGGAGCTGGGCCTATCGGGGCCGCACCAAGGACTCCACGATCTATGGGTGATCTGGCAACAGAGGCCCCATCGCGATCGACGGAACCGGCCCGCGGGACGCTGAAGAGACTGCTGCCTACTTCCATGAAGGAAGATGGCCAGGCTGGCTGGGGTCGAACTCTGCTGAATACTCCAGCCAGACAGGGTTTGCATACAGAGAGACATCTCTGATGTGTCCCAGGGTGCGGATCATTGCACCCAGAATAAGCGTCACCATCGGGAAGAAGATTTGCCTGGTTTGCCATGGACATGTACCTTTGAATCGCTAGTGGTGGCTGTGCAAGTTGAGCAGCACCATGAAGAACTCTACGGTCGAGTGGGAGAGACTGGGTAACAACACAATTACAATTACAATTACAATTACAATTTTATTGGTCACATAACTAAATACAAGAAGTGTAATCTAGTCAGTGAAATGCTTTTTTCTTGACGAGCCGAGAGCACCAAGCAGCATGAACACTTAGCTGCCTGGTACGCACGGAGCTCGCAAGGACAGCAGCCATCTTCATCGGCACCATCACAAAAAAACACATACCGACATATACACGCATACATACTTTAAATATAAATAAAGCAGACATAAAATAAATAAAAGACATAAAAAGACAGCACATAAAATGAACAAGCAATAATGTAACAAAAAGTAATTTCTACAGTAATTACATTGATATTTCTACCCAGGCTTCTAGAATAATCTCTGGTTACAGGGTGGCCGCACTGGGAGAGCTTCGTGAGGAACTCACAACTTATAATTAAATAAATTTAATTAATTAATTAATTAATTAATAAAATTAAATAAATAAAGTGCCCCCTCAGTCTTTCTCGATGTTTCCATCTTGGTCTCTCTCGATGTTTCCCCTCTCTCTCTCTCTCGATGTTTCTTCTGTCTTTCTCGATGTTTCCTCTCAGTTTTTCTCGATGTTTCCCCTCGGTTTCTTCCACACACCTGGCCTGCACATTACCCCTGGCTGTCCAACTTGGCGTCCTGGTAACCGGGTTCCACTCCAGCTTTTGACCTTCAAACTGTCACTCCAGCTCTCGACCTTCAAACTGTCACTCCAGTTCTCGACCATCAAACTGTCTCTCCAGCTCTCGACCTTCAAACTGTCTCTCCAGCTCTCGACCTTCAAACTGTCACTCCAGCTCTCGACCTCCAAACCGTCACTCTAGCTCTCAACCTTCAAACTGTCTCTCCAGCTCTCGACCTTCAAACTGTCTCTCCAGCTCTCGACCTTCAAACTGTCACTCCAGCTCTCGACCTTCAAACTGTCACTCCAGCTCTCGACTTCAAACTGTCTCTCCAGCTCTCGACCTTCAAACTGTCACTCCAGCTCTCAACCTTCAAACTGTGACTCCAGCTCTCGACCTTCAAACTGTCCTCTCCAGCTCTCGACCTTCAAACTGTCACTCCAGCTCTCGACCTTCAAACTGTCTCTCCAGCTCTCGACTTCAAACTGTCTCTCCAGCTCTCGACCTTCAAACTGTCCTCTCCAGCTCTCGACCTTCAAACTGTCACTCCAGCTCTCGACCTTCAAACTGTCTCTCCAGCTCTCGACTTCAAACTGTCTCTCCAGCTCTCGACCTTCAAACTGTCCTCTCCAGCTCTCGACCTTCAAACTGTCACTCTAGCTCTCGACCTTCAAACTGTCACTCCAGCTCTCGACCTTCAAACTGTCACTCCAGCTCTCAACCTTCAAACTGTCACACCAGCTCTCGACCTTCAAACTGTCACTCCAGCTCTTGACCTTCAAACTGTCTCTCCAGCTCTCGACCTTCAAACTGTCACTCCAGCTCTCGACCTCCAGACCGTCACTCTAGCTCTCGACCTTCAAACTGTCGCTCCAGCTCTCGACCTTCAAACTGTCTCTCCAGCTCTCGACCTTCAAACTGTCTCTCCAGCTCTCGACCTTCAAACTGTCACTCCAGCTCTCGACCTTCAAACTGTCACTCCAGCTCTCGACCTTCAAACTATTATGGGGACTCATGGGGGGTTGAGTGTCTGCTGGGACAAATGGTCGGAACCAGATGAGGGGATCTACATCTGTATGTGGGGTTCAGAACGCGCTTGCCCCACAGGCATCTCCATCTTTTTCCAAAGGCAGTGGCAAGATGCTGGGAGAGGAATGAGGTGGGACGTCAGCACACGGGCGTGCAGAGTCGCATACTCTCAGATCCCAGTAAACGCCACTGAGCTCATCACCCACCCCCGCAGACCCCTGCCCATGATTCCGGTAGCCAAAGCCCGCAAGGAAGGGTGCCCCACCATTACCAAGGGACCCAGGAACGGATTGGTATTAGTACCCACAGGTCAGGTGCTGTACCAAGGGGTACACTACGCGGTTGCTTCAGTGATTTTAAACCTCACCGAGGTGCGCTTGCCAGAGTGGTGCCCCAAGGAAATGGAACAATTGTACCAGGTCCTGTTAACAAACATGTTCAGACAGTTTTATGAATTCGACTTTGCCGATGTCGACAGAGCCGAATTGTACACCACACCACATGAGGTCTTGGACAGGATAGGGAGGCAAAGAAGGGGTGCAGTAAATGATATTTTCACAGCTTTTAATACAGGAACTTCCGTCATCAACACACTGGATGATGTGGAGCTGCAAACCCAAATCAATGGTTTGAAAACACAGTTAAGAAAGATACTGACTGACGAGAACAAGTTCTGAGTTACATGAGGACCAGGCCATGACACTACACTTAAAAGAAATTATAGCTGAGCTGGAGAAACACACCAGAACGGTAAATGCTCTCATCAGGGAGGATCGGAATGCGTCCGAGCAGGCTGTGCAGAACGAAGCTTGTGTGCTATACGGGACGTGGTTACTGGGCGAGGGCCGCAGTAACCTGAAGGATTTAAAACAAGGTTTAGTCCCCTCCTGGATCAGCAACAAGCACCTCGCAGCCCTCCAACCTTTTGAGAACGCATTGAGCCCATGCCAGCTCAGACTAGCTTCAGAAGCCTACCCAGTCCCAGTGGACTGTGGACGGTCTAATCACACCATTATGGGTATAGTGGTAAGAATGCCGGTAATGGGAAAGACTGCTAAACCCGCCCTGGTATACAGGGTGGAGAACATTGGAGTCATTCAGGGGGGTGCGCACATTCGCTACACAGGGGTCCCACCTTACGTCATTCAATGGGAGCATGCAATGAAGGGTACTGACCTCTCGGGGTGCCGGAGCCGGGGAGCACACATCATCCTGTGTCCCCAGCACTTGAATGCCCATTCAAAACCACAGTGCGGGTTCAGAACTGCTGGCGTGGAGCCTATAAATTGCACCATGGAGGCAATAGCACAAGGCCATGTGCCCCCACAGGTGGCATATACAGGAGGTGGGACATACTGTGTCACCACTGCAGCGCCCCTCTACCAACATGGACAGCACGGTTGGTGTCCGGTTAGTGACAGCAGCTTCTGTTTCAAGCCCAGGGCAGAAGTCCAAGTGGCCCAAGAGCGAATTGTCCCCATTCCTGAACCTTCCACTGTTCACATCACTGTTAAAGAGAATTTCACTGATCTTCAGCGATTCGTTGCACATTTTGGATATATCATTCCCCCTCTCCCTGAACACCTCACCAAGATATTAAAAGCCGTTGTTGTTTCACAGAAACATTTCTATACACTGGAGCAGAAGACTTTAGAGATAGGGGCAGACATATTGGATATAGTGACCCCACCGTGGTGGGACCTGTTCACTAATATAGAAGTCCCTTCTTGGATTAGGATAGACTCCCACATTCTTGTAGTGTGCCAGGTTATCATTCTAGTTTATTTACTGTTTGTACACTGTAAAAAGGTCAAACATTTGCAAAAGTATGAGAACAGGGGGGAATGGAGGGAGCATTATGTGTGGGTAGAAGAAGAGACACCAGTTTAGATTTTTGCTGCTCTGTATAAAGTTAAATTTGTCCCTCCCTCCTCTGTATTATTTTGATATGTATTCATGTGCATTTGATTTTTTGTGTGTGCACTTTATTTTTATTCTTGAAGTTTATTAGATGTGTTGTTATTATTAAAAGATAGTATGTGTGCACCAGGTGATGTAAGGGCATTAGGCCCCCCTCCACGCCTGGAAGTGAATTGTTGTCACATCTGAAGTATTGCCATCTATAGATGCTTAATGTACACTAGGTTTTTCTGAAATGGGAAATGCATGTGTCGTGGGGTCATAGATAGGAAAATACTGGGGATGGTTTGATTATGGAAGGTCAGAAAATTTTGCTCACCCAGAATTGTGATACTTCAAGCAAGTTACAGTATCATCAGGGAGGAGTGTAGGATTCGCAAAATTGAACTTTATATTATAAAGGGTCGAATGGCAGAAGAGGCCATGATTTTAAAGACTGTTTTAAAAGAAGCCTAGGAAAAAGGGGCATTCAAAATGGCCGCCAGACCCCGTGACCAACTTATTGGGACATTTTTAAATGGTTCCTGCAGTCCTCAGACAGCTTTGTGGATTCAGCCCACAGTAAGTTCTGGAAGCCGTTTCTGAGAGAATGAAACCAGACACCCACATATACATATAGATTGGATGCAGATCCAGTCAAGATCGGCCTGTAGATAAAGGCCATCTAAATGTTTACCCAGACAAAAGGGAACAGTTTCATATTCATGAGAAGAGCATCAAGGACCCGTTAAGGACATCACCAGGACATTAAAAACAATGAAGGTCATTCCAGAACAGAGATTGCCCGTTACCGGCCATCCAAAACCTGTTTAAAATATAATAACTACCCCATTGTGCTCCCAAGCCCACCAAAATTAAAACAAAAGACTAACCTGATTTGGCGCGAGATAAGGGCTTCCGATGAGAAGTATATCTGGGAACCCAGAGGTAGGAAGAAGAGAGAGCCATCGTGGTGCTACCATCTATCGGTGGCATCATCGCTAGAAGAAGGAGAAGAAGACGGTTCGAGCTGGCATCCCGCCCCGGGGCAAAACATCAGGAGATCATCGACCAACCCCGGGCCGTTGACGAAACGAAAGGCCATCGACCCACTCCGGCTCGGGAGAAGAGACAGAAAAAAACTACAGAAGTAACTATGGGGGCCAGCCCAAGGCTCCTCTGACCGGGGTCGAGCAGTCGATCCCCGACCCCGCCGACATCCAGACCAGCCGGTGTCCAGCCGTCCCCGACCCCCACCTCAGGAGAGAGGTGTGGCGCAGCTCGCTGGGGCTCCAAGAACCACGTGGAGACGGGACGCCTGAAAGGATCAAACGCAGACCTGTTTCAAAACCTTACACTTCCTAGTTGGATTGGTGAGCATGTTTCTGGCCCTTCATAATCAGATCTAGATAGGTTTAAGGGGGTGGACATTTAAGGGTATAATTAACATGAGTTGTTGTCCCTCGATGTTCCGTGTGTTTTCCCCATTTCATGATGATCTTTGTAGAGTATAATATGCCTGTATTTGCTTTAGTTAGTATTGTGTCACAGAATCACAGAATCACAGAAACCCCACAGTGCAGATAGAGGCCATTTCGGCCGATCGAGCCTGCACCGACACATATCCCACCCGATCCCCGTAACCCCTACATCAATACATATCCCACCCTATCCCCATAACCCCACGTATTTAATCCCCCTAACACTAAGGGTCAATTTATCATAGCCAATCAACCTAACCCGCACATCTTTGGACTGTGGGAGGAAACCGGAGCACCCGGAGGAAACCCACGCAAACACGGGGAGAATGTGCAAACTCCACACAGACAGTCACCCGAGGCCGGATTCGAACCCGGGTCCCTGGCGCTGTGAGGCAACAGTGCTAACCACTATGCCACCGTGCTGCCCACTGTTATGATTTGTTTGTGTTTTCCCCTCCCATGTACCCTCTTATTTGCTTGCATTTGATTTGTTTTACATAATGCAATAAAATTCCATTTTGTTTCATCAAACTTGGTCTATAAGAGTTTTCTCTACATTGTAGTTCCTGCCCCAAAGTCCAGAGTACAGAATCTAAGGGGCGAGTGGGTCGAACCACTCACGGTTTACTGTGCAAGAGAGAGAGGCCTCTAGGGAGAGAAACCTCTGTGATCTAAAACCCCTTACACTCCCTCCCTTCTGTTCACTTAGCTGCGGCATCTACCGGATGACCAGCCCTTAACAGAGTGGTGATCCACTTCTTCGTGATGTTCACCTTACTGAACACCTAATCAGAAATCCTTTCCTCCATCATGGTTTGCTCATCCGAACCATTGTCTACTGTATTGCACCCCTGTTGCCGGTGTCCTGCCGCGATTGCCATTTCTGTAGGGGGTTTTGGCATGTGTGCCCAGTCAGCTCTACCCCTGACTGTCCCTGAGTGGTTCGAATTGCTCCCCACCCCCTGGGTTCTAGACACCAGACTTAGGTACAGGCGGTGATACAGGAAATTGAGTAGACAAGTGGTTTGGTGCAAGAAAACCAAAATTTTATTAAGAGGCTGAATAAAACACAGTACTACTGAGAATTACTGGTATAGTTACAGGCATAAATCAGTTAATATATTTATATGGGAATGGGGAACACACGGCACATCGAGGGAAACAAATACATTAAAAATCCCCTTATCCTTAATCCCACCCCCTATACCTAACTAGATTAAGCTGTGAGGGGCCAGGAATTCATGCTCACCAATTCAAAACCTGTCGCTTTAGATGGTGGGGTTTGAGGTCCGCTCTTCCAATCCTTTGGGGTATCCCGTCGCCACGTGGTCACAGGGCGCGGCGCTGAAGTTGTTTGTGCAAAGGCAACCTCCCTTTTCCTCCGTTAACGTCTTCGTCGAGTACTTCGTCGCGATGGGCCTTCTTCTCCTTTGGACGGTCGCCGACGGTATTGCTGCGGTCTGGGGTCGGTAGGCGGTCTTTACCGTCTAATGGTGCTGCTATCCATGCTTTGAACACCAGCTTATTCTTCAACTGGGCTATTACTTTCCATGTGACAAATGCCAGTTTATAACTAGGCTGTTTTGTCTAGATTTTTCTACCCACTCTTCGAATACCAGCTTATTCCTCAAATTGGGATTTTACTGTCCACGCATGCAATGCCAACTTATGCACCAAACACCAGCTTATAACCAGGCATTCTGGTTTCCCCAATGCGTCTTTCGCTGCCCTTCTCTGCTTTTATCGGTTTACCGTAATTTTTCGTCTCGTCTCGTCTCGTCTGCCCGTTTGTGACTTGTGTGTCCTGTGTAGTTTCGAACTCGGGTCTCGTTCTCCTCCCGCATTTGGGCCCTCGGTTTAGTCATGGTCGCCCTTGGTGTTGAGCGGCGCGGGGAGCGAGAAGAGAGCCCGCCATGAGACCAGGGCACGGGAACGAGCGGCCGCAGGCCAAAAAGCCAAACGATAAGAGGCCAGAGCAAGAGCGCGATCACTACCGATGGGCCTACAATTAAACCCGAATCTTCATTCCTTATCTGCACGCCAAATCAAGTCAGTCCTTTGTCTAACTTTTGGCGGACTCATTTAAACTGATTATAGCCATTTACTTTAACAACCCTGAAATGGCTGTCTCTGTGTTATAATGGTTTCGATGTCCTGGTTGTTGGTTATGTATGAGACTTAATCGGGTTTTCCTGACTTGATGGCTTCTGTGAGCTGTTAGCGATTAAAATGCAAAAACCTAATGGCCTTGATTATAGGCCCATTCTAGCTTGATTTGTTTCAAGGTGAATGAATGTATTGTGGTAAACCACTTTTATCGTTCACTATCGTTACACTATAGTTATCACTGTTGTATTGTTCTCACTGTTCTCACTGTTGTATCACTATACGAGGTCGCCTCTTGTCGCGCTGTTATACCTGGGCTGACCACCTCCGACTCCGCCCATGGCTCCACCTACCTGCCCAGGTATAAAGGTAGTCGACTGGCTGGTATTCCTCCTTGTTGGACCCGATCACCCACGAGGGTGGGCTCTGTTATTTAGTCAATAAAAACCTTTAGTTACGTTCCTAACTCGTCGCTTTTTATTGGACGAATTGATAGGTATATCAATTTTATTGACTAAATTTTAAAGATGTCTACTACTGGCCAGCCAGAAGCCCTCCCAGAAGCACAGCCACAGCAGCTTTCAGACACCGGGCTACACCAGCCACGCCAGCCGGCTTGGCTGCAAGCCCTCAAACCACCGTACCTGGATCTAAACCCACAGGCAGCAAACTCAGCCCTCGACTTCAAACACTGGCTGGGCTGCTTCGAATCCTACCTGGAAGAATCCGGCGTCCCTCAGAGATCAAAACTAAGAGTTCTGAACGCCCAAGCGAGCCCGAGAGTATACGCACTCATCCAGGACACGACTACATACGAGGCCGCTATCAACCTACTGAAACAGCAGTACCGGAGCCCGGTAAATTACATGTACACCAGGCACCTCCTAAGATCCCGCCCGCAACAGCCAGGAGAGTCTGTAGCTGAATTTTTACGGGCGCTAAGAGCACTCGGCAGGAACTGTGACTTTAAAGCGGTGACGGCTGTTGAAAATACGGAAGATAATATCCGCGATGCCTTTGTGAAAGGCCTACGGTCCGACCACTCACGGCAAAGACTGCTTGAAGCTAAAGACCTCGACCTGGACAAAGCTGAAGCCCTCGCTCTCTCCCTCGAGGTGGCCCATCAGGACCAGGAGGCGTTTTCCAGGTACTGCTCGCGACCCTGGGACTCGGGCCCGATCCCTACCGCAATACTCTTCGCAGCGCCGCCCCCGGGACCTACCTCAGCGTCGGCGTCCCGGACCCGACCGGGACCGCCACCCCCGGTACCGGCTCCGACATCGGGCACCCGCGATCGGGCCGCCGGCTGCTTCTTTTGCGGCCAGGAGAAGCACCCGAGGTCGCGCTGCCCAGCCAGGAACTCTACCTGCTCAACCTGCAGGAAGAAAGGCCACTTCTCTAAGGCCTGCAGGAGCGGATCTTCAGAGGCCAGCAGTGCCTCATGCGAACTGTGGGGGCGGCCATCTTCTTTCAAGGCAACTGAGGCCAGCATCCCCACACGTGAGTCATGGGGGTGGCCATCTTTGATCAAGGCAACCGACCCCAATAGTGCCTCATGTGAGTTATGGGAGCAGCCATCTTCTCCGCCATTTTGTCCTACCTCGTGGGAGACGCCATTTTACCCACCACGCCCGACTGCCACCGGGCCTCCGGACCCGACGACCGCCTCGCCCGCAGACGACAACGACTCGCTTACCTACACACTAGCCTCCGTCACTCTGGATCAAGCCCGCCCACACCACCTGTCCAAGTCGATGATGGACATCAAAGTAAATGGCCACGCCACGACCTGCCTGTTCGACAGCGGAAGCACGGAGAGCTTCATCCACCCAGACACGGTGAGCCACTACTCCCTCCCTGTCCTGCCAACGCGCAACCGAATCTCGATGGCATCGAGGTCCCACGCCACAGACATTAGCGGCTACTGTGTTGTGACCTTGTCGGTTAAGGGTACGGAGTATAAAAATTTTAAACTCCTCGTCCTCCCCCAGCTCTGCGCTGCCGTCCTACTAGGGCTGGACTTCCAATCCCACCTCCAAAGTGTAACCCTAGCATATGGTGGAACCCTCCCCCCACTCACAGTCGACAACCAGCGAATGTTAAACCGCCCACCGCGTAACACCTGCAGCCTATCCACCCTCAAGGTGCCGCCACCTTCCCTGTTCGCTAACCTCACACCCGACTGCAAACCCGTCGCTACCAAGAGCAGGCGGTACAGCGCTGGGGACAGAGCCTTCATTAGCTCTGAGGTGCGGCGCCTCCTGAAAGAGGGCATTATCGAGGGGAGCAACAGCCCCTGGCGTGCCCAGGTCGTGGTCATTAAGACCGGTGATAAAAATCACCTGGTCATCGACTACAGCCAGACCATAAACAGATACACCCAGCTGGACGCATACCCCCTTCCCCGCATATCTGACATGGTCAATCAGATTGCACAATACCGCGTATTCTCGACCATCGACCTTAAGTCGGCCTACCACCAACTCCCTATCCACCCCGAGGACCGCCAGTACACCGCCTTCGAGGCGAATGGGCGCCTATACCACTTCCTTAGGGTCCCCTTCGGTGTCACCAACGGGGTCTCAGTCTTCCAAAGGGAGATGGACCGGATGGTTGACCAGAACGGACTGCAGGCCACATTCCCCTACCTAGATAACGTCACCATCTGCGGCCGCGACCGGCAGGACCACGACGTGAATCTGGAGAAATTCCTCCGTACAGCCCAACGGCTGAACCTCACCTACAATAAGGAGAAATGTGTGTTTAACACCTCGCGCCTTGCCATCCTTGGCTGTGTAGTAGAGAACGGACTCATCGGCCCCGACCCCGAAAGAATGCGCCCCCTCATGGAGCTACCCCTCCCCCACTGCCCTAAGGCACTTAAGAGAACCCGGGGGCTCTTCGCCTACTATGCCCAATGGGTGCCCAATTATGCGGACAAAGCCAGACCCCTCATGAAGTCCACATCCTTCCCCCTTACGGAGGAAGCGTGCGCAGCCTTCTCCCTCATTAAGGGAGACATTGCCAAGGCCACTATGCACGCAGTGGATGAGTCCATCCCCTTCCAAGTCGAGAGCGATGCATCCGACTTCGCCCTAGCCGCCACCCTTAACCAGGAGGGGAGACCGGTGGCCTTCTTCTCAAGGACCCTACAGGGCCCTGAGATCCGACACTCGTCGGTCGAGAAGGAGGCCCAGGCGATTGTGGAGGCGGTACGACGCTGGAGGCACTACCTGGCAGGCAAACGATTTACCCTCCTTACCGACCAACGTTCGGTCGCTTTTATGTTTAATAACAAGCTGAGGGGCAAAATCAAGAATGACAAGATCTTGAGGTGGAGAATCGAGCTCTCCACCTACGATTATGATATCTTGTACCGGCCAGGTAAGCTGAACGAACCCCCTGATGCTCTTTCACGAATTACATGCGCCAGCGCGCATATTGATAAACTTCAGACCCTCCACAACGACCTCTGCCACCCCGGGGTCACCAGACTTTACTGTTAAGTATGTGTATTGTATTGAACAATTAACACAAAGACTTAAACGTATAACTCAAACAGGTCTTTACTGGTTGGAGGTAGGGACTATACTGAATACAAGATTACTGCACAGTGCTTATATACCGGTGTGTTCACCCCCGGTATTACGTCTACAGCAGCCTGAGAAAGTAGTACATCTCTTAAGGTGGAACAGGCTTAAGCTCTCTTAAGGTGGAACAGGTTACACACACAACACTCCTCCCTTCTTAGCTTTATAGTCATCCCCCCCATTTAACATAACGTAATAACATATATACATATATAACTTCATGTTTAACGTAACATATCACAGATTCAGTCTCTGCGGAAAACAGTTCACAGATTCAATCTCTACGAACAGTTGCAACATACTCTTAGTGGGAACAGTTTACAGGTTCAGTCTCTGTGGGAACAGTTCGTAAATTCAGTCTCTGATCTTAATTCGTTCCAGACAGCATCTTTTCGTAGTGTTCGGCCGGAGGTAGTAGAAGTAACAATATTTTAAACAATTATTATTTTTGGCCTCTTCTTTTTCTTTTCTGCCTTTTTACAACTCTTGTCGTTCCCATCTTCTCGGCGGACAGCTGTAATGCTACCAACTCTCTATGTTCTTTAGACCTTAAGTGCTTCCTCCGGATTTCAGCACTTTGGGAGTTTCCATCACAATTTGGGCATACCACATCCTCGTAGTATTCACTATCACTCAACAGGTCGAGAGGCCCTTCTACCTCTTCCTTACCCAACTGGACGCTATCCGACTGCTGTTCCTTCTCTATCTCTCTTACTTCCCGTAGTAGAGCCACCTTCTTCCGATGTTCCGTAGACTTTTGGTGCTCCTCCATGATTTCTGCACTTTGGGGGTCGAAGTTACAAGCTGGGCAGGACAGGACATCGTAATATTCGGAGTCGTCCGACAGGTCATGGTAATATTCGGTGTCGTCCTGAGCTAGGCCAGCGAGAGGGTCGTCTATTTCCTCCATACCCAGCTGGACGTTAGCCAGCTCTTGTTCCAAATCCAGACATCTTTCCTGAAGAGACTTCTTCATGTGTACCTCTGCATCCAGCTTTTTCTGGGCTTTCAGCAAGTCGTTTACTAGTGACCTCATTTGTGATTTTAATACTTCAACTTCCTTTGGAGATTGATTGCTCGGACTATGCAGTCCCTCTACCGGAGCAGCTGTTTCAGCGGTCTGTTGTTCTACATTGACGTGAGTCAGCGTACTTTTGGCATCCAATGGCTGCTCTGTTGCAGTCGTTTCAGTCTGTGTCGTCACATCAGCCATCTCAATGACTTTTGAGAGCTCCGAACCCTTTTCCTTTGAAGATCGCAGCTCGTGTTCAAGTTTTTCCCATTTCAGAGTCTTGTCCCTCAGCATATGAAGGAGTTGGCTGACCGTTAACTCTTCTGACACCAGATTATGGCACGCACCTTCAGAACCTGAATCAGCTTTGATTCGTTCGGCCTCCTCGCGCAGATGGTTGGTGTGCTCCTGCTCCATTTTCTCCATCAGTTGCTTCTGTTGCCTTTCCAGATTCTCCCACTCTGTAACAAAGAACTTTTTTATTTCATTCATCTCTTGCTCAAAACGGCGAATCATTTGTTCTAATTGCTGTTGTAGTTTGAAATGGAGTTGAGTTCGAGCCCAGTGTCCCTCAAAAATGTGCATATCAGTAGACTTGACAGACTCAGAATTCTCTGTTAAACTATGTTGTTGTTGCTCAGTGGAATTCTGTGCTGAAACTTTGTCTTTTGCACATGGGTTGGTCTTACCATCATCAGTTCTAGAGTCTGGGCTGATTATCTGCACCGAGTTCTCACTCTTTATGGCTTTTAGCGAATGCCAGTCCATATTTATGTTTCTAAACCACTCCCGGCCTAGTAGTGGTGGACCTCCCTCCGGTAGCACATATAAGTCCATTATTTGACTTCCTTCGCCCTTGTTGGCCACTGCAACCTTTATTGTCCCGATGGGGTACACTCTCTGCCCCGTGTAGGTTGTCAATATAATCTCCGTATCCTGTAGGGGAATATGTTGGAATAACCTTCTGTAATCTTTCTTATTCATGACCGACAATGCCGATCCAGTGTCCAATTCCATTTTTACTTGGACTCCTTCTATCTGAAGAGTAACCCAAATTGTCTGGAGGTCTGCACCCTTACCAACGTTGAGTACCCTTAAGCTAGCCAGTTCAATACTGCTTGCATCTGAATCGGACTCCTGTTCGGCCACCTTGTGTACCTTTGCGTATTTCCCTTGCGGTGACTTCTTGTTGCTGGTCTTCTTCCCTGACCTGCATACTCTAGCTATATGTCCAAGCCTACCACAAGTTCTACATTCTTGGTTTTTAAACCAACACTGGTTCTGATCATGCGTTGTCTTTCCACAACGATAACATTTGCCAGAACTCACACCCAATTTGTGTGCACTGAGCTCCGGTGACCGTAGCTGCATTACTGCCGTGCCTCTCGCTGCGGCTTCGTGTGCTGCTGCCATAGTGACCGCCTTCTCAAGCGTCAGCTCATTCTCCTCGAGCAGTCGCTTTTGTGTACCCTGTTTAAATAAACCACACACAAATTTGTCTCGTAGTGCATCTGTCAGTCCCGTTCGAAACTGGCAATATTTCGCTAATTTGCGCAATTCCAGCAAATATTCAGCATTGCTTTCATGCTGTAGTTGCCTTCTGTCGTAAAATTTAAATCGTTCCGCTAGCATCAGCGGCGTGGGGTTTAGATGATCTTTCAGGACAGTAACAATCTCATCGAACGTCTTATCCGTCGGTTCATCTGGTGATAACAGGTGTTTCAATTGCCCGTATGTCTTCGCACCCATTAAATTTAATAATGTTAGTGCTTTATCAGCCTCACGAATTTTATTGGCCTTACAATAATTTTTAACCCGTTCAACATATATGGCCCAATCTTCGATGTCACTATCAAAGTTGCTAATATTCCCGTGTTTAGGCATTGCAGTACTTTATCAGATTTGCAATTTCTCAGATTTTTTTTTTTTTACTGCTATCCAAGATGGCGGCTTCCCGCTCTTGCCGTCGTCCTCCGCCCACAAAATGGCGGTTTTCCCACGCTTGGCGGTCTTCACCCGTCCCCCGACGCCGTCTCCCTTCAGCCCCCGAGTGCGGCCCTTATCTTCGGTCCCGATCGATGGCCCACGCTTTTCACCGCGGCTCTCGCACCTTGAGCTTCTGCAGCCGCCGTGCCTTTCAGCCCGAGTGCGGCCCTTATCAGGGATTTCGATCGATGGCCCGGCTGCGCCTCGCACTTGAAAGCGGCCCGGCCCTTATCAGTGCTTGCGATCGATGGCCCGGCTGCGCCCCTCACTTCAAAGCGGCCCGGCCCTTATCTGCCGATCGCTATCGCCCTGTACCTCTCTCTTCCCCAGTCCTGTCTTCTACTCCGGTTCACAAGCTGATGGAGGCTTCAGGGTCCTAATGCCTGTCGCTTCCAGTGGGGTGGTGAGTGGTGAGGTTTGAAACCTCTCTTCAACCGCCGTGGAATAACTGCCGCAGGGTAAGAACCTGACTCGTCGCCAGTGTTAAGTATGTGTATTGTATTGAACAATTAACACAAAGACTTAAACGTATAACTCAAACAGGTCTTTACTGGTTGGAGGTAGGGACTATACTGAATACAAGATTACTGCACAGTGCTTATATACCGGTGTGTTCACCCCCGGTATTACGTCTACAGCAGCCTGAGAAAGTAGTACATCTCTTAAGGTGGAACAGGCTTAAGCTCTCTTAAGGTGGAACAGGTTACATACACAACATTTACCATTTCATTAAGGCCCGCAACCTGACCTACTCCATCGAGGAGGTCAGGACCATGACCAGGAACTGCCAGACCTGCGCCGAGTGCAAACCGCACTTCTATAGGCCGGACAGAGCAAGCCTGATCAAGGCCACCCGCCCCTTCGAGCGCCTGAGCATCGACTTTAAGGGGCCTCTACCGTCATCTGACCGCAATGTGTACTTCCTCAACATCGTTGATGAGTACTCCCGTTTCCCTTTTGCCTTCCCCTGCCCAGACATGACCAGTACCACGGTCATCAAGTGCCTGAACGACCTCTTCGCCTTGTTCGGGTTCCCGAACTATATACATAGTGACCGGGGCTCCTCCTTCATGAGCGAGGAACTCCGTCAGTTCCTACTAGCGAGAGGTATTGCAGCAAGTAGGACCACCAGCTACAACCCCCGAGGGGACGGCCAGGTGGAAAGAGAGAATGCGACGGTATGGAAGGCCGTCCTCTTAGCCTTAAAGTCTAAGGGCCTCCCAACCTCCCGCTGGCAGGAAGTCCTCCCAACAGCGCTGCACTCCATCTGGTCACTACTTTGCACTGCCGTTAACGCCACCCCCCATGAACGAATGTTTGTTTTCCCCAGGAAGTCGACTACGGGAACCACTCTACCAACCTGGCTGACCTCTCCGGGGCCCGTCTTGCTGCGAAAGCACGTGAGGGCCCATAAAATGGACCCCCTGGTCGAGAGGGTGAACCTCCTGCACGCCAACCCCCAGTACGCCTACGTGGCTTACCCAGACGGGCGGGAGGACACTGTCTCCTTACGAGACCTCGCACCCTCGGGCACTCCGGAGACACCACCTTTACCCCCCCCCACCACCCCCCCAATTCCAGCCCAGGTAGACGGCATGCCGGAACCCCACGAACCTTCGCCGACCACGCAGACACCAGCATTAACACCGGATAATGCAGCACTGCCGCTGTGACGATCGGAGAGGCTTACGAGGCCTCCGGACAGACTGACATACCAGAACTGGTAGTACACTTCACCCCGCCGGACTCAAATCTAAACAAGGGGTGAATGTGGTAAACCACTTTTATCGTTCACTATCGTTACACTATAGTTATCACTGTTGTATTGTTATCACTGTTCTCACTGTTGTATCACTATACGAGGTCGCCTCTTGTCGCGCTGTTATACCTGGGCTGACCACCTCCGACTCCGCCCATGGCTCCACCTACCTGCCCAGGTATAAAGGTAGTCGACTGGCTGGTATTCCTCCTTGTTGGACCCGATCACCCACGAGGGTGGGCTCTGTTATTTAGTCAATAAAAACCTTTAGTTACGTTCCTAACTCGTCGCTTTTTATTGGACGAATTGATAGGTATATCATGTATATTCTGTGTTAACTTTGGCTGTCTTGCTCCAGAGTCTTTTCACAGATTCCTGCATTTTAAGTTTCATCTCCGGGCCTGCCTGTCTGCAGGGCCTTGCTTTAAAAATCCTGTCGGTTTTGGTCACGAGGTTGCAGAAGCCATTTTGGGCACCCTGTCTTTTTCATAACTTGTCCAATACAGGGCCCCTTTATCCGTAACTCTGGGGAATGTGGGAATTTTGAGAACCCTACACATTGACCTTCCCTTTTGTTCTTTCATCCCCTCCCCCCTTTCCCAGTTCCTAAATCTTCTTTACATTTCCTGCTTTTTCCAGTTCTGACGAAATGTCATCGACCTGAAACATTAACTCTGTTTCTCTCTCCACGGATGCTGCCCTGGCCTGCTGAGTTTTTCCAGTGTTTTCTGTTGTTATCTCATGAACCTTCGTTGCACTCCCTCTATGGCAAGTATATCCTTCCTTAGGCAAGGAGACCAAAATTGTACACAGGTGTTGTCTCACCAAGGCCCTATATAATTGGAGTAAGGCTTCTTTACTCCTGTACTCAAATCCTCTTGTAATGAAGGCCAGCATACCATTTGTCTTCCTAATGGCTTGCTGCACCTGCACATTAACTTTCAGTGACTCATGTACAAGGACACCCAGGTCTCTTTGAGCATCTGCATTCCCCAATCTTTCACCATTTAGGAAATACTCTGCCTTTCTGTTTTTTCTACCAAAGTGGATAACTTCACATTTATCCACATTATATTCCATCTGCCATGTTCTTGCCCACTCACTGAGCCTGTCGAGATCCCCTTGAAGCCTCTTCACATCCTCTTCATAACTGACACTGCCACCTAGCTTTGTATCATCAGCAAATTTGGAAATGTTACATTTAGTCCCCTCATCCAAATCATTGATATAGATTGTGAATAGCTGGGGCCCAAGCACCAATCCTTGTGGTACCCCACTAGTCACAGCCTGCCATCCTGAATAAGACCTGTTTATCCCTACTCTTTGTGTTCTGTCTGTTAAGCAATTCTCAACCCATGCTAGTATATTACCCCAATTCCATGGGCCCTAATTTTGTTCACCAACCTCTTGTGTGCGTCCTCATCACAACACATAGCACAGGAAATTTACCTCACTCTCGGGAGGCAGACTTTCATCACCCACTGACCACAGTGCACTAGAGAAAGGCATTAAAAAGGCTGCATTTATCACTTATCCCTCATTGCCCATAGAAGGTGCTGATGGGCCTTCCTGAACAACTACAGTTCTTGTGGCAATGGTGATCCCACCATTCTTCTGGTGGAACCCCAACTAGGCTTTTTCTTGATGACAATATTGATGACTCCTTCCTTCACTTTACTGATGATTTGGAGGAGGCTTATAGGGCTGTATTTTCCTGTATATTGTAGATAGTTCATAGCTGGGCAATTTTACACCATGCTGATGCTAATGTCATGGCTATACTGGAACAGCTTGGCGAGGGGAGTGGCTAGCTCTGGTGCACAGGTTTTCAGCACTACACCCCGGATGTTGTCAGGGCCCAGTGCACTCAGCTGCTTCTTAATATCACGTTGTCTGAACCGAATTGGCTGCACACTGATATCTACGATGATGGGGACCTCAAGAGGAGGCCAATTAGGATCATCCACTTGGCACTTTTAACTGACGAAATTTGCAAACATCTCATCCTTGCTGGACTCCACCATGGCTGAGAATAGAGATGTTTGTTGCTTGGTTGTCCATCACCATTATCGACTGGATGTGACAGGGCTACAGAGATTTGCTTTGATCCATTGATTGTGGGACCAAATAGCTGTGTCTACACCTAGCCGCTTTTGGTGTTCAGCAGGCAGGTAACCCTATCTGATACCTTCACTAGGCTGGTACCTCATTCTCCGGTATTCCTGGTGCTGCTCCTGGCTCACTCTTCTACACTTGCATTGAAGCAGGGTTATTCTCCTGGCTTGTTGGTGATCAAGCAGTGAGGGCCACCAGGTTACATATTGTGGTGGGATACAATTCTGCTGCTGCTGATGGTTCGCAGCACCTCATGATGTTTGGACTACGAGACCTGTCCTAAGTCTGTCTCACTTAGCCTGGTGGTAGTGCCAAACTACACGATGGAGAACGGTGGTGCTGAGAGCAGGAGCAGCGGCACAAAGAGCACGAGAGTGGGAACAGCACCAGATGGAACGAACCTGGTGGGAGTACAGTGAGAGCGAGCAGTTAAAAGGAGCAGTCCTGAGCGGCAGCAACTCAACAGAGGCAGTTTTTGAAAAAGTGACGTCAGAGTAAAAGAGTGACATTAGCACAAAGGAAGGAGCTGATTAGTGATTAGCTGGTGCATGTATTTTTTTAAGTTTATAAGTTTATTTCTGCTAAGTTAGTTAATAGCCTATTAAATAGAGGGAAAGAGCTGATTGGTGAGTAGCTAGGGAGTGTTTTTTGTTAAGTCTTAAGTTTATTTCTGCTGGGTTAGTTCTTAGTCTATTGTGTGAGGCAAGGGAGGAGATTGCAGGGGCTCTGACACAAATTTTCAGTAACTCTCTGGCCACAGGGGAGGTGCCAGAGGACTGGAGAACAGCTAATGTAGTACCATTGTTCAAGAAGGGTAGTAGGGATAAACTAGGGAATTACAGGCCAGTGAGCCTAACATCAGTGGTAGGGAAATTATTGGAAAAAATTCTGAGGGACAGAATTAGTCTCCACTTGGAGAGGCAGGGATAGTCAGCATGACTTTGTCAGGGGGAGATCATGTCTGACCAATTTGATTGAATTTTTCGAGGGGGTGACTAGGTGTGTGGATGAGGGTAGTGCAGTTGATGTAGTCTACATGGACTTCAGTAAAGCTTTTGACAAAGTCCCACGTGGGAGACTGGTCAAGAAGGTAAGAGCCCATGGGATCCAGGGCAATTTGGCACATTGGATCCAAAATTGGCTTAGTGGCAGGAGGCAGAGGGTGATGGTTGAATGTTGTTTTTGTGACTGGAAGCCTGTGTCCAGTGGTGTACCGCAGGGATTGGTGCTGGGTCCTTTGCTGTTTGTAGTGTACATTAATGATTTAGATATGAATGTAGGAGGTATGATCAGTAAGTTCGCAGATGACACGAAAATTGGTGGGGTTTTAAATAGCGAGGAGGGAAGCCTCAGGCTACAGGACGATATAGACGGGTTGGTTAGATGTGCAGAACAGTGGCAAAAGGAATTCAACCCTGAAAAGTGTGAGGTGATGCATTTTGGGAGGACTAACAAGGCAAGGGAATACACAATGAATGGTAGGACCCTAGGAAGGACAGAGGATCAGAGGGACCTTGGTGTGCATGTACATAGACTCCTGAAGGCAGCAGGACAGGTAGATAAGGTGGTTGAAAAGGCATATGGGATACTCGCCTTCATTAACCGAGGCATAGAATATAAGAGCAGGGAGGTTATGATGGAGCTGTACAAAACGCTAGTTAGGCCACAGCTGGAATACTGTGTGCAGTTCTGGTCGCCACACTATAGGAGGGGTGTGATTGCATTGGAGAGGGTGCAGAGGAGATTCACCAGGATGTTACCTGGGCTGGAGCGCTTCAGCTATGAAGAGAGACTGGACAGGCTAGGGTTGTTTTCCTTAGAGCAGGGAAGGCTGAGGGGGGACCTGATTGAGGTGTACAGAATTATGAGGGGCATAGATAGGGTAGATAGAAAGGAACTTTTCCCCTTAGTAGAGGGGTCAATAACCAGGGGGCATAGTTTCAAGGTAAGGGGCAGGAGGTTTAGAGGGGATTTGAGGAAAAACTTTTTCACCCAGAGGGTGGTTGGAATCTGGAACTCACGGCCTGAAAATGTGGTAGAGGCAGGAACCCTCACAATATTCAAGAAGCATTTAGATGAGCACGTGAAATGCCATAGCATACAAGGCTACGGACCAAGTGCTGGAAAATGGGATTAGATTACACAGGGCTTGATGGCCGGCGCGGACACGATGGTCTGATGGGCCAATGGGCTGAAGGGCCTCTTTCTGTGCTGTATAACTCTATGACTCTATGGCAGGGCAGCTCAGTCCCGTGGAGTGCACATCCTGAGCCATGTGGGAAGTCCTGGACGCTTCGCATAGCCTGGACAACCATGTGTGTGGGACGTGTCATCAGATACAACAACTCGAGCTCCGGGTTTCGGAGCTTGAGCGGCGGCTGGAGTCACTGCAGTGCATCCGCGAGGCTGAGAGTTACGTGGATAGCACGTTTCTAGTGGTGGCCACCCTGCAGCTTAAGAGTATGCAGGCAGAGAGGGAATCGGTGACTGACAGACAGAAGAGGAGGACCAGGCAGGTAGTGCAGGAGTCCCCAGAGTACATCGCACTCTCCAACCAGTAGTCTGTTCTGAGTAATGGTGATGGCGATGGTTCCTCTGGGGAGTGGAACCAGAGTCATGTCTATGGCACCACAGGTGGCTCAGCTGCACAGGGAGGGAGGATAAAGAGTGGAAGAGCAATAGTGAGAAGGGATTCAATAGTTATGGGAGCAGATAGGCATTTCTGCGGCTGTAGATGTGATTCCAGGATGGTATGCTGCCTCCGTGGTGCCAGGGTCAAGGATGTCACTGAGTGGCTGCAGGACACTCTGAGGGGGGAGGGCGAACAGCCAGAGGTCATTGTCCATATTGGTACCAATGACATAGGCAGAAAGAGTGATGAGGTCCTGCAGGCAGAGTTTAGGGAGCTAGGAGAGGGATTAAAAAGTGGGACCTCAAAGGTAGTAATCTCTGGATCACTCCCGGTGCCACGTGCTAGTGAGTACAGGAATAGGAGGATAGAACAGAAGAATGCGTGCCTGGAGAGATGGTGCAGGAAGGAGGGCTTTAGATTCCTGAGGCATTGGGACCATTTCTGGGGAAGGTGGGGCCTTTACAAGCCGGACAGGTTACACCTCAACAGAGCCAGGACCAATATTCTCGCGGGGAGGTTTGCTAGTGCTGTTGGAGAGGGTTTAAACTAGCATGGCAGGGGGATGGGCACCAGCATATAGGCGTAGAAAAGAGGAATAAGATGCATAAAAGAGTGATTGTGTTGGAAAGTACTGTGAAGGAATTCTACTATATAACCTTTTCAGAAAAATATACTATATAAGATAAATACACTATAGTCTTTTTAGAAAAATACACTATATCACTTTTTTAAAAGAAGGCATGGCAAGCTGGATTTGGAAATCCTACCTTCTGAAAGAATTCTGGCCTCATTGAGATAAGATAGTGGTTAACCCTGAAGTGTACCTTATAAGGAACTCTACCTTATAAATTCTTTGGAACATGACAAACTGGGTTTGGAAATTTAGAAACCTAACTATGAAATATCTATGAAAGAATTCTGGCTATTGAAGTAGGACAAGTTGTTGACCTTGAATAAGTAACCTTATTGGAACAGAAGAATGGGTGGCCCCAAATGGGTAACTGTTGAGATACCGCAGCAAACGTGGGAGTCGAGACCAGAGCTAGTAAAACACAACTGCTTTTATTCTACCTCATGGCAAAGAGAAACTGGAAAAGCCCGCGCATCCACTTAAATACTCCCCAGACAGGAAGTGCTCCCGGCAGCCTGTCCCTGCGGGAAACAAGTTGCTGGAGGAAAGGGCCCCCGGCTGGGGACGTCTGCTTAACTGTCCGTGCCGCCGTGAGCGGATTATGTCCAGTGGTGGCATGTCGCCACAGAGCTCCCCCCAGAATCCGCTTAGGAGGAGTGGACGAGTCGTGACGGTGGTCTGATGGTTCTGCCGCAGCGGCTCTGAGTGGTCGCCGGTCTAGTTGGTGGGGCCGGGCGGTTCGCCGCCGGCTGTGCTGGCTTGCTGGCGGGACGGCCTCTAGTTGGAGGCCGGGCCATGGGGACCTGTTCCCCTGGTTCTGTGTGTGCTGGTTTGAGCCGGTCGATGGAGGCTGTGTCGACCCTGTCGCCGAGTCGCAGCTTGAAGACCTTGTCCCCGGTTTGTAGTACCTCGTACGGTCCGTCGTACGGGGGTCGCAGGGGCCCACGGTGCGCGTCGTGTCGCACGAAGACGAAGCGCGCCTGCTGTAAATTTGGCGGGACGTGAGGTGCGAGTTCGCCGTGTCAGTTGACCGGAAGTGGGGCGAACTGCTGAGCGGAAGAGAAAGAGTTGAGCCGCTGCTGTTCGGCCAACCAAGGCGTGGTAGCCTCCGGAAGGAATTCGCCTGGGACGCGCAGCGGTTGTCCGTAGACTAACTCCGCTGCCGAGGACTGGAGGTCTTCCTTGACCGCGGTGCGTAGGCCTAGTAGCACCCACGGTAGGCGGTCAGTCCAGGTACTGTCCTGCAGGCCGGCGCGGAGTGAGGCCTTGAGTGACCTGTGGAAGCGTTCACAAAGCCCGTTGGCCTGCGGGTGGTACGCCGTGGTTCGGTGGAGCGTCACCCCGAGGTTGCGTGCTGTGGCTGTCCAGAGTTCGGAGGTGAACTGAGCGCCTCTGTCGGAGGTTATGTCGGCCGGTACACCGAACCTCGCCAGGTGTTAACGAACACCCTGGTGATGTCGGCTGTGGTGGTGGAGGTCAGCGGCACTGCCTCAGGCCAGCGTGTGTAGCGGTCGACCATCGTGAGGAGATAAGTTTGGCCTTGCGATGGCGGCAGAGGACCGACGATGTCAACGTGTACGTGGTCGAAGCGGCGGCGGGGTACCTCGAAGTCTCCCAGGGGTGCTTTTGTGTGCAGCTGTACCTTAGCCCGTTGGCAGGCGAGGCAGGAGGTGGCCCAAGTCCGAACATCTTTGCTGAGGCCGCGCCAGACGAAGCGCTGGGAGAGGAGTTTGACGGACGCGCGGGAACCCGGGTGGGAGAGCCCGTGGAGCGCGTCGAAGATGCGGCGGCGCCAGGTTGCAGGGACGACCGGCCTGGGTTGGCCGAGTGAGACATCGCAAGTGACTGCCGTGGCTTCGGGCCCGTGCGCGACCTTGGTTAGGCGTAGCCCTGGCAGGCTGGTAGCCGCCGAGAGGAGGTCTGGGTCCATGAGCTGGGCTGCTGCTAGTTGCGCGTAGTCGACCGCGAGGTGATTCGCGCAGATGGCGGGACGGGAAAGGCAGTCGGCGACAACGTTGTCTCTACCGGAGACGTGCTGGATGTCCGTAGTAAACTCGGACACGGCCGCGAGCTGGCATTGCTGCCTAGCGGACCAGGGTTCGGTGTGCTTGGCCATCGCGTATGTGAGCGGCTTGTGGTCCACGTACGCGGTGAAGGGGCGGCCTTCCAGGAGGAACCTGAAATGGCGGACCGACAGGTGGAGTGCGAGAAGCTCACGGTCGAAAGTGGAGTATTTGACCTCCGGGGGGCGCAGTTGGCGGCTGTAGAAGGCAAGTGGCTGCCACGCGCCATTGACCCACTGCTCGAACACGGCGCCGACCGCGTGGTCGGAGGCGTCGGTGGTGAGCGCGACCCAGGCATCGGCCCTCGGGTGCGCGAGCAGGGTGGCGTCGGCGAGCGCGTTTTTGGTGGTGTCGAAGGCGGCTGACATGTCAGTGGTTCAGGCTACGTCCATCTTGCCGGATTTACCTCGGAGGGAGTCGTATAGGGGCTTCATGAGGACTGCAGCTCTGGGGATGAACCTGTTGTAGAAGTTCACCATTCCGAGGAACTCCTGGAGGTCCTTGATGGTTGTGGGGCGGGGGAATTGCTGGACGGCCTGCACCTTGTTGGGCAGGGGGACGGCCCCAGCAGGGGTGATGTGGTGACCGAGAAAATCGATCTCGGTTAGGCCGAATTGGCACTTCGCCGGGCTGAGGATGAGCCTGTGTTGGGCTAGGCACCCAAACAGGATGCGAAGGTGTTCGAGGTGTTCCTGTTTGGAGGAGCTGGCCACGAGAATGTCGTCTAGATAGACGAATAGGAAGTTCAGGTCCCGGAGGACTGATTCCATAAGGAGCTGGAAAGCCTGGGCTGCATTCTTGAGGCCGAAGGGCATCCTCAGGAACTCGAACAGGCCGAATGGGGTGATGACGGCCGTTTTGGGGATGTCCGCGGGGTGTACGGGGACTTGGTGGTAACCGCGCACCAGGTCGAACTTGGAAAAGACGGTTCGTCCAGCCAGTCGGGCCGAGAAATCCTGGATGTGTGGCACCGGGTATCGGTCGGGGGTGGTGGCGTAGTTGAGGCGGCAGTAGTCCCCGCAAGGGCGCCAGCCTCCGCCGGGCTTGGGGGCGATGTGGAGGGGCGAGGCCCAAGGGCTGCTGGAGCGGCGGATGATGCCGAGTTGTTCCATGGTGGTGAACTCGGCACGCGCGATTTCCAGCTTGACTGGGTTGAGTCTGCGGGCGTGGGCAGAAACTGGGGGGCTGGTGGTGGGGATATAGTGCTCCACACTGTGTTTGGCAGCTTTGGCCGAAAAGGTCGGGTTAGTGAGGGCGGGAAACTCGGCTAGGAGTGCCGAGTAGTTGTCCGTGGCTCTGGCGAGGCAGTAGGTCGTCAGGCCGGCCGAACGGGCCGGGGTGAATGCGCCGGGGATGGGGGCCATGGTGTCGATGTCGACGAGGCGGTGCCTCGGAATGTCGACAAGGAGGCCGTGGGCGTGTAGGAAGTCGGCGCCGATGAGTGGGCAGAGGACCTTGGCTGTGAGGAACTCCCAGCGGTAGCGGCGGCCCGCGAGGTCGAGCGTGACCATGCAGGTGCCATATGTGCGGATGTCTGAGCCATTGGCTGCAGCCAGCGTGATACCCCGTGTGCCACGTTGGATTTCGAGGGCGGAGGCGGGGGCGATGCTGTGCTGGGCCCCTGTGTCGCACAGAAATCGGCGGTTGGTTCTGTTGTCGGTGACGTACAGTAGAGGCCCCTTTTGCCCCGCGGCCATCGCGGGGGCCGGTGCGGGGGGGGGGGTTTGAAAGTACATGGTGGCGTGCAGCGTTGGGCCCTAGTGCCAAAACGGGTGTGGTAGTAGCAGTGACCCGGAGTGGTAGGGCGGTCGGGCCTAGTGGGCCGGGAAGACCGCGTGGTCGTTGCCGTGAGGTCGGGCGCGACGTCGCGAGCGGACTGTGCAGAGAGCAGCCGGTCGGCCTTTTCGGCTATGTCATTCAGGTCCATGGAGCCCGACTCCACAATGAGAGGGCGGATGCTGGCGGGGAGCTGCCGAATGAAAAGCGTGCGAAAGAGGGCGCCGGTGTTTTTGGCGTCCGAGAGGGACAGCATGTGGGAAAGCAGATCCGAGGGTGAAGCGTCACCAAGGCCGGGGAGGTCAAGGAGTTGGCAGTTGCGCTGGTAAGAGGACGTTTGAAATTTTTTAAGGAGCGCAGCCTTCAAATGTTCGTACTTGCCTTCCGGTGGTGGATCCTGCAGCGCTGCCCAAACCTTGGGGACTGTGGCATAGGTGAGAGAGGCGACGAGGTAGTCGTACTTCATGGCGTCGACTGTAATGTTTTTCAGCCGGAATCTGGACTCAGCTTGAACAAACCAGACTTCGGCCAGGTTCTCCCAAAAGCCCGGTAGTTTAACCGTGGCTGCGTTTGTATCTGCCATGCTAGCTTAGGATTCGTCCTGAGCGTCGGGGTCACCAGTGTTGAGATATCGCGGCAAACATGGGAGTCGAGACCAGAGCTAGTAAAACACAACTGCTTTTATTCTACCTCATGGCAAAGAGAAACTGGAAAAGCCCGCGCATCCACTTAAATACTCCCCAGACAGGAAGTGCTCCCGGCAGCCTGTCCCTGCGGGAAACAAGTTGCTGGAGGAAAGGGCCCCCGGCTGGGGACGTCTGCTTAACTGTCCGTGCCGCCGTGAGCGGATTATGTCCAGTGGTGGCGTGTCGCCACAGAGCTCCCCCCAGAATCCGCTTAGGAGGAGTGGACGAGTCGTGACGGTGGTCTGATGGTTCTGCCGCAGCGGCTCTGAGTGGTCGCCGGTCTAGTTGGTGGGGCCGGGCGGTTCGCCGCCGGCTGTGCTGGCTTGCTGGCGGGACGGCCTCTAGTTGGAGGCCGGGCCACGGGGACCTGTTCCCCTGGTTCTGTGTGTGCTGGTTTGAGCCGGTCGATGGAGGCTGTGTCGACCCTGTCGCCGAGTCGCAGCTTGAAGACCTTGTCCCCGGTTTGTAGTACCTCGTACGGTCCGTCATACGGGGGTCGCAGGGGCCCACGGTGCGCGTCGTGTCGCACGAAGACGAAGCGCGCCTGCTGTAAATTTGTCGGGACGTGAGGTGCGAATTCGCCGTGTCAGTTGACCGGAAGTGGGGCGAACTGCTGAGCGGAAGAGAAAGAGTTGAGCCGCTGCTGTTCGGCCAACCAAGGCGTGGTAGCCTCCGGAAGGAATTCGCCTGGGACGCGCAGCGGTTGTCCGTAGACTAACTCCGCTGCCGAGGACTGGAGGTCTTCCTTGACCGCGGTGCGTAGGCCTAGTAGCACCCACGGTAGGCGGTCAGTCCAGGTACTGTCCTGCAGGCCGGCGCGGAGTGAGGCCTTGAGTGACCTGTGGAAGCGTTCACAAAGCCCGTTGGCCTGCGGGTGGTACGCCGTGGCTCGGTGGAGCGTCACCCCGAGGTTGCGTGCTGTGGCTGTCCAGAGTTCGGAGGTGAACTGAGCGCCTCTGTCGGAGGTTATGTCGGCCGGTACGCCGAACCTCGCCAGGTGTTAACGAACACCCTGGTGATGTCGGCTGTGGTGGTGGAGGTCAGCGGCACTGCCTCAGGCCAGCGTGTGTAGCGGTTGACCATCGTGAGGAGATAAGTTTGGCCTTGCGATGGCGGCAGAGGACCGACGATGTCAACGTGTACGTGGTCGAAGCGGCGGCGGGGTACCTCGAAGTCTCCCAGGGGTGCTTTTGTGTGCAGCTGTACCTTAGCCCGTTGGCAGGCGAGGCAGGAGGTGGCCCAAGTCCGAACATCTTTGCTGAGGCCGCGCCAGACGAAGCGCTGGGAGAGGAGTTTGACGGACGCGCGGGAACCCGGGTGGGAGAGCCCGTGGAGCGCGGCGAAGATGCGACGGCGCCAGGTTGCAGGGACGACCGGCCTGGGTTGGCCGAGTGAGACGTCGCAAGTGACTGCCGTGGCTTCGGGTCCGTGCGCGACCTTGGTTAGGCGTAGCCCTGGCAGGCTGGTAGCCGCCGAGAGGAGGTCTGGGTCCGTGAGCTGGGCCGCTGCTTGTTGCGCGTAGTCGACCGCGAGGTGATTCGCGCAGATAGCGGGACGGGAAAGGCAGTCGGCGACAACTTTGTCTCTACCGGAGACGTGCTGGATGTCCGTAGTAAACTCGGACACGGCCGCGAGCTGGCGTTGCTGCCTAGCGGACCAGGGTTCGGTGTGCTTGGCCATCGCGTATGTGAGCGGCTTGTGGTCCACGTACGCGGTGAAGGGGCGGCCTTCCAGGAGGAACCTGAAATGGCGGACCGACAGGTGGAGTGCGAGAAGCTCACGGTCGAAAGTGGAGTATTTGACCTCCGGGGGGCGCAGTTGGCGGCTGTAGAAGGCAAGTGGCTGCCACGCGCCATTGACCCACTGCTCGAACACGGCGCCGACCGTGTGGTCGGAGGCGTCGGTGGTGAGCGCGACCCAGGCATCGGCCCTCGGGTGCGCGAGCAGGGTGGCGTCGGCGAGCGCGTTTTTGGTGGTGTCGAAGGCGGCTGACATGTCAGTGGTTCAGGCTACGTCCATCTTGCCGGATTTACCTCGGAGGGAGTCGTATAGGGGCTTCATGAGGACTGCAGCTCTGGGGATGAACCTGTTGTAGAAGTTCACCATCCCGAGGAACTCCTGGAGGTCCTTGATGGTTGTGGGGCGGGGGAATTGCTGGACGGCCTGCACCTTGTTGGGCAGGGGGACGGCCCCAGCAGGGGTGATGTGGTGACCGAGAAAATCGATCTCGGTTAGGCCGAATTGGCACTTCGCCGGGCTGAGGATGAGCCTGTGTTGGGCTAGGCGCCCAAACAGGATGCGAAGGTGTTCGAGGTGTTCCTGTTTGGAGGAGCTGGCCACGAGAATGTCGTCTAGATAGACGAATAGGAAGTTCAGGTCCCGGAGGACTGAGTCCATAAGGCGCTGGAAAGCCTGGGCTGCATTCTTGAGGCCGAAGGGCATCCTCAGGAACTCGAACAGGCCGAATGGGGTGATGACGGCCGTTTTGGGGATGTCCGCGGGGTGTACGGGGACTTGGTGGTAACCGCGCACCAGGTCGAACTTGGAAAAGACGGTTCGTCCAGCCAGTCGGGCCGAGAAATCCTGGATGTGTGGCACCGGGTATCGGTCGGGGGTGGTGGCGTAGTTGAGGCGGCAGTAGTCCCCGCAAGGGCGCCAGCCTCCGCCGGGCTTGGGGGCGATGTGGAGGGGCGAGGCCCAAGGGCTGCTGGAGCGGCGGATGATGCCGAGTTGTTCCATGGTGGTGAACTCGGCCCGCGCGATTTCCAGCTTGACTGGGTTGAGTCTGCGGGCGTGGGCAGAAACTGGGGGGCCGGTGGTGGGGATATAGTGCTCCACACTGTGTTTGGCAGCTTTGGCCGAAAAGGTCGGGTTAGTGAGGGCGGGAAACTCGGCTAGGAGTGCCGAGTAGTTGTCCGTGGCTCTGGCGAGGCAGTAGGTCGTCAGGCCGGCCGAACGGGCCGGGGTGAATGCGCCGGGGATGGGGGCCATTGTGTCGATGTCGACGAGGCGGTGCCTCGGAATGTCGACAAGGAGGCCGTGGGCGTGTAGGAAGTTGGCGCCGATGAGTGGGCAGAGGACCTTGGCTGTGAGGAACTCCCAGCGGTAGCGGCGGCCCGCGAGGTCGAGCGTGACCATGCGGGTGCCATATGTGCGGATGTCTGAGCCATTGGCTGCAGCCAGCGTGATACCCCGTGTGCCGCGTTGGATTTCGAGGGCAGAGGCGGGGGCGATGCTGTGCTGGGCCCCTGTGTCGCACAGAAATCGGCGGTTGGTTCTGTTGTCGGTGACGTACAGTAGAGGCCCCTTTTGCCCCGCGGCCATCGCGGGGGCCGGTGCGGGGGGGGTTTGAAAGTACACGGTGGCGTGCAGCGTTGGGCCCTAGTGCCAAAACGGGTGTGGTAGTAGCAGTGACCCGGAGTGGTAGGGCGGTCGGGCCTAGTGGGCCGGGAAGACCGCGTGGTCGTTGCCGTGAGGTCGGGCGCGACGTCGCGAGCGGACTGTGCAGAGAGCAGCCGGTCGGTCTTTTCGACTATGTCATTCAGGTCCGTGGAGCCCGACTCCACAATGAGAGGGCGGATGCTGGCGGGGAGCTGCCGAATGAAAAGCGTGCGAAAGAGGGCGCCGGTGTTTTTGGCGTCCGAGAGGGACAGCATGTGGGAAAGCAGATCCGAGGGTGAAGCGTCACCAAGGCCGGGGAGGTCAAGGAGTTGGCAGTTGCGCTGGTAAGATGACGTTTGAAATTTTTTAAGGAGCGCAGCCTTCAAATGTTCGTACTTGCCTTCCGGTGGTGGATCCTGCAGCGCTGCCCAAACCTTGGGGACTGTGGCATAGGTGAGAGAGGCGACGAGGTAGTCGTACTTCATGGCGTCGACTGTAATGTTTTTCAGCCGGAATCTGGACTCAGCTTGAACAAACCAGACTTCGGCCAGGTTCTCCCAAAAGCCCGGTAGTTTAACCATGGCTGCGTTTGTATCTGCCATGCTAGCTTAGGATTCGTCCTGAGCGTCGGGGTCACCAGTGTTGAGATACCGCGGCAAACATGGGAGTCGAGACCAGTGCTAGTAAAACGCAACTGCTTTTATTCTACCTCATGGCAAAGAGAAACTGGAAAAGCCCGCGCATCCACTTAAATACTCCCCAGACAGGAAGTGCTCCCGGCAGCCTGTCCCTGTGGGAAACAAGTTGCTGGAGGAAAGGGCTCCCGGCTGGGGGTGTCTGCTTAACTGTCTGTGCCGCCGTGAGCGGATTATGTCCAGTGGTGGCGTGTCGCCACATAACCTTATTAAAATAAGACAATGGTCAGCCCTGGATGAGTGACCTTGATTGAAACCTTTTGGGAATGACATGATGTAAGGTACATCTGCCCTTTGCCCACATATAGCAAACTCCCAATAGCTATTGATGATGTGGTTAAAAGATGATTAGTGATAATTAACTTGGATTAATAGAAATCTTATGAAAAACAACTGAAAAAGGGGTATAAATATTGAAGTCTCGAATGAGAAAATCAGACTTGCTTTAATCGGGCAAGGCGATTCTCGACTACAGGAGCGGCTCTGTAGTTCTTCACTCTTTTGTACCTCGGGGATTGAAGGTAACTGCTGCCTTGATAATTGATGGATATCCTGTAATAGACAAGTTTAAGAATGGTAATACAATGGCGACGTTAAGATTTATAAGTAGGATTCTCTGTTAAGAATAAGATTGTATTTTTTCCACTTTTTAAAACTGTTAACGTTGCGATTGATTGATTCACCAACTGTAAATTGCATGTCAATTTTGTTAATAAATCTCTATATATTTTTAGAATTGTCTCATATAAGTCTTCTGCATCAATAACTCGTGAACCCAATCTTTGTACACTCTTTGGTGAAGAGTTACAATTTCTGAAGGAAATCTCCGGACCCTCATAATACCCGGGACTTTACTGTCTGGCTAAACTTATTAAAAGTGCTATCTGGAGGACGGTACCATTCTTGGGTTGTTCCTTTCCTTTAGGGAGAGATAGCCCGGACCTTTAGACCCAGTTAAGCGTCTTTAGGATTCAACTATCTCAACCTTTAGTTAAAGGTGAACATCTGAGAAATACGCCTGATCCCAGGTAGTCGCAAAGGGGCTAGGGCAAGTAAATATCCTTTCAGTACTAGAGAAGAAAGTACTAGAGGCGGTAGTAGTACCATATTAGATAGGAGCAGACTAAGAAAGACTATGAAAAATTCAAAAATGGATTTAGAATGCATGTAGATAAACGTACGAAGTGTGGTGAATAAAGTTGGTGAGCTACAAGCACAATTAGTTGTGTGGCAATGTGATATTGTGGGAATAACGGAAACGTGGCTTAAAAACGGTGAGGACTGGGCACTTAATATTCAAGGATACAAGGTGTTCAGAAAAGATAGGGAAGGAAAAAAGGGAGGTGGGGTGGCAGTGCTGATTAAGGAAGACATTGTAATGTTGGAAAGGGAGGATGTTCTTGAGGGGACAAAGACAGAATCTATTTGGTTAGAGTTGAGGAGTAAAAAGGGTATGATCACGCTATTGGGACTATTCTATAGGCCTCCAAATAGTGAGAGGGAGGTAGAGGAGCAAATCTGCAGGGAAATCGCAGAGATATGCAAGAGCTATAGAGTGGTGATATTAGGGGACTTTAATTACCCAAATATCGACTGGGATAATGCTAGGGTAAAGGGAAAGGAGGAGAAGGAATTTCTGAAATGTGTTCAGGAGAATTTCCTTGACCAGTATGTTCTTGGCCCAACTCGGAAGGAGGCATTGCTGGATCTGGTACTGGGGAATGAGGTGAGCCAGGTCAACCAAGTGTCTGTGGGAGAACACTTGGGTACGAGTGATCATCGTATCATAAGATTTAGATTAGCAATGGAGAGGAGCAAGGAACAATCTAGAGTGGAATTTCTAAACTGGAATAGGGCTAACTTCAATGGGATGCGAAAGGATCTCTCTAGGGTAAAATGGAGCCAAAGACTGGCAGGAAAACAGTAATGGAACAATGGGTGATCTTTTAGGCGGAGATGTTCCAAGTACAGGCTAGGTACATTCCAACAAGAGGGAAGGGTAAAGAACCAAAGCAAGGACTCCTTGGATGATGAGGGAGATAGAGAAGATGATGAAACAAAAAAAGGTGTATGATGCATGTCAGGTGAATTCTTCAAGGGAGAACCAGACCAAATACAATAAGTTGAGAGGGGAAGTGAAGATGAAAATAAGATTGGCAAAGAGAGAATATGAGAGTAGAATGGTGGTTAACATAAAAGGGAACCCAAAAATCTTCTACCGGCATGTAAACAGTAAGTGGGTAGTAAGAGGCGGGGTGGGGCCTATTAGAGACAAAGAAGGTGATATATGCTTAGAGGCGCAGGGCAAGGCTAGAATACTCAATGAGTACGTTGTATCAGTGTTTACTAAAGAGGTGGATGCTGACAAGATATCAGTAGAAGTGGAAAAGGTAGAAGCAATGGAAGGGGTGAAAATTGATAGACAGGATGTACCGGAAAAGTTGGGTATGCTTAGAGTGGATAAGTCACCTGGTCCAGATGGCTTGCATCCCAGGTTGCTAAGGGAATTGGGGGAGGAGATAGCGGAAGGGCTTGCCATAATTTTCCAATCTTCTCTAGATGCGGGGGAGGTGCCTGAGGATTGGAAAGTGGCAAATGTGACAACATTGTTCAAGAAAGGGTGTAAGGACAATCCTAGTAACTACAGGCCAGTCAGTTTAACATCAGTGGTGGGTAAAGTTTTAGAAACAATAATCAAGGAGAAAATTAACGGGCACTTGGAGAGGTTTAAGCTAATTAAGGAGTGCCAACACAGAGTTGTAAAAGGCAGATTGTGTTTGACTAATCTAATTGAATTTTTTGATGAAGTAACAGAGAGGATTGATGAAGGGAATGCAATGGATGTTATCTACATAGATTTTCAGAAGGCGTTTGACAAAGTACCAAATAGAAGGCTGGTTAACAAAATTGAGGCTCATGGAATAGGTGGCAGCTTGGATAAGGAATTGGCTTAAGGACAGAAAACAGCGAGTTGTGGTAAATGGCTGTTTTTCAGACTGGAGGATGGTAGACAGTGGTGTTCCCCAAGGGTCAGTGCTGGGGCCACTGCTTTTTTTGATATATATAAATGACCTGGACATTGGAATACAGAGTAGAATTTCTAAATTTGCCAATGACACCAAACTTGGGGGTATGGCAAACAGTGATGATGATACCAATCGACTGCAACAGGACATTGAAAGGCTAACAGAATGGACAGGCAAGTGGCAGATGGAATTTAATACAGAGAAGTGTCAGGTGATGCATTTTGGCAGAAGGAACAGGGAGAAGCTACATACACTTAATGGCACAGTTTTAAAGAGTGTGCAGGGACAGAGGGGCCTGAGAGTTAATGTGCATAGGTCGCTCAAGGTTGTAGGACATATTGAGAGAGTGATTAACAAAGCATATGGGACCTTGGGCTTCATAAATAGAGGTATTGAGTACAAAAGTAGAGAAGTTATGTTGAACCTTTATAAAGCACTGGTTAGGTCACAACTGGAAAAATAGAAACATAGAAACAAAGAAACACAGAAGATAGGAGCAGGAGTAGGCCATTCGGCCCCTCGACCCTGCTCTGCCATTCAATGAGATCATGGCTGATCCTTCACATTCAGTACCCCGTTCCTGCCTTCTCCCCATATCCCTTGATCCCTTTAGCCTTAAGAAATATATCCAACTCCTTCTTGAATATATTTAATGAATTGGCCTCCACTGCCTTATGTGGTAGAGAATTCCACAGGTTCACCACTCTCTGGGTGAAGAAATTCCTCCTCATCTCAGTCCTAAATGGCTTACCCCTTATCCTTAGACTATGACCCCTAGTTCTGGACTCCCCGGCCATCGGGAACATCCTTCCTGCATCTAGTCTGTGCAGGCCTGACAGAATTTTACAGGTTTCGATGAGATCCCCTCTCAATCTTCTAAACTCCAGTGAGTACAAGCCCAATCGACCGAATCTTTCCTTGTACGTCATTCCTGCCATCCCAGGTATTAGCCTGGTGAATCTTCGTTACACTCCTTCCATGGCAAGAACGTCCTTCCTCAGATAAGGCAACCAAAACTGCACACAATACTCAAGGTGCGGTCTCAACAAGGCCCTGTACAACTGCAACAAGGCATCCTTGTTCCTGTACTCGAACCCTCTTGCTACGAAGGCCAACATACCATTTGCCTTCTTAACCGCCTGCTGCACCTGCATGCTTACCTTCAGCGACTGGTGCACAAGAACACCCAGGTCTCTTTGCACTTCCCCTTCTCCCAATCTATTGCCATTCAAATAATAATCTGCCTTCCTGTTTTTGCCACCAAAGTGGATAACCTCACATTTATCCATATTATTATAGTGCATTTGCCATGTTTCTGTCCAATCACCCAACCTGTCCAAATCGTACTGGAGTTTCACAACATCCTCCTCACAGCATACCCTCCCACCCAACTTTGTGTCATCTGCAAATTTGGAGATACTACATCCAATTCCTTCGTCCAGATCATTAATATATATTGTGAACAGCTGGGGTCCTGGGACCGATCCTTGCGGTACCCCACTAGTCACTGCCTGCCACTCGGAAAACGACCCATTTATTCCAACTCTTTGCTTTCTATCTGCCAACCAGTTCTGTATCCAAGTCAATACCTTGCCCCCATCCCATGTGCCTTAATTTTACAAGCTAATCTCTTATGCGGGACCTTATCGAAAGCCTTCTGAAAGTCCAAATACACCACATCCACTGGTTCTCCCTTATCTATTTTACCAGTTACATCCTCAAAAAGTTCCAGTAGATTAGTAAAGCACGGTTTACCTTTTGTAAATCCATGTTGACTTTGTCCGATCCTGTCACTGCTTTCCAAGTGCTCTGCTATTACATCTTTTATAATGGACTCTAGCATTTTCCCCACTACCAATGTCAGGCTTACCCGTCTATAATTCCCCGCTTTTTCTCTACCACCTTTTTTGAATAGTGGGGTAACATTAGCTACCCTCCAATCCATGGGTACTGTTCCAGAGTCTATCGAGTTCTGGAAGATGACTAGCAATGCATCTACTATCTCCTTAAGTATCCTAGGATGTAGATTATCAGGCCCTGGGAATTTATTGGCCTTCAATCCCGTCAACTTCCCCAACACCATTTCCCTACAAATACTGATTTCTTTCAGTTCCTCCCCCTCATTAGTCCCTATGTTCCCCGACATCTCTGGGAGGTTATTTGTGTCCTCCTGTGTGGAGTATTGCATCCAGTTCTGGTCACCACACTTTAGGAAGGATGTGAAGGCCCTTTGAAAGGGTGCAGAGGAGATTTACCAGAATGGTTCCGGGGATGGGGGATCTTACCTACAAGGACAGGTTGGAGAAGCTGGACTTGTTTTCATTAGAGCAAAGGAGGTTGAGGGGTGATTTGATAGAGGTGTACAAGATTATGATGGGTTTGGATAGGCTAGACGGGGAAAGGCTGTTCCCACTAGATGATGGTATGAAGACTGGGGGACACAGATTTAAGGTTTTGGGCAAGAGATACAGTGGGGGGGCGGGTGGTGTGAGGAAAAACTTTTTTACGCAGCGAATGGTGATGACCTGGAATTCGCTGCCAACAGAAGCGGTGGAAGCGGAGACACTCAATGTTTTCAAGGGGAAACTGCATAGGCACTTGAGGGAAATAAACGTGCAGGGCTAAGGGGATAGAGCGGGGGAATGGGACTGACTGGATTGCTCTACAGAGAGCCGGCATCCTTCTGTGCCATTATGACTCTATGACGTGTCCTTAGTCTGTCTCACTTAGCCTGGTGGAAGTGCCACACTACACGATGGAGAGTGGTGCAGCCATTATATATCAGCCTACATTAGACTGTCAAATCCTGCAGGGAGACTCCAGGCCACAACTTCTGACACGAGAGCAGAGAAAGTGAGTGCGATGTGCCCGAGGGTCAGTTGCTAAGGTGTTATTTTGAGCACGAATGGAAGACTGACTGACCCTTGGGAACCAGTGGAGAAAGGCTGACAGATAGAGCTTATCAAAAATGCAAACTACCTCCCCGAGTAACATGTGGGAACAGGAACCCGCCACACTGGGATTGGCTCCAATTCCTGCCGCACTCGGAGCCCGGCCATAAAGCAGCTTGGTGAGGGATGAGGTTATTATCCTACTTGCAGTAACCGAGATGGGGCATTGGACGGTTGGTTGCTCTCTCTACCTCTTGGCCGGGCTCTCCTTACTCTGAGCCCAGCCACTGCTTCTCGGCGATGATGTTTATCCAACAGACCTAGGCTGGAGATTTGAGTGCGGCCACCCAGAGATTAGCAGCACCGACTGCACCAGCCAGGGTTGCTGCTTTGACCCGCGGGGCTAGAATGTCCATCCCTGCTTCTCTCTTCTTCTTAGGCAGTCCCTCGCAACCGAGGATTATTTGCTTCCACATTTAAAATGAATTCGCAGGTGACTGATGAGTCCAATGCGGGACCTACAGTCTCTGTCACAGGTGGGGCAGACGGTGGTTGAAGAGGCAGGTGGGTGGGGTGCTTGGGTTGACGTGCACTCCTTGCACTGCCTGCGCTTGGCTTCCGCTTGCTCCCGGCGAAGAGACTCGAAGTGTTCTGCGCCTTCCCGGATGCTTCTCCTTCACTTTGTGCGGTCTTGGGCCAGGAATTCCCAGGTGTCGGTGGGGATGTTACACTTTTTCAAGGAGGCTTTGAGGGTGTCCTTGAAGCGTTTCCTCTGCCCACCTGGAGCTCTCTTGCCGTGCCGGAGCTCCGAGTAGAGTGCTTTTTTGGGAGTCTCGTATCGGGCATGCGGACAATGTGACCCGTCCATCGGAGCTGATTGAGCGCGGTCAGAGCTTCGATGCTGGGGATGTTGGCCTGAGCAAGAACACTGACGTTGGTGCGCCTATCCTGCCAATGGATTTGCAGGATCTTGCGGAGGCAGCGTTGGTGGTACCTCTCCAGTGCTTTGAGGTGCCTGCTGTACATGGTCCATGTCTCTGAGGCATACAGCAGGGCAGGTATCACTGCTGCCCTGTAGACCATGAGCTTAGTGCCGGGTTTGAGGTCCTGGTCTTCAAACACTCTCTTCCTCAGGCGACCGAATGCTGCACTGGCACACTGAAGGCGGTGTTGGACTTCGTCGTCGACATCTGCCCTTGTTGACAGTAGGCTCCCGAGGTATGGAAAGTGGTCCACGTTGTCCAAGGCCTTGTCGTGGATTTTGATAATCGGGGGCAGCACTGTGTGGAGGGGCAGGTTGGTAGAGGACCTTTGTCTTACGGATGTTTAGTGTAAGGCCCATGCTCTCGTATGCTTCGGTGAAGGAATTGATGATAGTTTGGAGTTCAACCTCCGAGTGAGCGCAGACGCAAGCATCGTCTGCATACTGTAATTCGATGACAGAGGATGGGATGACCTTGGATCTGGACTGGAGGCGACGGAGTTTGAACAGTTTCCCGTTTGTTCTGTAAATTAGCTCCACTCCAGTGGGGAGCTTACTGAGGGTGAGATGGAGCATTGAAGCAAGGAAGATTGAGAAGAGCGTTGGTGCGATGACACAGCCTTGCTACAATCTGAGGAACAGCCCAGGTAACAAAGCGCTGCTCGACCCGATTCTAGAGGGAATACTTGTGGGGATGGGGAGGAATCCAATTTGTAGATCAGGAATGCTGTCTCATTCTGTGTAATGGGGCAGGGTGGACACGTCTGTTGACAAACTCCTCCCGTGGAGTCCTGAGTGAAGCTGATTCCGCTTGGTGTATGGTATTGTAATTAACTAACTAGAACATCAAGGTGTATGGCTGTTCCTCCATCATATTGAAGCCAGGTTTCAATAGCTGAGGTTCGGGGTGTTGGAAGGAATTAGCTAGGTTTGTGAATACTTGCTGGAATGAGGAAATGGTGTCCAGTTTGATTCTGTTGAGGTAAAGTAACCTGATGCTGAAATTCAATGTGAAGGTGTTGATTCTGGTGTTCAGCTGGTTATTGGGTGTTATTAATGGTACATTTCTGGTCTACAATGGCAGTAAATTTCAAACCTGTGCTTCACCATCTAATGTTGGTAGGGTGGAGCAAGTTTGGTCTTGAAGGTTGATACACCTGGTGAAGGAACATTGACGGTAAAGTTGGCCTTTCAGTAGAATTGGTGATGTGCTCTGTTGAGTCTGCAGTACCTCTGTACTATAGGTTGGTTGCTCAAGCTGTTACTGGATTAATAGTTATTGAGAACATAGAACCTCCTGTAGGCTACAATTTATTTTGATAAATGCTCTAATTTAATAGTCAGTCACACACACAGTAGTGGAAAGTTATCTGCTCTTGCAGGGAAGGTTTTTTTGATGGTAAATCTCTGCCACACCTGATGCATGTGTTTGAGTTGGGCAGGAGTGGTGGGGTGACTGTTGTTTATAGACATTGGTGGCCTGCACTAGATCTTTGGACTCCAATGTTTGGGTTTGCATGTGGTTTGGAGCTTGCTGCTGATTGGCACAATATAGCTCCCACCTTATGATGATCTCTTGAATGGTAGCAGCAAAAAAAAATCACAATCCAGGCCAAAGCTTCTGGTATGACAGCCTGGATATCTTGTAGGCTGCCCATGAACTTCCTCTGAGGGCAGTGATCAATGTTGTGATCCAGGGTCTGATTAGGAGCTCCACAGTTGCATGATGGGGCTGCTTTAATCTTCCACCTATGGAGATGGTGGCAGCATCTACCATGACCGGCTCTGAGGCAGTTGATTGTCCTAGTTTGATCCTTCAGGCTGTACTATGAAGTCCTCCATGGAATCCATGTGGAATGTTGCATTTCACCATCTGTCAAGACTGAAGGGTTTTGGCAATGGTCCAAAATTGCTTTCTAGATTTGAGATGGGTTGGTCAAGTTGACCTAGATCGGCATGTCTCTGCTGGTGTAGCGGCAGTTACATCTGAGACTGCATATTCACAGCGTAAGTGTGGTGGCAAATTACCTGATTGTCATTAAAAAAAAACATCTGGTTCACTAATTTCTTTTTAGGGAAGGAAATCTGCTGTCCTTGCCTGGTCTGGCCTATGTGACTCCAGACCCACAGCAATGTGGTTGACTCTTAACTGCTCCCTGAAATGGCCCAGCAAGCCACTGAGTTGCACCAAACCACTACAACAGTCAGTGTGGATAATTTCACCACATGGAAGACAGCTCACCACCACCTTTATGGGGCAATTGGGGATGGGGCAATAAATACCAGCCTTGCCAGTGACACCCACATCTTGTGAATGAATTAAAAATAAATAAATAAATAACTAAATCTGAGATCGCTGCTAGCCATGGGTTGAGGGATATGGAGTTGGGAGACAGATCAGCCATGATCTCATTGAATGGTGGAACCGGCCTGAGGGGCTGACTGGCCGAGTGCTGATTCCAGCTAATATAAATGCATCCTTGCTCACTCCACTGTCAAACTAAATGGTTGTGCTTCCACTTGGATTCTAGTCCTGTTCCTGCTGTGAGCTGGCCTGTGGCTTTTGAGACTCAGTCCCTCAAGTCTCTGGTCTGAGACCTCTGATTTCTCCACGAATGAGAAGCCCCTGACAATCAATGGGAGCAGTGGAATTGAATTGTAATTCTCTTGCAGTGTGCACAGCGGATGGTCAGTTCATCATAGTGATCTCCAAGACCCTGACCCTTCCTGCCCTCAACCTGTCATCTCTGTATATGAAAGATGGACAAGAAGCAGAGTGCAGGCCTAAACTAACCACTGCCCAGCTTGTGATCTTCCGCTATCCGATTACCTCTGGTGGCTCGACCAAGCGGGTGAGTATTAATGGGCCGAGCATTCTCCACCTGAATGAACCAGCTCCCTATTAACCAGTGCTCTCACTGCAGGAGGAGAATGGAACCTTGGTATATGAAACGGATGTGTTGGGTAAGAGGATGATTCTGACTGGGAAACTGCGCTCAATAACCTGGGACAGCATCTTCAGGTAGGAGGATGGTGGGGAGATGTTGGAGTTGGAGGGATGTGTTGCTCGATGAAGCTCCACATGCTATTGTCTCTCTGCAGCCTGCATGTCCAGTGCAAATACAAGGGGATGAAAGAGACTGGCTTACAAATGAATGTCATTGTAACGGCTTCAGCGGCACTTCCCTCTACTTGCCGCCTGAGGGCGGATTTTGAGGCCTCAGTGCACTGCTGCCGTGCCTTCTGGGCCCCTCTTCTCACCTGTTTCTCGAGTAATTGTTCTCATCAGAGTAAATTAGGCTAGTTAATAAAGCTGGCTCGGTCCAGTCCCTGTTTTGTCCCTCTTTTGGTAGGACCAAAAAATAAACAAATAAACTGTAACTAATAGAACTTTACATAAACGTTAATAAATCAAATTAGAATTTGGTTATCCAAATTAATTATGCACTCCAGTCCCCGCGGCACCCATCGGTCACGGAAATCCTCGAGCGTGCCGGCGGACACCGCATGCTCCATCTCCAGGGCCACCCGGGCGCGAACATGGCCGCGGAAGAGAGGGAGGCAATCTGGCTGGACGACCCCCTCGACCGCCCGCTGCCTGGACCAATTGATGGCTTTCTTAGCCAGGCCCAGGAGCAGACCCATGAGGAGGTCCTCCAACCTGCCCGCTCCCCTCCACACCGGGTGACCATAGATCAAGAGCGTGGGACTGAAGTGCAACCAAAAATCGAGGAGCAGCCCCTTCAAATAATGGAAGAGGGGCTGCAACCTCTCACACTCCGTGTAAATGTGAAAAACGGACTCCCCCAGGCTGCAGAACAAACAGGCAGCCTGGGAGTCCGTGAACCTACTTAAAAATATATTGCACAGGACTGCTCCGTGCAACACCCTCCAGGCCAAATCCCCAATAGAACAAGGGAGGACTCCCGCATAGAGAGCCCTCCATTGGGGACCTCCGCCTCCGCCGGAAGGCAAGACGGCAGGCCACGGCGTGTCTGGATGGTAGGCGAAGGTGACAAAGTGGAAAGTGTGCAGGAGCAGCCAGTACAGGAAACCCCTCCGTGCGGAGTGAAAAGGCACGGAGGGTATTTCCTTGAGATGGCTCAAGTTGTGAGGCGCCGGTTCCCGATGGGTGTTTCGGGGCTGGGCGCCGATAAGGAATTCCGTCCGAACGGGGGAAAGCTCTGACGGGATCGCCCCATGCGCTTGAGCCGCCTCGATACACCTCGTGGCGCCGGGGCGCAGCGTCGCTTTCATCGACTCAATGGCATTGACCGCGAGCTGGACGTTGGCCCAAGACATGCGCCGCGCCAACTCCTCCAGCGCCATCCAGCCCGCTCCTCCGCCATCAAGCAGGTCCCCGACTCTAGTCACCTTGCCAGGCACAGCCCTGCCCTCCGCCAGCCACCCGAACCCGTAGATGCGGAGGTGCGGATTCCTGAACAGTGGCTCCCGAAGGACAGCCACCATTCCTGACGGGGGAGAGCTCCGCCTGGAAGCGACGTAGTTCCAAACCCATAGCAGTTCCTGGTAGAAGACAGGCAGCTCCCGCAGGCTGGCACGCGTGCCGCCCACTTCCAAAAACAGGAGCTGCATGTCGTAATTGAGGCCGTGCAGCTGGCGGAAAAAATACGTCACCAGCGCACACCATCTCGGATGATTCTCGACGTACAGGTATCTCTGCAGCGTCTGAAGACGGAAAGTCGCAGCCTGGGTGCGGAGGTACACCAGCGCCTGACCACCCTCCCTAAGCGGGAGACTCAGAACTGCGGCAGAGACCCAGTGCTTCCTTTTGTCCCAGAAGAAGTCGACGAGGTTCTTCTGTATCTTGGTGACAAACGCAGGGGGAGGGATCAAAGTGACGAACCGGTACCACAACATGGCGATCACCAGTTGGTTTATGACCATCGCTCGACCCCTGTAGGACAACACTCGGAGCAATCCTGTCCAGCGTCCAAAGCGAGTGGTGACTTTGGCCTCCAACTCTTGCCAGTTCGCCGGCCAGGCGTCCTCGGCAGGGCTAAGGTAGACTCCCAAGTAGAGGAGGTGCGTGGTGCTCCAGGCGAAGGGCCTGAACTACTCCGGCAGGGAGTCCACCCGCCACTGACCCACCAGGAGTCCGGAACATTTCTCCCAGTTGATCTTGGCGGAGGATGCGTCCGAGTAAATCTGCTGGCATTCCCGCATCCTCCGCAAGTCAGCGGGATCCGTGACCGTGAGGAGCACGTCATCGGCGTGCCTGGCAAGGTGACCACCTCCACGCCCGGCCCTTGCAGAGCCAGTCCCGTCAAACTCTTCCGCAAGAGGTGCATGAAAGGCTCTACGCAAACGGTGTATAACTGGCCGGACATGGGGCATCCCTGACGCACCCCCCTCCCGAAGCGAAGGGGCGCCGTCAAGGACCCGTTAACTTTAATCAGACACTCTGCGGCAGAGTACAGAAGTCGGATCCGGGTGACAAAATGCGTCCCGAACCCGAATGCGCGCTGAGTCCCGAAGAGATACTCGTGATCTACCCTGTCGAACGCCTTCTCCTGATCCAGGGAAAGGAAAGCAACCGACAGACCAGCCCTCTGGGGATGGTGGACCAGGTCCCGGACCAGATGGATGCTATCGTGGATGGTCCGGCCCGGGACCGTGTAGGACTGGTCGGGGTGGATCATGTGGGCCAGCATGGCGCCTAGGCGAGCAGACATGGCCCTGGCAAAAATGTTGTAGTCCGTGCTGAGGAGGGAGACCGGGCACCAGTTCTTAAGGAGGCGGAGATCGCCCTTCTTAGGCAGCAGGACAATAACCGTCCTGCGCCAAGAGAGGGGCATCTCCCCGGTCGCCAAACTTTCCCCCAGGACCCGTGCGTAGTCGCCCCCCAAGACATCCCAGAATGCCCTGTGGAACTCCACGGTCAGCCCGTCCAGCCCCGGGGACTTTCCCCTGGAGAGCTGGTGGAGGGCGCCGGTCAGCTCCTCCAGACTCAGAGGAGCGTCCAATTTTTCGGCGCCCTCCAGGCCGACCTTCAGCAGGTCCTCCCACAAAACTCTGCGCACATCCTCGCTGGACGGATCCGGAGAGAACAGAGCCCTGTAATAGGCGCGGGCCACTGCGCTGATTCCCTCCGGATCCGAGACCAGAGATCCGTCGTCGGCCAGCAGCACCAAGAGCTGCTTACAGACCCCCCATCCTTTTTCCAGCGAGTAGAAGAAGGGGGAGCCACGGTCCAGGTCCCGCAGGAACTGGATCCACGACCTCATGTACGCGCTTCGGGACCCGACGAGCTGCAGGTCCTTCAGCGCGCCCTTCTTCTCTTCGTACACCTTCCGCAGGGCCGGGTCCTCGACGACTTGACCGAGACGGGACTCCAGGCCAAGCACCTCCTTCTCCAACCGCCTGACCCGGGCCTCCCGCCTCTTGTTCGACCCCTTCGTGTACTCCTGACAGAAGAGACGGACATGAGCCTTGCCCACGTCCCACCATAGCCTCAAGGAGGGGAAGCCCCCCCGCTTCCTTCTCCAGTCGGCCCAGAACCGATGAAACGAATCCTGGAAATGCGCGTCTTCCAGCAGCAGGTTGTTAAAATGCCAGTACGCGGACCCCCACTGCGCGTGCAGCGGAACGAGCTCCGCCCACACCAGGTGGTGGTCCGTGCACGGCACCGGTCGCAAGGAAGCCACTGGAACACAGGAGACGTACGCCCAGGAAATATAAAGGCGGTCGATTCTGGACCATCCTCCTCCAGACCTCACGCTAGTGAAGGCGCTGGAGTCGGGGTGGAGATGTCGCCAGATGTCCACCAAGTCGAAGGACCCGACCAGGTCCCTCAACTTCTCCATCGCCGCCGGGCATCGCTGGGGGGCCGAACGGTCCCTCGCCTCGAGGGTGCAGTTAAAATCCCCCCCGAGGATGACGCACTCGCCCGCGTCAATGGAGCCCAGAAGAGCGGACACTTCTTCAAAGAAGCGCACTTGCTGCGCACCGGCCTGAGGGGCGTACACATTCACTAGATGGAGCGGCACGCCCCCCAGGCGAACAGTGACCTGGAGCAAGCGGCCCGGCACATACTCCTTGACCCCCAAGATCTCCGGCTGAAAATGCAGGGCCAGCAAGATAGCCACCCCGCTGGAAACGCTGGAGAGGTGACTCATGCTGACCCCTCCTTGCCACTCCAGGAGCCACGTGGCCTCGTCTCCTGGAACAGTGTGGGTTTCTTGCAGAAAGCACACCGCATACTTCCCGTCCCGAAGGACCAAAAGGTTATTAAATCTGCGGCGAGCCTCCCTGCTGCCGTTGATGTTGAGGCTGGCTATGGTTATCTTCATAACAGAAGCATAGTGCAACCTCTACCTACACCTAACGGGGGGAGGGAGCGCAGCCTCTGGTCGACCGCCACTCCCTCAGCAGCCCAGTGAGGAACGACCTGAGCCGACGCAGCTCGAGCGGGCTCACGTCCGTGTCCGCGCCCATGGCCTTGACGGCGGCGCAGACAGACCCGATGAGCAGCGCCAGCTCTGACCACCTGGCGAGGGCCAGCCGGGTCTTGTTTTGACGACCCTGGCACACGGCCACAAAATCCCGGAGTTCCCTGACGGGAATGAGGGGAGACTCGGCGAGGGGCCCCGAGGTCATCCATTGCCTCATCGGCGATGGAATCCAGCTCATCCTCCGCGCCCATCACCGAGTCCCCGTCCTCCTCCGGGGGGTCACCACCAGTGGCCGACCCGTCCGTCGCGCAGTGCGCAGCGAACGGCTCGGCCGCATCGGCCGGCCCCGCCTCCGCCTGGATCACACCCCCAGGATCGGTGGCGGAGGATTCCTCCCTGGGCTCCTCCGGGGGCGCCGGGCCAGAAGACGGCGGCGGTTTGGAGTCCCCCTCCGCCCCAGACGCCAGGACGCCCGGAGAAATCAGGGAGAAAACAAATTGAAATTCCACCAGGACATCCGGCGCCAGAGGCACAGTCAGGGGGCCTTCATCCTCCTCGCCACCAGTCTCCGACCCAGCGGATGGGGTGTCCTGGACTAAAATTTCAGCCAGGTCGAGCAGCCCCTGGGAAATGTCTGGGTCGCATTGGGTGAGCTCAGTTTCTTCCAGCTCGCCTGACCCATACCCCAGGCCGCCCGACCCGGCGAGGGGTAACGGCACCGAAAGAATATCAATTTCTGCCGCCGGTTGTTCCGCGACCCCCCCACGGGCAGGGTCTCGTCCCCATCCCCGGGAGACACGTGCTGGACAGACACATCTGCCTCAGCCTCCCGAGGGGCAGAACCCCTGCCAATCACTGGTGATGGTGACAGCGGGGGGGGTGGGGCGCAGTACCCGCGGCGGGCGACGACTACCCCGGCTCGGAGGGACCTTCCTCCTCCCGGTCCTTCTCCTCTTCCAGGGGGTCGCGCCTTCTTTTTAACGTGGAGGGAGAGAGGGAGTCCTCCATGTCTGCTGGGGCCCCCTCCTCTGCTCCCTCCGGCGGAGCAGGTTTTTCGGGTTCCTCGGGCCCAAGCCCGGCCGCAGGTATCGGGGTTTCCGCCTCGGCGGTCGCGACCACAGGCTCAGGCACGAGGTCCCTCCCACCCTCGTCTGCCCTGACCAACTCCGCGATGAGCGCGGATGTCAGGGGCTCCAGGTTCAAGGGCTCGCCCTCCCCGGGGGGACCCACCCTAAGGTGTTTGGCTTTCCCCCGCACCTTCCTTCCGCCCGGATGCACTCCCTCCCCCCCGCCGGAGGCCTTGATGGCATCGGTCTCTGACAACGACCGCGCATCGGTTGTTTGGTGGGCGCAGCCAGACCCGGGGAGAGGAGCAGCGGCGGCGCCCGCCTTGGCCGCACCAGATGATCCGGTGGCCTTGGAGGCGGGGCAGTTTTTCCGGATGTGCCCCACCTCCTTGCAGGCGTGGCACCGCACACCGTCCGCCATCCAAAAGGCACGATAGGCGGTCCCCTCATGGAGGATGACAAATGCCCCGTCGGTGTACTCCTCTCGCGCCAGCTGAATAAAGACCTGGCGCCGGAAGGAGAAGACGTGCCGAAGGCTGGCTTCCCGGCAGCCGAGCGCGATAGGTGCGATCCCCGACCTCACCTCCCCAAGTTGGCGCAAGTGGGGGAGGAGGAGCTAACCAGGAATATAGGGCAGGACGTTGGAAATAACGATCCTCCGCGCGGTGGCCTCAAGAGGATCCACCGGCAGTAAGGTCCCGCCCACGGTGAGCCCCTTGGTGACGGCCAGGGACACCGCCCGCTCTGACCCCAGGATGAACACAGCATTCCCGTACATTTTTGAGGCGGCGAGGATGGCTGAAGGGCCGACAACCCCAGCCATGGCCTTTACGCATGCCTCAATTGTCATTGTGGGGTGGGTGTATCTCTTCACCCCAAGCTTTTTAGTTATTAAGGAGAAAGGTGACGGGGCGGCAGAAGCAGCGGGAGCAGCCGTGGCTGTGGCTGCCACCGCCGCATATGACCTAGCCGGCCCCGCCACCGGCGAAGAAGTAGACGCCATTATGGGGTGGTTTTTATAACGGGCTACACCCACCCCAAGTCACAGGCCTTGAGATGTTGAAGATGGCCTCCAGTTTTTTTTAAGTCCTCCCTTGAGCAGAGGGAGCCGTTAAATTAAAGGCCCACCTCTCCCCTTATTGATTAGAATTGGGAGAGGGGCCTTCTCCCCTCTGCTCAAGTGGCAATTAATTAAAAGTTGAAAAAGAGGTGCCTCTTGAGAGAGACAAAGAGAGATACAAAGAAAGAGAGAGAGGGGGGGTGGGAAGGAGGGAGGCAGCAAAGGCAGGGTCGCCACTCAGGATGGTAGGTGGGTGGGTGTCGGCAGGGGTGCACTCCCCGATGGAAAAAATAAAGTCTCTGAAAGGTGTTCTTCTGGCAGGGGGAGAAGATGTCTTCACCTGGGAAAGCTGGAGAATGCCCAGGCTCAGCCCTACACCAGGTCTTAACGATGTATTAATGATTTAAAGGCTTCACCTAGGCAGCTCCAGCTGTCCCAGGCCAGGCAATAGAAGGGGTGCTTATTAGTGGTGTGTGTGGCCTAGTATTCTACAAGAGCCACACACACACACACCCCTTGGTGTTCCGGCCGGTCTTCTTTCCTCCCCCCACCTACAATACAAAGTCTTTTGGGGAATGCACCAAATGACACCCACCTGCAGATGTTCAGCAGAAGAAGTTGCTCCTTCCCTCCTTCCAAGCAGCTGGTGTCAATGCTGTTTCTCTCCCCTCTCTCCCTCTCCTGGAATGGAGGCCAATTTGGGGAGGCAGTGGTGGAAAGGCCTCTCCTCTTGTAGATGTTGGCCTCCTTCTCCCTTTGTCCTCTTCTCCCCAGGCACCTCAGTTGTAGCTGTTGTTGCTGGTAGATGGTAGTGGTGGTCTGGGGTCTCTCCTTCTCCTCCACTCCCTGGTCAAGGAGAGCACCACTTTCCACTCTCCTTCTGGTCAACCAGCAGCACAGAGAGCAAGGCAGAGAATGAATAAAGCTGGCTCGGTCCAGTCCCTGTTTTGTCTCTGTGCCTCTGGCCTCACCTGTGTGTTGTTAAAGTATTTGTCTCCTGTCTCATTTGAATAATTATGTCACGTGACCACTCTGGCCTGTATTTAAGCTTCCTGTTTCCTGTCCTCTTTGCTCAGTCCTGGGTTTGCCTGCCTGCAAGACACAGCTCTTGCTGCGTCCCTGGCGTTCGCGAGTCTCAAGTGTATATCCTTTCGAGTGTTACCATGTCTCTGTGTTTTCGCGTATCAAGTGAAGCATCTTTCAACTTCTACCCGGTCTCGAGTCCTTGGATAGGTTTCCTGCACTTGGGTCCACTACCGTGACCCTAGCAAAATGGCCCCGTGAATGCACGGCCCCGTGACAGTCATGGTTTACATGGCTTCCCCACCACCTCCTGCTTCTGATGATGGGATTCTGGAACTGGAACTGAGAATTGCAAAATGTATAATGGCCTTGGGGAATGGTGACAAAAACACTGGGAATGTATCAATGCAGGGAGTGACTGGTTCTTGTGTCTGCCTTTCAGGTGGTAACTACAGATCCTGGTATGTGGATAATGACTACCCCATTCAGAGTATCCTTCATGACCCAGTGTTTGTGGAGGTTTGGGACCAGGACCGCACGGACCCAATGATTGTCCTGAGGTTGCATGACTGCTGGGCGACTCCTGTCCCAGCCCCAAACCACGAGGTGCAATGGATTCTACTGGCGGATGCGTAAGGAAAGGCTGAATGGAAGGGCTAATGGTTTTGAGAATTCATAGAAAATGATGGGCAGTGAAAGACCAACTGTTTCATCAAGCCTGCCCCACACTCTGACTGTAGCATTGTGACTAGACAGTTCCTACTCCCCTCATCCCAATAACCACGTAATCTCCTGGGAGAGACAGATAACCCAGGGCCAATAAGGGGGGAAATACTCTGTGTGATGCCTCAGGTGATCAAATCCAGTCCAGGAGATCATATGGGCCACACTCTACCAAATGTTAATTGCGAAGATATTTGCCTTCTATATGATGCAATGTGATCTCTGCTTCTGGCCAGCGACCAGTCCAACTCCCCCCTGGAAGGTGTGCAGAGAATCAGCACCCACCACATGTCATCAATGTATTCTCGTCACTCACTACTCTCCAGCTGGGCTGGATAGGGTGGGCGGCGAGTGGGAAGGAGAACCACCCAACATCAGTCTATTCCGACTCTTGCCTAGTTTAAATGTCCCCATGTCCTTGTGTCAAACTGTAATAATCTCAACAGGGATGCTATGCAGCCCTTTATAGATCGATCAGGCCACCTCTAATTCTACACTGGTCAAGGATAAGTCGACACAGCTCAATGTGTCTGAGTAGGTAAGGTTCTTGTAGCTAGGAATTATTCCTGTAGTTTGAGTCTTTTCCAAGACTGCTATCGCCCATCTTGAGGGGACCAAAACTGGGTGTAGTACTCCAGATGCAGTCTAACCAATGACGTGCAAAGTGGCAGAACAGTGTCCTTTGATTTGTACTGAATAGTTCCCTATGAATACAATCCAATACAGTGTTGGCTTTAGCTAATTTTCTCTACATAGTTCGATTGAGAAAAGGTTCAGGACCATTCAGTATTGTTCCATGCAACAGTTACTATTACAGTAAGAAAGCTGAATGTGACCCCAGCTTTAGAGTAATGGGGTGAACTAATTGGTCCATTGTAGCCCAGGGATGGGTGCAGATGGCTACTTTCTCATCGAAGGAATGGTTTGAACTCTAACCCTTGCCACCAATGCCAAACTAAAATCCCTTTTCTTTATCGGATCAATTTTTTTTTCTGCTCCCCCTGATGGACCCTCCTGTTGCAGGTGCCCCTATGAGGGTGATGACTACCAGACTCTCCTACACCTAGTGGATGTGTTTTCCCACCTGCAGTTCCAAACCCATCACAAGCGGTTAGAAGTGAAGACTTTTGTTTTCCTGCATGGAGACCCTGCTCAGCCGCTCACTGGACAGGTAACCAAACAAGAGTCTGAGCCAATGAAACCCTTTACTGGCTCCTTGTACAACAGCCTGGTTCATCTGTCTACATGAAGCTCACTGTAAACTCCTTTCTGTTCTAGGTTTACTTGCACTGCAGTGCTGAGGTTTGCTCACCCTCTGCTCAAGATGACTGTACATCCAAATGTGGCCTAAGTGAGTCCTTGATTTAAACTCTCACTGAACCAGGGATTTTGTTCTGATCCAGAGTTTGTTTCTAGTCAAAGCAAACTAATTTACTTGTGTTACAGTAATATCTGGTTAGTTCCTTGCAACTGGGGGTTTATCAGTCTCTCCCTCCCAATATGAACAAACCTGCTCTCAATGGGAAGGACCCTTGTCTATAAATGGGAGCCACAACTTTTAACAAGAATCTCCAGGGCCTGACTGCAATCCTGTCAGAACATAAGAAATAGGAGCAGGAGTTGGCCATTCGGCCCCTCGAGCCTGCTTCGCCATTCAATGAGATCATGGCTGATCTGATCTTGGCCTCAATGCCAGTTTCCCACCAGCTCCCCATAACCCTTGACTCCTCTGCAGCTCAAATATGTATATCTCCGCCTTGGATTTATTCAATGACTCCGCCTCCACAGCTCTTTGGGGTAGAGAATTCCAAAGATTCACGACCCTCGGAGAAGTTCCTCCTCATCATCATTTTAAATCGGCGACCCCGTATCCTGAAACTGTGCCCCCCTAGTTCTAGATTCCCCCATGAGGGGAAACATCCTCCCTGCATCTACACTCAAGCCCCCTCAGAATCTTATGTTTCAAATAAGATCACCTCATTCATCTAAACTCCAATGAGTATAAGCTCAACCCTGCTTCATAAGACAACCCCTTCATCTCAGGAATTAATCTAGTGAACCTTCTCTGAACTGCCTCCAATGCAAATATATCCCTCCTTTTTAAATAAGGAGACCAAAACTGCATGCAGTACTCCAGGTGTGCTAAGACATCCATACTTTTATACTCCATCCCCCCTTGCATTAAAGGCCAACATTCCATTTGCCTTCCTAATTACTTGATGTACCTGCATGCTAACTTTTTGTATTTCATGCACAAGGACCCCCAGATCCCTCTGTACTGCAGCATTATGTAGTCTCTCTTTTTAAAAAAAAAACTTGCTTTTTTATTTTTCCTACCAGTGGATAACCTCACATTTTCCCACATTATACTCCAGCTGCCAAATTTTTGCCCACTCACTTAACCTATCCATATCCCTTTGCAGACTCTCTGTGTCCTCCTCACAATTTGCTTTCCTACTATTCTTTGTATCATTAGCAAATTTGGCTACATTACACTCTGTCCCTTCATCCAAGTCATTAAAATGATTTTAAATAGCTGAGGCCCCAGCACTGATCCCTATGGCACCCCACTAGTTACAGTTTGCCAACCAGAAAATGACCCTTTTATCCTGACTTTGTTTTCTGTTAGTTAGCCAATCTTCTATCCATGCTAATATATTACCCCCAACCCCGTGAGCTCTTATCTTGTGCAGTAAGCTTTTATGTGGCACCTTATCAAATACCTTCTGGAAATCCAAATACACTACATCTACTGGTTCCCCTGTATCCACCCTGCTTGTTACATCCTCAAAGAACTCTAGTAAATTTGTCAAACACGATTTCCCTTTCATACAATTAAGCAGAGTCAACATGGCTTTATTATGATTTTCTAAATGTCCGGTTATTACTTCCTTAATAATGGATTCCAGCATTTTCCCAATGACAGATGTTAGGCTAACTGGCCTATAGTTTCCTGCTTTTTGCCTCCCTCCTTTCTTGAATAGGGGTGCTACATTTGTGGTTTTCCAATCCACTGGGACCGCTCCAGAGTCCAGGGAATTTTGGTAGATTACAACCAACACATCCACTATCTCTGCAGCCACTTCTTTTAGACCCTAGGATGCAGTCGATCAGGTCCAGGAGACTTTTCAGCCTTTAGTCCCATTAGTTTGCCTAGTGTTTTCTCACTAGTGATAGTCATTGTTTTAATTCCTTCCTCCCTGTAGCCCCTTGATTATCAATCTATTATTGGGATGCTTTTAGTGTCTTCTGCCATGAAGACCAATACAAAATATTTGTTCAAAGTCTCTGCCACTTCCGTTTCCCATTACTAATTCCCCAGCCCAACCTCTAAGGCACCAATGTTTACTTTAGCTACTCGCTTCCCTTTTATATACCTGTAGAAGCTCTTGCTGTCTTATATTTTTTGCTAGTTTATACTCATAGTCTATTTTTTAAATGTTGTTAGTTATTCTTTGTTGGTTTCTAAATCCTCCCAATCCTCTGGCCTACCACTAATCTTCACAACATTGTATGCCTTTTCGTTCAATTAGATACCACACTTAACTTCCTTAGTTAGCCACGGGTGGTTCATCCTTCTCATAGTCTTTCTTTGTGAAGGAATAGCCATGATTCTGAGAAATACACAATACCATGAACAGATTTCTAATATTAATAAGACATACTGGATTTAAAAGACAGAAGTCTCAGCAGACGGGCTGTAAACAGAATACAGGCTTCTGAGAAAAGATCAGTTGAAAACAAAGTTGTAAACAAGCTTTGAAATGGGAATTAGTTAAATATGCTAAAACAATGAAAGATTGAAGCAAACCATTGGTGCTTCCAAAAAGTCTATGGTTTGCAACGAACACAATGAAAATGCCCAGTTTAAAGTGTGAAGAGCTAACACGTAAAACAGAAATACAAACATTAAAAGAGGCATGTATCTTTGAAACATGACATCAAGTAAAGAAACACCTGCTAGTCAAATAGTTTTATGTTAAACTTGGAAAACAGGAGATTAAATATGCAACCAATTGAGACAGCTAAAAAACAAGTAAACACACAGTTAAAGTGGTTTTGATTTATATATTGTAAATATAATACCAACAAGAAGGCTTTGAAAATATGACTTCAATAGAGACACCATGCAATTGCATTGTGTTTGTATTAAACTTGGATCACCACGGAGTCAAAATGTCTGCTAAAAACCAGTAAAGAATTGAATGAAGAATCTTCGGTAAGAATGGCATCAAACAGAAACCATTGCTGTCATTGTTTTTATGATGGTTTTTGGAACACTTAAAGGTAGAGAAATAATTATGCATTCAATAGTTGAATTGATAGTAAAATAGAAAGCATTCGAAAGAGGTATCAATAAAGACAATTAGCTGACATCAGCAGAGAACAACAAAGAAGAAACCACTGCCAAAAGGGTATAAAAATAAGACCATTTTTAACAAAGTCAGAATACGCAGAACGGGCAAAGAAATTCTCAACTTTCCAGAGGAATCACTAAGTCTTTAACTATGAGTCTCGGGAAGTCGAAGTGATTGATTTTGGTTGATGTTCTGGATTTAGAAATAAGTAAGAAATGTAACGAAGTAAATATTTGAGAATAAGGATCTCTGAGAAATAAGAAATATAAGCTAATTGTATTTTGAATTGTTAATGTTATGACTGATTCAACAGATGTTAACTGAATGTCGGCTCTTAAATAAAACTATATATTTTTAGAATTGTCTCAGAGTAAATCTGTATAGATTTGCAAACCCACATTTCTGTACACTCTTTTGTAAGGAGTTGCAGAATTATGGGGGGTATTCCAGACCCTCATAATATCCGTAAGGTTACAGTCTAGTTCAACTTATTTAAAGTACTATCCGGAGGATGGTAACATCTTCAGTCATTCCGTTCCTTTAGGGAGAGATAGCCTGAACCTTTAGACCCATTTAAGCGTCTTATGGAATTCGGCTATCTCTAACTTAAGTTGAAGGTGAACGTCGGGGAAATACGCCTGACCTGGGATAGCACAAAAGGGCTAGGTCTGTAATTATCTCTTCATGTTTCTCACTGGAATAAACCTCAGAGTTATGAAATATCTCCTTAAATGTCTGCCACTGCTTATCTACTGTCTTGCCCTTTAATCTATATTCCCGGTCTAATTTAGCCAACTCTATCTTCATGCCTTTGTAATTGCCTTTATTTAAGCTTGGGACACTAGCTTCAGACCCAAGTTTCTCACCCTGAAACTTCTATCATGCTATGATCACTGTGCCCTAGAGGATGCTTTACTATGAGATCATTAATTAATCCTGTCTCATTACACATTACCAGATCTAAAATAGCCTTCTCCCTGGTTGGTTCTACAATGTATTGTTATAAGAAACCATCCCAAATATGTTCTATGAACTCTTCCTCAAGGCTACCCTTGACAATTTGATTTGTCCAATTTATATGAAGGTTAAAATCACCCATGATTATCGCAGTACCTTTCTTACAAGCCGCTATTATTTCTTGATTTATACTCTGTCCTACAGTGTAGCTACTGTGTGTGTGTGAGGGGTGGGGGGGGGTGGAGGGCTATAGACTACTCCCACCAGTGCGGCATCGGCAGCAGGTGGAGGCGGAGCAGCGCGGCAGAGCGACTACAAGAGGCCCCAGAGGCTCAGGTAGGCCTCAGTGCGGCATCGGCAGCAGGTGGAGGCGGAGCCGCGTGGCAGAGCGACTACAAGAGGCCCCAGAGGCTCAGGTAGGCCTCACCAATCTCCAATCTCAGGCAAGGAGAGAGGTAAAAAGTATTCAAGGTGTGACGTCACCACAAAACAGGTAGGTGATTGGTTGGAGTATTTCTCTCGTTTTAAAACTTTAAGTCTGTGGTTTATAGTTTTTAAGGTTGCTGTGGTGTACCAAGGCCTTTCTGGTGCAGAGTGACTGTTGGTAAACCATTTAACTGGTGTAACTAGAGGGATTGATTTAATTTAAATCCAATTAATTAAAGGGGATACTAGCATCTAAAATCGGGCAGAGGGCGTCCATAACTAACAATAAAAAATTTAATTAATTACTTAGAATGGAGCAGGTGATGTGTTACTGTTGCGAGATGTGGGAGCCGGTGAACCCCACTGAGGCTCACGGTGATTACGTCTGTGACAAGTGTCTGCTGCTACAGGAACTCCAGCTCCATGTTGATGAGCTGGAGTCTGAGCTTCAGACACTGCGACACATCAGGGAGGGGAGAAGTACCTGGACTCTGTGTATCAGGAGGTGGTCACACCTATGAAGTTAATTAATTCAGATGTAGCCCATGGTCAGGGACAGGACGGTGTGACTACGAGTGAGGCAGGTATGGGGATCCAGGAGGTAGAGCTGGAGGAACCGCAGCCCTTGCTCTTGACCAGCAGATTCGAGGTTCTTACTCCCTGTGGGGACAGGAGCAGGGACTGCAGGGAGGATGAGCAACCTGGCCACAGCACCGTGAAACGGGGGGCCATTCAAGAGGGAGGAGTAAATAGAAATGTTGTAGTGGTAGGGGATAGTATTATTAGGGGGATAGATAAAGTTCTCTGCAGCCGAGAGCGAGAGTCCCGAAGGCTGTGTTGCCTACCCGGTGCCAGGGTTAAGGACATCTCCTCTGGGCTGGAAAGAAACTTGCAGTGGGAGGGGGTGGATCCAGTTGTCGTGGTCCATGTTGGTACAAACGACGTAGAAAGGACTAGTAAGCCGGTTCAGTTAAAGGAGTATGAGCAGCTAGGGGTCAAATTAAAAAACAGAACCTCAAGGGTAATAATCTCTGGATTATTACCTGAGCCACGAGCGAATTTGGCTAGGACAAATAAAATTAGAGAGTTAAATGCGTGGCTCAAAGACTGGTGTGGGAGAAATGGGTTTTGCTTCCTGGGACACTGGCACCAGTACTGGGGCAGGAGGGAGCTGTTCCGTTGGGACAGGCTTCACTTGGCCAGTGCTGGGGCTAGAGTCCTGGTGGATCATATAACTAGGGCTGTAGAGAGGGCTTTAAACTAACTAGTGGGGGGGAGGTTCCTAGAGAGCAAATAATAAAAATGACAACAGAGAAGGTCATAGACTTAGGTAGCAGTGGGGAAATTAAAAACCAGAGCATGTCAGGAAGGGGCAGAAGGTATGGAGTAAAAGGTAAAGTAATAAAAAGGGCAAAAGCAGGAACTAAGTGTCACAAAACATATTTGAAAGTTCTCTATCTGAATGCACGTAGCATTCGTAACAAAATAGATGAGTTAATGGCACAAATAACTACATATGGGTATGATCTTGTGGCCATTACAGAAACATGGCTGCAGGGTGAAAATGCCTGGGAATTAAACATACCAGGTTATTTAACGATCAGGAAGGACAGGCAGGAAGGAAGGGGAGGTGGGGTGGCTATGTTAATAAAGGAAGGAATCACTGTAATACAGAAATGATATTGGGTCAAAAGATGAGGATAATGAAACAGTTTGGGTGGAGGTAAGGAATAATAAGGGGAATAAAACACTAGTGGGCGTAGACTATAGGCCTCCGAACAGTTGCAACTCTGTTGGACGGAGTATCAATCAGGAAATAGTTGAGGCTTGTAATAAGGGAGCATCTATAATTATGGGGGATTTTAACTATCATATTAATTGGACAAATCAAATTGGGCAGGGCTGCCTTGAGGATGAGTTCATTGAGTGTATTAGGGATGGGTTTCTTGAGCTGTATGTAACTGAACCGACCAGGGGGCAAGCAACCTTAGATCTGGTCCTGTGTAACGAGACAGGATTAATTTAAAATGTCCTAGTAAAGGATCCCCTTGGAATGAGTGACCATAACATGGTTGAATTCCATATTCGATTAGAGGGTGAGAAGGTTGGATCTCAAACAAGCGTGCTAAGCTTGAATAAAGGAGACTATGAAGGTATGAGAGCGGAATTGAGTAGAGTGGATTGGGAAAATAGGTTAAAGGGTAAGACGATACATGATCAGTGGTGTACATTTAAGGAGTTATTTTACAACTTCCAAAAAAAAAATTCCACTGAGAAGAAAAGGGTGTATAAGAAAAGACAGCCATCCGTGGCTAAGTAAAGAAATTAAGGATAGTATTCGACTAAAAACAAGGGCATATAAGGTAGCCAAATCTAGTGGGAGGATAGAGGATTGGGAAAACTTTAAAAGACAGCAAAAAATAGCAAAAAGATTGATTAAGAAAGGGAAGATAGATTATGAAAGTAAATTAGCAAAAATTATAAAAACAGATAGTAAGAGTTTTTATAGTTATATAAAAAGAAAAAGGGTGGCTAAAGTAAATGTTGGTCCCTTAGAGGATAAGACCGGGAAATTAATGGTGGGAAATATGGAGATGGCAAAAACACTGAATGAATATTTTGTATCAGTCTTTACAGTAGAAGACACTAAGAATATCCCAACACTGGACAAACAGGGGGCTATAGTGGGGGAGGAGCTAAACACGATCAAAATCACTAAGGAAGTGGTACTCGGCAAAATAATTGGACTCAAGGCGGATAAATCACCTGGACCTGATGGCTTACATCCTAGGGTCTTGAGGGAAGTGGCGGTAGGGATTGTGGATGCATTGGTAATAATTTTCCAAAACTCCCTGGACTCAGCAAAGGTCCCGGCAGACTGGAAAACTGCTAATGTAATGCCCTTATTTAAAAAGGGCAGTAGACAGAAGGCTGGAAACTATAGACCGGTTAGCCTAACATCTGTGGTAGGTAAAATATTGGAGTCCATTATTAAGGAGACAGTAACAGGACATTTGGATAATCATTATTTAATAGGACAAAGTCAGCATGGTTTTATGAAGGGGAAGTCATGTTTGACAAATATGCTGGAGTTCTTTGAGGAAGTAACATATAGGGTGGATAAAGGGAAACCAGTGGACGTAGTGTATTTAGACTTCCAAAAGGCATTTGACAAGGTGCCACACAAAAGATTATTGCTTAAGATAAAAATTCATGGGATTGGGGGTAATATTCTGGCATGGATAGAGGATTGGCTATCTAACAGAAGGCAGAGAGTTGGGATAAATGGTTCATTCTCGGACTGGCAATCCATAACTAGTGGTGTTCCACTGGGGTCAGTGCTGGGTCCCCAACTCTTTACAATCTATATTAATGATTTGGAGGAGGGGACCGAGTGTAACATTTCAAAGTTTGCAGATGATACTAAGATGGGAGGGAAAGTAGTGAGTGAGGAGGACATAAAAAACCTGCAAGGGGACATAGACAGGCTAAGTAAGTGGGCAGAGATTTGGCAGATGGAATACAATACTGGAAAGTGTGAGGTTATGCACTTTGGCAGGAAAAATCGTAGAGCAAGTTATTATCTTAATGGCAAGAAACTGGAAAGTACTGAAGTACAAAGGGATCTGGGGGTCCTGGTGCACGAAACTCAAAAGGTTAGTATGCAGGTGCAGCAAGTGATTAAGAAGGCCATTGGAATGTTGGCTTTCATTGCTAGGGGGATAGAATATAAAAATAGGGAGGTATTGCTTCAGTTGTACAAGGTATTGGTGAGACTGCACCTGGAATACTGCATACAGTTTTGGTGTCCATACTTAAGAAAATACATACTTGCTCTCGAGTCAGTACAAAGAAGGTTCACTCGGTTAATCCCGGGGATGAGGGGATGGACATATGAGGAGAGGTTGAGTAGATTGGGACTCTACTCATTGGAGTTCAGAAGAATGAGAGGCGATCTTATTGAAACATATAAGATTGTGAAGGGGTTGGATCGGGTGGATGCGGGGAGGATGTTCCCGATGATGGGTGAAACTAGAACTAGGGGGCATAGTCTTAGAATAAGGGGCTGCTCTTTCAAAACTGAGATGAGGAGGAACTACTTCACTCAGAGGGTGGTAGGTCCATGGAATATGCTGCCCCAAAAAGCTGTAGAAGCTACATCATTACATAAATTTAAAACAGAAATAGACAGTTTCCTAGAAGTAAAGGGAATAAAGGGTCATGGGAGCGGGCAGGAATTTGGACATGAGTCTAGGTTCGGATCGGTCATGGCCCTGTGGGTAGCGGAGCGGGCCCAGGGGCCGTGTAGCCTGATCCTGCTCCTATTTCGTGTGTCTAATTCTGTTAGATTCAGGAGATGGTTCTGTGATAGTAGATTGGCGGTTAGGATCAGATCAGCCATGATCTTATTGAATGGTGGAGCAGGCTCAAGGGGCCGATTGGCCTACTCCTGCTCCTATTTCTTATGTTCTTATGTTCTTATGACTTCTTTCCTGTACTATTTCTTATCTCCACCCAATCTGATTCTCCATCCTGCTCTTCTGAGCCAATATCATTTCTCACCACTGCACTGATCTTATCCTTTAACAGAGCTACCCCACCTCCTTTTCCTTTCTGCCTATCCTTCCGAAATGTCAAATACCCCTGAAGATTCAGTTCCGAGCCTTGGTCACCTTGCAACCATGTCTCTGTAATGGCTATCAGATCATGCCCATTTATTTCTATTTTTGCCATCAACTCATCTATCTAGTTACGAATCATAGAATGGTTACAGCACAATGCTGCGTGCATTCAGATAAAGAGCTTTTAATTTTTTTTTACCTACTCAAACTATTTGCTGGTGCATGCTTATGTTCATACGCTCTGTCTCCTGTCACACTCTGGTTATCATTTCCCCTATCGCTACCCTGCACTATTGCCTTCTCCTTTCTCTGACTTTCTAAATTCTCCTTCAACTGAAACCCCCCACTATTAGTTTGTCTAGGTGGTGTCTAGCTTTTTGCCCATCATTGCAAACATTGAACTGGAACTTGTCTTCTAGTAATATCTGGTTTGTTCCCTGCAACTGGGGGTTTATCACTCTCTCTCTCTCTCTCTCCCAATATGGTCAAACCTGCTCTCTATGGGAAGGACCGTTGTCTATAAATGGGAGCCAGAACTCTTAGTCTCCAGGGCCTGACTGCAATCCTGACCGTCTAGGTAGTGTCTAGGTTTGTGCCCATCATTGCAAACATTGAACTGGAAGTGCAGATGGTCTAACATGGGTTGGTCTCCTGCTATACAGCAGGTAATGTGTGATCTCCAGTGTCTAGTCAGGATTTTTCTTTCTCCTTGGAGATGATACATGGGTGACCAGGTTGGAAAGTAGGTCAGGACAAAACTGTCTGCTAACAATGTCTCGTTTCCCAATAGAGAGACGCAGGAGTACAGATGACCATGAGGGAACATTGGTGAGTGCTCCTGGTCCCATCATTTTCTTGGAATGTGAGAATCGTCTGTCTAAGAAGCTGCTTGAAGAGAGTGGTAAGTGAAGGCTCTTCAGTAGGCCACTGTGAACCCTTCCGAATATAACATCAAGGCCTAGAAATTCAGTTAGGCCCCGCCAGCAGGCTAACGCCCAAAAGTTAGCGCTGCGCGCGGAGCCCATTGCGACCGCCAGAAATTCACTTTTAGCGCCCCAATTCGGTACCGGGCGCTGTTCCAGGGTGTGCCCGCCTCCGCTTATGGCGCTGAAAGTGAATTTCAGCGCTCCAGCTGCCGCTGCACCACCCGATGCGGTGTGGCAGGCTGGGGTACTGCAGGCCTCCTCCTTCTCTTAAGGAGGAGCTGCCTGCAGCCGTGAGTTCGCCGCTGGATTCTGCCAGCAAATGAGCCCAGCACCACGGAGAAGTGCCGGGCTCACGGGAATCAGCCACCAATGCCGCGGGGGGGTGGTGGAGGAGGCCGGGGATGGAGGTACGGGCAGGCGGCCGCCGAAAATGCGGCCGGCCGCACCTCCACCTTAAAGCGCCCCAGTAGCGCAGCAGTACGGCCCCGTTTCACGAAGAGGCGGCCGCAACTAAATTTGGGGTTTGGGCCGGAAGCGGGGCGGTACCGGGGCACTGTGCACACCGATGACATCATCGGTGTCGGCGTAGCGCTACCGGCTACCGCCGCCATTACCGCAGCGCTGAATATCAGCGCAACCTCTTATACTGGCGCAGAAACCCTCTTTAGGCGCCAACTGGGCGCAAAGCTTGCAGCGCCCAACTGAATTTCTAGGCCCTTGTGTTTCTCAATAGATGCTGCTGGGTCTCCTTCTCTGTTTCTGCGTGGAGCAGCCATTGGCTTCATGGTGGTGACTCTGTCCCTGTTGGTGGTGATGGCTGCAGTGTACAGGATGAAGAGACCAAGAGCTGTCTCTTCCCAATGTAGTGAGATTGAACTGTAGACCTGAACAAATAAACCAGATGGACAGAAATGTGCCTTTTGGGCGTTGATGTGAATCATGAAATGGCTAGTAGTAAGTCCTAGTTACACTGGTAGTTAAAATTAAATCTCACTGCTGATGGGAGGGACTAGGTAGAAACTGAGTGAATCTTTACTGTCAGACATGGTAACCATCTAATCCAGCACTCCTTGTGTCTAGTTAATGTTGATTGAGATTATGCAATTCCCCCAACCCCTGGCTTTTGTCAGCTGACGAGGTGGGGTTTTTTTGGAAATCCTTTTGCTCTAAAGAATTTCCTGATTACAATGTGCATTAGTACCCAACACTGTTTCGGGCTGCCCTGCACTCTGAACTTCTAACCAATTTTTCTTTGTTCTTTTGGGGATTAGATCTTAGATTGACCTTTTAGATCCTGGGAAATAATGTGTAGGTAACTTGGTTTGTTCTATGCAAAAGCAGGAATGTGGCACATGATCAAGATGTCTTAAATTAAGACACTGTGGCAAAGCCACCAACGGACTCCTGTATAAATGTATAACTGCCTTTAACAGAGTGCGACAGCACCTATGTTTGTTTACTGTATGTAAATAGCCATTCTGGATAAGCCCCAGAATCAGCGCGATGATGTCATCACGTTGGTCACGTGACGCCCCGAATGGCGGGAAACGTGATGACGTCATGACGTCAGACGTCAGAGAGCGGGAGGTTCCCAACTGAGACCTCGTGAAACCAGCACCAGAAAAGACCTGTTGATTATTTCTCCTGCATGCAATTGTTTGTTCTCTAGTTTCTATTAAACTTCGTTTTATTTTCGGACTGACTTGACCTCAGTGCTTCAGTTAGGGATCTGACAATTCCTACATTGGTGACCCCGAGACTTCGCGGACGATTTTCGCGGAGGACGCGCAGAACAAAACGATAGCTGTATAGGCTCAACCCTGCTTCATAAGACAACCCCTTCAACTCAGGAATTAATCTAGTGAACCTTCTCTGAAGAACTGCCTCCAATGCAAATATATCCCTCCTTTTAAATAAGGAGACCAAAACTGCATGCACTACTCCAGGTGCGGTAAGACTTCCCTACTTTTATACTCCATCCCCCCTTGCAATATAGGCCAACATTCCATTTACCTTCCCAATTACTTGCTGTACTTGAATGCTAACTTTTTGTGTTTCCTGTACAAGGACCCCCAGATCCCTCTGTAGTGCAGCATTAGACAGTCTCTATTTAAAAATATAATTTGCTTTTTTATTTTACCTACCCGTGGATAACCTCACATTTTCCCACATTGTACTCCATCTGCCAAATTTTTACCAACTCACTTTACCTATCCATATCCCTTTGCAGACTGTGTCCTCCTCATAATTTGCTTTCCCAGTTATCTTTGTATCATTAGCAAATTTGGCTACATTACACTCTGTCACTTCATCCAAGCCATTAAAATAGATTGTAAATAGTTAAGGCCCCAGCACTGATCTCTGTGGCACCCCACTAGTTACAGTTTGCCAACTGGAAAATGACTTATTTTCCCTGACTTTGTTTTCTGTTAGTTAGCCAATCTTCTATCCATGCTAATATATTACCCCCAACCCCGTGAGCTCTTCTCTTATGCAGTAACCTTTTATGTGGCACCTTATCGAATACCTTCTGGAAATCCAAATACAGTACATCTACTGGTTCCCCTTTATCCACCCTGCACGTTACATTCTCAAAGAACTCTAATAAAGTGTCAAACATGATTTCCCTTTCATACAATTAAGCAGAGTCAACATGGCTTTATTATGATGTTCTAAATGTCCTGCTATTACTTCCTTAATAATGGATTCCAGCATTTTCCCTTTTGCCTCCCTCCTTTCTTGAATAGGGGTGTTACGTTTGTGGTTTTCCAATTCACTGGGACCGCTCCAGAATCCAGGGAATTTTGGTAGATTACAACCAACGCATCTGCTACCTCTGCAGCCACTTCTCTTAGACCCTACGATGCAGGCCATCAGGTCCAGGGGACTTGTCAGCCTTTAGTCCCATTAGTTTGCCTAGTCCTTTCTCTCTCTAGTGATAATCATTGTTTTAAGTTCCTCCCTCCCTAAAGCCCCTTGATGATCAATTATTATTGGAATGCTTTTAGTGTCTTCTACCCTGAAGACTGATACGAAATATTTGTTCAAAGTCTCTCCCATTTCCCTGTTTCCCATTATTAATTACCCAGCTCAACCTTTAAGGGACCAATGTTTACTTTAGCTACTCTCTTCCTGTTTATATACCTGTAGAAGCTCTTGCTGTGTTTTTATGTTTTTCTAGTTTACACTCATAATTTATCTTCTCCCTCTTTTTTTAGTCATCTTTTGCTGGTTTCTAAAAATTTCCCAATCCTCTGGCCTACCACTAATCTTTACAATATTGTATGCCTTTTCGTTCAATAAGATACCATCCTTAACTTCCTTAGTTAGCCACGGATGGTCCATCCTTCTCATAGTCTTTCTTTCTCACTGGAATAAATGTTGGAGAGTTATGAAATATCTCCTTAAATGTCTGCCACTGCTTATCTACTGTCTTACACTTTAATCTATTTTCCCAGTCTACTTTAGCCAACTCTATCTTCATACCTTTGTAATTGCCTTTATTTAAGTTTAGGACACTAGTTTCAGACCCAAGTTACTCATCCTGAAACTCCTATCATGCTATGATCACTGTTCCCTAGAGGATCCTTTTACTATGAGATTATTAATTAATCCTGTCTCATTATACATTACCAGATCTAAAATAGCCACCTCCCTAGTTGGTGCCACAACATATTGTTCTAAGGAACCATCCCAAATACAATCTATGAACTCTTCCTCAAGAAAACCTTTGCCAATTTGATTTGTCCAATCTACATGAAGATTAAAATCACCTATGATTATCACAGTACCTTTCTTACAAGCCCCTATTATTTCTTTATTTATACTCTGTCCTACATTGTAGCTACTGTTGGGGGGATTATAGACTACTCCCACCAGTGACTTCTTTCCCGTATTATTTCTTGTCTCCACCCAAACTGATTTCTACATCCTGCTTTTCTGAGCCAATATCATTTCTCACCACTGCACTGATCTCATCCTTTATTAACAGAGCTATCCCACCTCCTCCTCCTTTCTGCCTATCCTTCTGAAATGTCAAATACCCCATAATATTCAGTTCCCAGCCTTGGTCAAAAGTGGCAGTCAGATAAATCAATGGTTTAAATCAAACATGCCCACAGTAAATAATAATTCTAATAGGTCAAAGAGCATTAAAAAAACAAGCCTGAATGCTTTGTGTCTTAATGCGAGGAGCATTCGTAATAAGGTGGATGAATTAGCTGCGCAAAAAGAGGTAAACGATTATGATTTGATTGGGATTACGGAAACATGGCTCTAGGGTGGCCAAGGCTGGGTACGCAACATCATATATTCAATATTCAGAAAGATAGGCAAAAAGGAAAGGGAGGTGGGATAGCATTGCTGGTTAAAGAGGGGATTAACACAATTGTAAGGAAGGATATAAGCTCTGATGATGTGGAATCTGTATGGGTAGAACTGAGAAATACCAAGGGGCAGAAAATGTTAGTGGGAGTGGTATATAGACCTCCAAACAGTAATGCGGAGGTTGGGGATGGAATTAAAAGGAAAATTAGAGAAGCATGCAATAAGGGTACAGCAGTCATCATGGGTGACTTTAACCTACATATAGAGTGGGCTAACCAAATTAGTAACAATACTGTGGAGGAGGAATTCCTGGAGTGTTTATGGGGTGGTTTCCTGGACCAATATGTCGAGGTACCAACCAGAGATCAGACCATCTTAGACTGGGTATTATGTAATGAGAAAGGATTAATTAGCAATCTTGTTGTACGAGGCCCCTTGGGTCGGAGCGATCATAATATGATCGAATTCTTCATTAAGATGGAGAGTGAAGTAGTTGACTCAGAGACAAGGGTCCTGAATTTAAATAAAGGAAACTACGATGGTATGAGGCGCAAGTTGGGTAGGATTGATTGGGAAATGTCACTCAAAGGGTTGACGGTGGATAGGCAATGGCAAACATTCAAAGACCGCATGGATGAACTCCAGAATTTGTTCATCCCAGTTTGGCATAAAAATAAAACAAAAAAGGTGACTCAACCGTGGCTAACAAGGGAAATTAGGGACAGCATAAGATCCAAGGAGAGGACATATAAATTGGCCAGAAAAAGCAGTAAACCTGAGAATTGGGCACAGTTTAGGATTCAACAATGGAGGACAAAGGGATTAATTAAGAAGGGGAAAATAGAATATGAGAGTAAGCTTGCAAGGAACATAAAAACTGACTGTAAAAGCTTTTATAGATATGTGAAGAGAAAAAGATTGGTGAAGTCAAGCGTAGGTCCCTTGCAGTCAGAATCAGGGGAATTTATAATGAGGAACAAAGAAATGGCAGACCAATTAAATATATATTTTGGTTCTGACTTCTCAAAGGAGGACACAAATAACCTCCCAGAGATGTCGGGGAACATAGGGTCTGAAGAAAGGGAGGAACTGAAAGAAATCAGTATTTGTAGGGAAATGGTGTTAGGGAAATTGATGGGATTGAAGGCCGATAAATCCCCAGGGCCTGATAATCTACATCCTTCGGTACTTAAGGAAGTGGTCCTAGAAATAGTAGATGCATTGCTGATAATCTTCCAACATTCAATGGAATCTGGAACAGTACCCATGGATTGGAGGGTAGCTAATGTTATCCAACTATTCAAAAAAGGTGATAGAGAGAAAATGGGGAATTACAGACCGGTAAGCCTGACATCGGTAGTGGGGAAAATGCTAGAGTCCATTATAAAAGATGTAATAGCAGAGCACTTGGAAAATAGTGACAAGATCGGACAAAGTCAACATGGATTTACAAAAGGTAAATCGTGCTTGACTAATCTACTGGAATTTTTTGAGGATGTAACTGGTAAAATAGATAAGGGAGAACCAGTGGATGTAGTGTATTTGGACTTTCAAAAGGCTTTCGATAAGGTCCCGCATAAGAGATTAGCGTGTAACGTTAAGGCACATGGATTGGGGGCAAGGTATTGACTTGGATAGAGAACTGTTTGGCAGACAGAAAGCAAAGAGTTAGAATAAACGGGTCTTTTTCCGAGTGGCAGGCAGTGACTAGTGGGGTACCGCAGGGATCGGTCCTTGGACATATATTCACAATATATATTAATTGTAGTGTATGTACCTTTAAGAGAGAACTACTTTTACAGCTCCTGTACACTGTAGTACTGGCAGTGACCACACCTGTATATAAGCCTTGAGCATGCCGCTGTACTGTTAGTCTTTAGACTACCCTCCTCCAGTAAACACCTGTTGATTGTTAATTTACAGCCTCCGTCTAGTTATTGGAAAACATCATACTTTAAGAATCACGGATTCAACAGTGGCGACGAGGTTGATTCGAATCTACCTGCAACTCTGCATTTCCTTTCAAGGATTCGCTCCGGGAGGATGGTGGAAGAAAGTCAAGGCCAGAAGCACGGGCGTCGACCACGAGCAACCGCCCAGTCATCCGGCAGAGAGTGAACATCGCAGGGGAGGCTGTTGAGAGCTGGGCTTGGTTCTCCAGCCACGATGATCCAGCAACAGACTGGCAACAGGTACAGCGCAGACCCTTCCCGGACAGCGGCGGCTGGAGCCGACCGACAGCACAGAAAAGGCCGAGCAGCGTCGATGGGGTAAGAGAGAGGGTGAAGTGCAAAGGGCGCAGCCGGGGGTTGAAAACCGAGCAGCGTCAACGGAAAACAAAAAGAGAGAGCGGGTAAAGCAGCAGCCGGGTTCAGGACCGAGTGGCGGCAACGAGAGAGGCACACAGGAGAACGCGCAGAGCACAGCCAGGGCTCAAGGGCTGAACAGCGTCTGCGGGGGAAAGAAAGGAAGCGCGGGAGACGCCATTGAGCCACGGAGAAGAAGGGAGAGCGCGGGAGACGCCATTTGAGAAGCCGCAGTGGAGAAGAAGGGCGAGCGCGGGAAGAAAGGAAAGCACGGGAGACGCCATTTTGTGCCAGCAGAGAAGAAGGGAGAGCGCAGGAGACGCCATTTTAGACAGTTTAATCACACCCAGGGATGCCGAAGAGTGGCAGTATCACTGCGTTCGACAATGAAGTCGAAGATTGGGCGACATATGTGGAACGCATTGAGGTGCACTGCAAGGCAAATGAAGTGCCAGATGCTAGGAAAGCACTGGTTTTGTTGAATTCCATGGGTGCAAAAACTTATGGCTTACTGCGAAACCTAATAACCCCAGAGAAGCCAGTGGATAAGAATTTCGAAAGCATAGTAGAAATCCTACAGGACCACTTAAACCCCACACCGCTGCTGATAGCAGAAAGATTTAAGTTCCACAAAAGGAACCAGCATAAAGACGAAAGTAATGCTGAGTACTTAACGGAACTACGCAAGCTATCGAAACACTGCCAGTTTGGATTGGGACTAGCAGATACGTTAAGGGACAAGTTTGTGTGTGGGCTTCAAAGTGAAGGAACCCAGAAACGGCTTCTATCAGAAAAGGATCTTACGCTGGACAAGGCTTTCAGCATGGCAGTGTCACACGAAGCAGCTGCACGGGGCGCTGCAGAGATACAACGGAGACCGCAAGAATATGGCACCAATGAAATGTCATATGGAGCAGGGAAGTGTTATCGCTGTGGCAGAACAACACATGACCAGAAGGATTGTTGGTTCAAGGACCAAGTGTGCAGACAGTGTGGAAAAGCAGGACACATAGCAAGAGTCTGCAGGTCAGGGAAGAAAACCAGCAGCAAGAAATCTCCACAGGAGAAGTACAAAAAGGTACATAAGGTGATGGACAGTAGTTCAGACGAACAGAAAAGTGATACAGACTCCGGAAGCAAGGAGTTGGGTTGTCTGAAACTACATAAGGTAATCAAAATGGAGGATCACCAGACTATCTGGGTCACGCTCAAGATAGACAGAGTCCAAGTGAAAATGGAATTGGACACAGGATCAGCCCTAACAGTCATAAACCAAAGGGACTACAAGCGGCTATTTTCACATATACCCTTGAAAGCTACAGAGATTGTCTTGAAGGCATACACGAGGTAAAAAGTCTACCCCAAAGGAAAAATAAGGGTGAACGTGATATACAAAGGCAAGGAAATACCCAAAATGGACCTATATGTATTGCCAGATGGAGGACCACCACTACTAGGACGTGAATGGATCCGGAAGATACAATTAGATTGGCATTCCATACAGGCACTGAAGGTTAAGGCCAAAAAGGATGACGACGTCACACCTGGACGACTGTCAAAAATGCTAACTGACGCACAAGAAGTGTTCCAGGAGGGACTCGGAACACTAAAAGGCATAACAGCGACGATTAAAATAGAGGAAAATGCAAGTCCAAAGTTTTTTAAGGCCAGACCGGTGCCTTATGCGATCTGACCAGCTGTTGAAGCAGAGCTGGAAGGGTTGGAACATTCAGGAGTACTGTCCAAAGTAGACTGGAGCGAGTGGGCTACACCCATCGTTCCTGTAATGAAGAGGTCGTTGAGTAATACACCTGGGGAAACAAAGAAGTTCTGCATCTGTGGGGATTTTAAGGTGACAGTGCTTCACACGGTACAATATCCACTCCCACGGATTGAGGATATTTTCGCCTCGCTATCTGGAGGTAAACGCTTTACCAAAATTGATCTGGCCCAGGAGTACCTGCAAATGGAGGTAGAAGAAGCCTCGAAACAATACCTCACGATCAACACTCATAAAGGTCTCTACCAATACAACCGGCTGGTGTTCAGGGTAGCATCGGCTCCGGCTATTTGGCAAAGGGCAATGGATCAATTCCTGCAAGGGATTCCAGGGACCCAGTGTTATTTGGACGACATCCTGGTCACGGGCGAAAATGACAGTGATCACCTCGCCAACCTGGAGAAGGTGCTCACTAGATTAAAGGAATATGGGCTACGAGCTAATCGCCACAAGTGCGAGTTTTTCCAGAAGCAGATCTCGTATTGTGGCCACGTTATTGATGAAGAGGGGTTACATAAGTCCCCTGAAAAGATTGAGGCAGTAGTCAAGGCTCCAGCACCGGAAAATGTGTCACAACTGAGGTCATTCCTCGGGCTGGTGAACTACTACCATAAGTTCTTACCAAATTTGCCTTCAGTATTACACCCACTGAACACCCTACTGCAAACGGGGGTACCATGGAAGTGGAATGACGAATGTAAATGAGCTTTCCAGAAGTGCAAAGAATTGATCACATCAAAAGAGGTGTTGGCCCATTTCAACCCAGCACGACCAATTCGGTTGGCATGTGATGCACCACCCTATGGTATTGGAGCGGTGCTGTCGCACTAATTCCCAGACAGGTTGGCGAGGCCAGTGGCCTTTGCATCTCGGTCACTAACCTCAGCCGAGCGCAACTACGCCCAGATCGACAGGGAGGCCCTCAGCCTAGTATGGGGAGTAAAAAAATTCAACCACTATCTGCATGGGCAGAGGTTCACCTTGCTGACTGACCACCAACCACTTGACTCCATCTTTTATCCAAAGAAGGGCGTTCCGGTGATGACTGCGCAACAGCTACAAAGATGGTCCCTTTTTCTAGGGGCGAACCAATATGAAATAGAGTATAAGGGCACGAAACAGCATGGAAACGCTGATGGGCTATCACGCCTGCCACTGCCTACTGCGGAGGAAGCACCAGCTGTGAACCCTATCGAAATATTTTATTCGTCGATAATTGAACGATTGCCAGTAACTAACGCGGATATAGAGAAGGAGACCCGCAATGATCTGACACTGTCTCGGGTATATGATTTGACGGTGAAGGGATGGCCAGCACATGGCGACTCACTGTTGCCAGCATTCTCATCCAGAAGAGAACAGCTGTCAGTATGCCAGGGGACAGTGAAGTGTGGATCCCGAGTGGTAATTCCACCCAAGTTAAGGGAGAGAGTGCTCAATGAGCTTCACGAAGGCCATCTGGGAGGGGTGAAAATGGAAAGCCTTGCTAGGGCTTATGTGTGGTGGTCGGGGATCGATCAACAAATCGAGGACCTAACAAAGAGCTGCTCAGGATGCCAGAAGGTCCAAAATGCACCACCACATGCCCCTCTACACCCATGGGAGTGGCCCTCCTCTCCATGGCAACGGGTGCATATTGATTTTGCTGGTCCATTCATGGACTCAATGTTCTTAATAGCAGTGGATGCGCACTCGAAATGGCCTGACGTGATCAAAATATCGTCAACCACTACAGAGAAAACGATTGCAGTCCTACGGACCATATTTGCCAGGAACGGCTTGCCAGAGCAGATTTGCTCTGATAACGGACCACAGTTTGTGTCCGAAGAGTTTCGGAAATTTATGAGCAGGAATGGGGTAAGGCATTGCACATCCGCCCCATATCATCCAGCCACAAATGGATTGGCTGAGAGGTTCGTACAAACCTTTAAAAAGGCGATAAGGGCCATGTGCGATGATGAAATTGCACTACAGCATAAGGTGGACAATTTCCTTTTAGCCTACAGAAATGCGACACATGCAGTTACCAACCAGACCCCGGTCATGATGCTCTTTAACCGAAGGTTGAGATCTTGTCTGGATTTGCTCAGACCAAATGTGCGAAGAAATGTTGAGGATAAGCAATTCCAGCGCATCAATGAAAAGCCGACAAGGAGCTTCAATGTAGAACAACCAGCCTTGGCCCGCGACTACCGAACAGAGAAATGGCAACCCGGAACGATATGCACACGGCAGGGGCCATTAATGTACACAGTGGATGTCGGGGAGAACATTGTGAGACGGCACGTTGACCAGATCCTAGCATCACCGGAATGAGTCAACCCCATGTCTCGCGTACCTGGGGATGAACCCGACATACCGGTAGCATCTACCTCAGAAACAGTAGCAGCGGAACCTGATGAACTAACCGACGAAAGGGGGCCAGAATCACCTCCGCACCAAGAACAAGAACCTCAGGAAAGGCGCTATCCAGAAAGGATCAGGAAGCCGCCCCAAAGACTGAATCTATAAATGGACTATTTCAGTTTAATGTGCATGTTAAAGTGTTAACTGTTATTTGAATGTTATGGTTACTGTTAATCTAAAAGGGGAGGAATTGTAGTGTATGTACCTTTAAGAGAGAACTACTTTTACAGCTCCTGTATACTGTAGTACCGGCAGTGACCACACCTGTATATAAGCCTTGAGCATGCCTCTGTACTGTTAGTCTTTAGACTACCCTCCTCCAGTAAACACCTGTTGATTGTTAATTTACAGCCTCCGCCTAGTTATTGGAAAACATCATACTTTAAGAATCACGGATTCAACATTAATGATCAAGACAAGGGAACTAGGTGTAATATCTCCAAGTTTGCAGACGACACAAAGCTGGGTGGTCGTGTGTGCTGTGAGGAGGATGCCGAGAAACTCCAGGTTGATTTGGGCAGGTTGGGTGATTGGGCAGAAGCATGACAGATGCAATTTAACGTGGATAAGTGCGAGGTTATCCACTTTGGTGTCAAAAACAGGGAGGCAGGTTATTATCTGAATGGCAATAGATTGGGAGAAGGGGAAGTGCAACGAGACCTGGCTGTCCTTGTGCACCAGTCGCTGAAGGTAAGCATGCAGGTGCAGCAGGCGGTTAAGAAGGCAAATGGTATGTTGGCCTTCGTAGCGAGAGGGTTTCAGTACAGGAACAAGGATTTCTTGCTGCAGTTGTACAGGGCCTTGGTGAGACCACATCTTGAGTATTGTGTGCAGTTTTGGTCGCCTTATCTGAGGAAGGATGTTCTTGCCATGGAAGGAGTTCAGCGATGATTCACCAGGCTGATACCTGGGATGGCAGGAATGACGTATGAGGAGAGATTGGGTCGATTGGGCTTATACTCACTGGAGTTTAGAAGAATGAGAGGGGATCTCATTGAAACTTATAAAATTCTGACAGGACTGGACAGACTAGATGCAGGAAGGATGTTCCCGATGGTCGGGGAGTCCAGAACCAGGGGTCACAGTCTAAGGACAAGGGGTAAGCCATTTAGGACAGAAATGAGGAGGAATTTCTTCACCCAGAGAGTGGTGAACCTGTGGAATTCTCTACCACAGAAGGCAGTAGAGGCCAATTCATTAATTATATTCAAGAAGTAGTTGGATATATTTCTTAAGGCTAAAGGGATCAAGGGATATAGCAGGGACAGGGTACTGAATTTGGATGATCAGCCAGGATCGCATTGAATGGCAGAGCAGGCTCGAGGGGCCAAATGGCCTACTCCTGCTCCTACCTTCTAAGTTTCTATGTTTCTATGTCACCATGCACCCACGTTTCTGTAATGGCTATCAGATCATGGTCATTTATTTCTATTTTTGCCGTCAACTCCTCTATCTTGTTACGAATGCTGCATGCATTCAGATAGAGCTTTAAATTTTTTCTTTACCATTTTTACCCACTCTGAAACTATTTGCTTGTGCATGCTTATGTTTGTACGCTCTGTATCCTGTCACATTCTGGTTATCATTTCCCCTATTGCTACCCTGCACTATTGCCTTCTCCTTTCTCTGACATTCTAAATTTCCCTTCACCTGAACACCCCTCCCCCCCTCCCACTATTAGTTTCAGTCTAGGTAGTGTCTAGCCTTTTGCCCATCATTGCAAACACTGAACTGGAAGTGCAGATGGTCTAACGTGGGTTGGTCTCTGGCTATATAGCAGATAATGTGTGATCTCCAGTGTCTATTCAGGATTTTTGTTTCTCCTTGGAGATGATATATGGCTGACCAGGTTGGAAAGTGGGTCAGGAAAAAGCTGTCTGCTAACAATGTCTCATTTCCCAATAGAGAAACGCAGGAGCACAGGTGACCATGAGGGAACATTGTTGAGTGCGCCTGGTCCCATCATTTTCTTGGAAGGTGAGAATCATCTGTCTAAGAAGCTGCTTGAAGAGAATGGTAAGTGGAGGCTCTTCAATAGGCCACTGTGAACCCTTCCAAATATAACATCTTGTGTCTCCCAATAGATGCTGCTGGGTCTCCTTCTCGGTTTCTGCGTGGAGCAGCCATTGGCTTCATGGTGGTGGCTCTGTCGCTGTTGGTGGTGATGGCTGCAGTGTACAGGATGAAGAAACCAAGAGCTCTCTCTTCCCAATGTAGTGAGATTGAACTGTAGACCTGAACAAATAAACCAGCTGGACAGATGTGTGCCTTTTGGGTGTTGATGTGAATCATGAAATGGCTAGTAGCAAATCCTAGGTACACTAGTAGTAAAAATTAATCCCACTGCTGACTGGAGGGACAAGGTGTAAACTGAGGGAAGCTTTACTGTCAGACATGGTAACAATCTAATCCAGCACTCCTTGGGGGAGAAATTCAGTAGGTTGCGCCACCCGTTAGCGCATTAAGTTAGCGCTAAGTGGGTCGCAAGGCAACTGGCGCCCGGGCGCGGCACTGTCCACGCCTCCCGCTAAATTCCGCGGGGCGTTAGTGGTAGCGCTAACCGTTAGCACTGCGCCGCTACCGATGACATCATCGGTGTGCGCAGCGCACCGCTGACACCCCAGCCGCGATATTTGGCAGCGCCCCCTGATTTACCACCGGACGCTATGTCCGACTGGTTCAGGGGGGCCTACCTGCGGCCGGGGAGGCGCAAATTAAAGGAGAGTTGCAGGGCGGCCATTTTTGTTGTTGGCCGCCTGCCAGCACCTGCCTGCGCTCCCGTCCCCGGCCTTCTGACACCCCCCTGCCCCCCCCGCGGAGTGCCGGCTGCGTTCCAAGAGCCCGGCACTTCTCTTCGGTGCCGGGCTCTTTTGCTTGCACTCCCGATCCTCGGGGGCCCAGCTGGGCCCCAGATCGTGTTGCGCAAGGCCCCTCCCCTTTAAGAAGGGGAGGAAGGCCTGCAATACCGCAGCGCGACGTGCCGCAGCATGTGGCGCTGCGGCATGTTGTGCCACGATATTCAGTCGCAGCGCCCCAAGAGGGATGCAGGGCACCTCCAGTAGCGCCGCGCTTCCCTTTGGGGCACTACCACTCAATTTCCGGCAGGCAGCCGCGAATGCTTCCGGGGCGCATCGTTTAGCGCCCTGGCGAGGCTGCTGCCCCAAATGGGGCTATACTCAATTTCTACCCCCTTGTGTCTAGTTGATGTTGGTTGAGGTTAGGCCCCCCTGCCCCCCCCACCCCCCGCAAAAGAAAGCCCTGGCTTTTGTCAGCTGCCAAGGTGGGGGGGCGTTGGGAAATCCTTTTGCTCTAAAGAATTTCCTGATTACAATATGCATTAGTACTTAACATTGATTTGCGCTGCACTCAACTTCTAACCAATTTTCTTTGTTTTTTAAGGATTACATCTTAGATTGACTTGGATCCTGGGAAAGAATGTATGGGTAACTTGGTTTGTTCTATGCAAAAGCAGGAGTATGGCACAGGATCAAGATGTCTTAAATTAAGACACCACCAAGGCTGCTGCAGTGGTGCCTCTGAGAAACTTCACCTATCTTGTCTACAAGGGTAGTACTTACTTTCTCCTTTCTTATTTCTCCCCTTCTCCCTCCTTCCCTGCAGCTGCCTGTTTGCCATGTGCCTATGATGGACTGCGGGCTGAGTAATTTTATGCTTAGTGTGCTAATTGTTTGGCGTGGCACCTCAAGTGAACAGTTGAGGACTTTTTCTACAGATGCTCAGGCTCCTGCCTGTAGGTCTAGCAGACCTTTAGTGGAACAGTACTTTTCTTTGGACTGGGTTCGGGATTGATGGCAAGAACTGAGCCGCAGCTTCATTGATCTCATTAGACCCAACACCAATGTCCGGCTCGTCACAGTGAAGCAGTGCCCTGCAGTGGGACATGGCTGGCATGGACATAGATGATGGTGGCCATGTCTCATCCACTGCCTACATGGCAGAACTGTCTAGGGCTTCAGCTGCTATGATTATCGCATTAGTCCCAACCACATTACAGCCAGCCACCTTACCAGCTGCGTGTATGAAGGGTAAATGTCTCCCTTTTCCTTAAGGGCAAGTGTGACAGTAGAAAATAACATGCATGTGGAGCTCACTGATGCCCATTTGTAGTCTGCCCTCTGGCTCCTCTTCTACATGGGGTGAGAACCATAGCCTGGAAGCTGAATCTAGAAATTGTGAATATGAAGAAATGTATTTTAGCAGCTCGATGTTGTACGAAGGACTCCGGGGGGCGGCGGGGGGGAGTTGCTCCGGTTGCTTTGCACCTCCCGTTCGCGCCCTAAGAGGGCAGTAATGGGGTTCAAAGCAACTAATGCCCGGGCACGGCGTTTATTGCACCGCTCGCGAAATTGAGCAGATTTTGCAGAGGCACTCAACACTTTCACCACGATCTCCTGCGCCCGCAGATCGTGACATCAGTCGAGTGTGCAACGCCCCGGCAGTGCCCTGGACTGGATACTGAGTGGCTCCACCTGCTGCTAGCAATGACAGTTTGAGGGGAACCTTTTGCAGTCGGGAAGGGACTGGGGAGCGCTATTGAAAGGCGACCGCTTCCTGCCTTTTTTGTCTGACATTTTTGCACCACGCATTCAGAGTGACTTCTGGAAAGATTCAATGCTGTGTGAAGGAGTTTTGGGTAATAAGCAGCACTTTGCAGTATCATTTTGATTTAACCTTCCTTGCATCGATTTTAGAAGAGACTATGGGGGCTACACTCTGAGCTCATTCCCAAGGCCTCTCCATTGTTCTTTCCAGCAGATTTGATGTACAGATCTTTCAAGGCTGGAATGAGCAGGGTGTGCAGGATGGAGAGCAAGATCGACAGACCCCTTTAAGAACTGGCCAGTGCCCCTGTGTCTGTTCCATTGCTAACTGACATCACATGAGCTTTGCCAGCGCACTGAGGTAGCGCCTTGCTCCTTGGTGTTAGCGCCTTAAGACAGGTGTGTAGTGCCTGATTTAGCGCTCCAATCACCTCCAGGGGCATTAGAAGCCACGTTTGCAGTCTGAGGCGATGATTTGCACCAGGTGCTAAACTTTGCGCCCGGCTGATAATTGCGCCCCAAACGGCGATCCCAAATTCCTTCCCCGCACCGCCCCCCACCCCAGGAGTTTAGATTGCAATGGTCCAGATTTTGTGGACAAAATGCTGTGTGAACAGATTCTGCTGATAATGTAAAAATTGGCCAGCAAAGATACTCCATGAATTTCAAATCCCCACCAGTTGCTGATTGATTTGTGCCTCTCCACCATTAGTTTTGCATAAATGGCATCTTTCCCTTAACCTGCCTGTGCTTTTAATAATGTTGCTGCATTTGTATATTTGCCAGAGTTCAGTCTCTTGTGTAAGTACCCTTTTAATGACTGATCCCCTCTATGGCCCAGATAGTGAACAAAATGTAGAGTCTCATTCCTTCACATTGTGAATTGTTCCACATTTTACAAATTATTGCTTTGCCTCTTCTGATCTGACATTGAATTTACCCTCTCTAATTCATAGAAACATAGAAACATAGAAGATAGGAGCAGGAGTAGGCCATTCGGCCCTTTGAGCCTGCTCCACCATTCAATGAGATCATGGCTGATCATCCAAATTCAGTACCCTGTCCCTGCCTTCTCCCCATATCCCTTGATCCCTTTAGCCTTAAGAAATATATCCATCTCTTTCTTGAATATACTTAATGAACTGGCCTCCACCGCCCTCTGTGGCAGAGAATTCCACAGGTTCACCACTCTCTGGGTGAAGAAATTCCTCTTCATTTCAGTCCTAAATGGCTTACCCTTTATTCTTAGTTTATGACCCCTGGTTCTGGACTCCCCGGCCATCAGAAACATCCTTCCTGCATTTAGTCTGTCCAAGCCTGACAGAATTTTATAGGTTTCGATGAGATCCCCTCTCAATCTTCTAAACTCCAGTGAGTACAAGCCCAATCGACACAATCTCTCCTCATACGTCATTCCTGCCATCCCAGGTATCAGCCTGGTGAATCTTCGCTGCACTCCTTCCATGGCAAGAACGTCCTTCCTCAGGTAAGGCGACCAAAACTGCACACAATACTCAAGGTGTGGTCTCACCAAGGCCCTGTACAGCTGCAGCAAGACATCCTTGTTCTTGTACTCGAACCCTCTTGCTACGAAGGCCAACACACCATTTGCCTTCTTAACCGCCTGCTGTACCTGCATGCTTACCTTCAGCGACTGGTGCACAAGAACACCCAGGTCTCTTTGCACTTCCCCTTCTCCCAATCTATTGCCATTCAAATAATAATCTGCCTTCCTGTTTTTGCCACCAAAGTGGATAACCTCACATTTATCCACATTATAGTGCATTTGCCATGTTTCTGCCCAATCACCCGACCTGTCCAAATCGTACTGGAGTTTCACGACATCCTCCTCACAGCTTACCCTCCCACCCAGCTTTGTGTCATCTGCAAATTTGGAGATATTACATCCAATTCCCTCGTCCAGATCATTAATATATGTTGTGAACAGCTGGGGTCCTAGGACCGATCCTTGCGGTACCCCACTAGTCACTGCCTGCCACTCGGAAAACGACCCGTTTATTCCAACTCTTTGCTTTCTGTCTGCCAACCAGTTCTCTATCCAAGTCAATACCTTGCCCCCAATCCCATGTGCCTTAATTTTGCACGCTAATCTCTTATGCGGGACCTTATCGAAAGCCTTCTTCAAGTCCAAATACACCACATCCACTGGTTCTCCCTTATCTATTTTACCAGTTACATCCTCAAAAAATTCCAGTAGATTAGTCAAGCATGATTTACCTTTTGTAAATCCATGTTGACTTTGTCCGGTCCAGCCACTGCTTTCCAAGTGCTCTGCTATTACATCTTTTATAATGGACTCTAGCATTTTCCCCACTACCGATGTCAAGCTTACCGGTCTATAATTCCCCGCCTTTTCTCTACCACCTTTTTTGAATAGTGGGGTAACATTAGCTACCCGCCAATCCATGGGTACCGTTCCAGAGTCTATCAAGTTCTGGAAGATGACCAGCAATGCATCTAATATTTCTAGGGCCATTTCCTTAAGTACGCTGGGATGTAGATTATCAGGCCCTGGGGATTTATCGGCCTTCAGTCCCATCAATTTTCCTAACACCATTTCCCTACAAATACTGATTTCTTTCAGTTCCACACTTTCATCAGACCCTATGTTCCCCGGCATCTCTGGGAGGTTATTTGTGTCCTCCTTTGTGAAGACAGAACCAAAATATGTATTTAGTTGGTCCGCCATTTCTTTGTTCCCCATTATAAATTCCCCCGATTCTGACTGCAAGGGACCTACGCTTGATTTCACCAATCTTTTTCTCTTCACCTATCTATAAAAGCTTTTACAGTCAGTTTTTATGTTCCCTGTAAGCTTACTCTCATATTCTATTTTCCCTTTCTTAATTAATCCCTTTGTCCTCCTTTGTTGAATCCTAAACTGCTCCCAATCCTCAGGATTATTGGTTTTTCTGGCCAATTTATATGCCCACTCCTTGGACCTTCTGCTATCCCTAATTTCCCTTGTTAACCACGGTTGGGTCACCTTTTTTGTTTTATTTTTATGCCAAACTGCGATGAACAAATTCTGCAGTTCATCCATTCGGTCTTTGAATGTTTGCCATTGCCAATCCACTGTCAACCCTTTGAGTGCCATTCCCCAATCAATCCTACCCAACTCGCTCCTCAGACCATCGTAGTTTCCTTTATTTAAATTGAGGACTCTTGTCTCTGAGTCAACTACTTCATTCTCCATCTTAATGAAGAATTCGATATTATGATCGCTCCGACCCAAGGGGCCTCGTACAACAAGATTGCTAATTAATCCTTTCTCGTTACATAATACCCAGTCTAAGATGGCCTGATCTCTGGTTGGTTCCTCGACATATTGGTCCAGGAATCCATCCCGTAAACACTCCAGGAATTCCTCCTCCACAGTATTGTTACTAATTTGGTTGGCCCAATCTATATGTAGATTAAAGTCACCCATGATGACTGCTGTGCCCCTATTGCACGTTTCTTTAATTTCCCTTTTAATGCCATCCCCAACCTCCGCCTTACCGTTTGGAGGTCTATATCCCACTCCCACTAATGTTTTTTTCCCCTTATTATTTCTCAATTCTACCCATACAGATTCCACATCATCAGAGCTAATATCCTTCATTGCAATTGTATTAATCCCTTCTTTAACCAGTAATGCTACCCCACCTCCCTTTCCTTTTTGCCTATCTTTCCTGAATATCGAATACCCCTGGATGTTGAGTTCCCAGTCTTAGCCATCCTTGAGCCACGTTTCCGTAATCCCAACCAAATCATATTTGTTTACCTCTATTTGCGCAGCCAATTCATCCACCTTATTACAAATGCTCCTCGCATTAAGACACAAAGCCTTCAGGCTTGTTTTTTTAACGCTCTTAGACCTATTAGAATTATTATTTACTATGGCCATGTTTGATTTAAACCGTTGATTTCTCTGACTGCCACTTTTGTTTTTCTCCTTCCTATCTTTTGCTTTTATCGCTGTTTTCCTTTCCTCTCTCTCCCTGCTCAGGTTCCCAACCCCCTGCCATTTTAGTTTAAACCCCCCCGAACACTCCCCCTAGGACATCGGTCCTGGCCCTGCCCAGGTGCAAACCGTCCCGTTTGTACTGGTCCCACCTCTCCCAGAACCGGTTCCAATGTCCAAGGAATTTGAATCCCTCCTCCTTGCACCATTCCTCTAGCCACGTATTCATTTGAAATATCCTCCTATTTCTACTCTGACGAGCACGTGGCACCGGTAGCAATCCTGAGATTACTACCTTTGAGGTCCTATTTTTTAATTTACCTCCTAACTCCCTATATTCTGCTTTTAGGACCTCATCCCATTTTATACCTCTATCGTTGTTGCCTATGTGCACCACGACAACTGGCTGTTCGCCCTCCCCCTCTAAAATGTTCTGCAGCCGCTCCGAGATGTCCTTGACCCTAGCACCAGGGAGGCAACACACCATCCTGGAGTCTCGATTGCGGCCGCAAAAACGCCTATCTGTTCCCCTTACAATTGAGTCCCCTATCACTATAGCTCTTCCACTCTTTTTCCTCCCAGCCTGTGCAGCAGAGCCACCCATGGTGCCAGGAAGTTGGCTGCTGCTGCCTTCCCCTGATGAGTCATCCCCCCCAACAGTATTCAAAGTGGTATATCTGTTGGAGAGGGGGATGGCCGCAGGGGATTCCTGCACTACCTGCCTGCGCCTCTTACTCTGCATGCTGGTCACCCATTCCCTTCCTGCCTGTACACCCTTTACCTGCGGTGTGACCAACTCGCTAAATGTGATATTCACGACGTCCTCAGCATCGCGAATGCTTCAAAATGAATCCATCCGCAGCTCCAGTGTCGCAATGCGGTCTGTCAGTAGCTGCAACTGGACACACTTCCCGCACACATGGTCGTCAGGGATGCAGGAAGCATCCCTGATTTCCCACATAGAGCAGGAGGAGCACACTACGGGGCTTGGCTGTCCTGCCATGACTTACCCTTTAACTAATTAATTAAAATTAAATGAATCCCACCAATTTCACTACAGTTAAATGATACACTTAAGGGCCCTGGTTTACAAACTGTCCCCGCTACACCACAGAGACCTTAAAAACTATAAACCACAGACTTAAAGTTTTAAAACGAGAGAAATACTCCAACCAATCACCTACCTGTTTTGTGGTGACGTCACACCTCGAATACTTTTTACCTCTCTCCTTCCATGAGATTGGAGATTGGTACGCCTACCTGAGCCTCTGGGGCCTTTTGTAGTCGCTCTGCCGCTCTGCTCCGCCTGCCGCCGCTGCCGATGCCGCACCATCGTTCTCAGTTAATTTTTTAATCCTCTAATCAAGGAGGTGCACCTGTTGTTCACCCAGGGTCCTGTTGTCCTCACCACGCTGGTTATCACCTCACACTTCCACCAACTTGGTTGGCAAAATTTAAAAAAAACTAAAGTCTAAAGCCTAGTGTCAGGAGTGACCACAACACAGTCCTTGAGAAGATGAAGTCCCCTCTTCACTATAGACACCCTCCATTGTGGTACTGTGACTGTGTTAAATGTGATAGATTCAGAACAGATCTAGCAGCTCAAAACTGGGCGGCTACACGGCACTGTGGGCCATCGGCAGTAGCAGAATTTTATTCCACCACAGTCTGTAACCTCATGGCCCGGCATATCAATCACTTTACCATTAACATCAAGCCAGGCGACCAACCATGGTTCAATAAGGAGTGTAGAAGAGCATGCCCGGAGCAGCACCAGGCGTACCTAAAAATGAGGTGCCAACCCAGGGAAATTGCAACACAGGACTATATGCATACTGAAGCAGCATGTTATCGACAGAGCTAAGCAATCCCACAACCAATGGATCAGATCAAAGATCTGCAGTCCTGCCACATCCATTTGTGAAAAGTGGTGGACAATTAAACAACTAACGGTGGGGAGGAAGAGGAGGCTCCATGAACAATCCCATCCTCAAGGATGGCAGAGCCCAGCATCTGACTGCAAAAGCCAAGGCTGAAGCATTTGCAACGATCTTCAGCTAGAAGTGCCAAGTGGATGATCCATCTCGGCTTCCACCTGAGGTCCCCACCATTACAGAAGCAAGTCTTCAGCCAATTTGAATCACGCTCCGTGATATCAAGAAATGGCTGAACATACTGGATACAGCAAAGGCTATGGGCCCCGACAATAATTGGTGCTGTTGTGCTGAAAACTTGTGTTCCAGAACGAGCCGCATATCTAGCCAAGCTCTTCCAATATATAGTTCCAACACCGGGATCTACCTGACAATGTGGAAAATTGCCCAGGTAGGTCAAGTCCACAAAAAGCAGGACAAATCCAATCTGGCCAATTACCGCTAGAACAGTCTACTCTAAATCATTAGCAAAGTGTCGTCAACAGTGCTATCAAGCGGCACTTACCAAAAATATGCTCACCGATGCTCAGGTTGGGTTCTGCCAGGAACACTCGGCTCCAGACAGTAAAACTGAAGTCAATTGGAATCATGGGGAAAACTCTCAACTGGCTGGAGTCATACCTAGTACAAAGGAAGATGGTTGTGGTTGTTGGAGGCCAATCATCTCAGCCCCAAGACATCGCTGCAGGGGCTCCTCGGGACAGTGTCCTAGGCCCTAATATCTTCAGCTGCTTCATCAATGACCTTCCCTCCATCATAAGGTCAAAAGTGGGGATGTTTGTTGATGACTGCCCAGTGTTCAGCACTATTCAGAACTCCTCAGATAATGATGCAGTCCATGCCCGCATGCATCAAGACCTGGACAATATTTAGGCTTGGACTGATAAGTGGCAGGTAACATTTGCACGACACTAGTGCCAGGCAATGACTATCGCCATCAAGAGAGAGTATAACTGTTAGATCCGTGTATTTTGATGTTGTGTGTCCTTCAATAACTAGGCACGAGACTGCAGGGAACAATCAACAGGTATTTACTGGATGAGGGTTACTCTAAAACTAAACGTACAGATCCGTACTCAGGGTTTATATACAGGTGTGGTCACTGCCGGTACTACAGTATACAGGAGCTGTAAAAAGTAGTTCTCCCCTTAAAGGTACATACACTACAATTCCTCCCCTTTTAGATTGACAGTGCCATAACATTCATTTAACAATTTACACTTTTAACATGCACATTAACTGAAAATAGTCCATTTATAAATTCAGTCTTGGGGCGGCTTCCTGATCCCTTCTGGATAGCGCCTTTCCTGAGTGTCTTGTTCTTGGTGTGGAGGCCCCCTGTCATCAGTTGGTTCATCAGCTTCCGATGCTACTGTTTCTGGGGTAGATGCTACCTGTATGTCGGGTTCATCACCAGGTACGTGAGACATGGGGTTGACTCATTCCTGTGACTCTAGGATCTGGTCAACATGGCGTCTCACAATGTTCTCCCCAACATCCACTGTGTACATTAGTGGCCCCTGCCGTGTGCATATCGTTCCTGGTTGCCATTTCTCTGTTCCGTAGTCGTGGGCCAAGACTGGTTGCCCTACATTGAAGCTCCTTGTCGGCTTCTCATTGATGTGCTGGAATTGCTTATTCTCAACATCCCTTCGTACATTTGGTCTGAGCAAATCCAGACGAGAGCTCAACCTTCGGTTAAAGAACATCATGGCCGGGGTCTGGTTGGTGACTGCATGTGTCGCATTTCTGTAGGCTAACAGGAAATTGTCCACCTTGTGCTGCAGTGGAATGTCGTCATCGCACATGGCCCTTACAGCTTTTTTAAAAGTTTGTACGGACCTCTCAGCCAATCCATTTGTGGCTGGATGATACGGGGCGGATGTGTAATGCCTTACCCCCTTCCTTTTCATGAATCTTCGAAACTCTTCGGACACAAACTGTGGTCCGTTATCAGAGCAAATCTGCTCTGGCAAGCCGTTCCTGTCAAATATGGTCCGTAGGACTGCAATAGTTTTCTCCGTGGTGGTGGACGACATTTTGATCACATCAGGCCATTTCGAGTGTGCATCCACGGCTATTAAAAACATTGAGTCCATGAATGGACCAGCAAAATCAATATGCACCCGTTGCCATGGAGATGAGGGCCACTCCCATGGGTGTAGAGGGGCATGTGGTGGTGCATTTTGGACCTTCTGGCATCCTGAGCAGCTCTTTGTCAGGTCCTCAATTTGCTGATCGATCCCCGGCCACCACACATAAGCCCTAGCAAGGCTTTTCATCTTCACCCCTCCCAGATGGCCTTTGTGAAGCTCATTTAGCACTCTCTCCCTTAACTTGGGTGGAATTACCACTCGGGATCCACACATCAAGGTCCCCTGGCATACTGACAGCTGTTCTCTTCTGGATGAGAATGCTGGCAACAGTGAGTCGCCATGCGTTGGCCATCCCTTCACCATCAAGTCATATACCCGAGACAGTGTCGGGTCATTTCGGGTCTCCTTCTCTATATCAGCGTTAGTTACTGGCAAGCGTTCAATTATAGTCGAATAAAATATTTCGACAGAGTCCACTGCTGGTGCTTCCTCCGCAGTAGGCAGTGGCAGGCGTGATAGCCCATCAGCGTTTCCATGCTGTTTTGTGCCCTTATACTTGATTTCATATTGGTTCGCCCCTAGAAAAAGGGACCATCTTTGTAGCCGTTGCGCAGTCATCACCGAAACGCCCTTCTTTGGATTAAAGATGGAGACAAGTGGTTGGTGGTTAGTCAGCAAGGTGAACTTCTGCCCGTGCAGATAGTGGTTGAACTTTTTCACTCCCCACACTAGGCTGAGGGCCTCCCTGTCAATCTGGGTGTAGTTACGCTCGGCTGAGGTTAGTGACCGAGATGCAAAGACTACCGGCCTCTCCGAGCCATCCGAGAACTTGTGCAACAGCACCGCTCCAATGCCATAGGGTGATGCATCACACGCCAACCGAATTGGTAGTGCTGGGTTGAAATGAGCCAACACCTCTTTTGATGTGATCAATTCTTTGCACTTCTGGAAAGCTCGTTTATATTCGTCATTCCACTTCCATGGTACCCCCGTTTGCAGTAGGATGTTCAGTGGGTGTAGTATTGTAGACATATTCGGCAAGAACTTATGGTAGTATTTCACCAGCCCGAGGAACGACCTCAGTTGTGACACATTTTCCGGTGCTGGAGCCTTGACTACTGCCTCAATCTTTTCAGGTGACTTATGTAACCCCTCTTCATCAATAACGTGGTCACAATACGAGATCTGCTTCTGGAAAAACTCGCATTTGTGGCGATTTGCTCGGTGCCCATATTCCTTCAATGTAGTGAGCACCTGCTTCAGGTTGGCAAGGTGATCACTGTCATTTTCGCCCGTGACCAGGATGTCGTCCAAATAACACTGGGTCCCTGGAATCCCTTGCAGGATTTGATCCATTGCCCTTTGCCAAATAGCCGGAGGTGATGCTACCCCAAACACCAGCCGGTTGTATTGGTAGAGGCCTTTATGAGTGTTGATCATGAGGTGCTGTTTCGAGGCTTCTTCTACCTCCATCTGCAGGTACGCCTGGGCCAGATCAATCTTAGTGAAGCGTTTCCCTCCAGATAGCGAGGTGAAAATATCTTCAATCCGTGAAAGCGGATATTGTACCGTGTGAAGGACTGGGTTCACTGTCACCTTAAAGTCCCCACAGATGCGAACCTTCTTTGGTTCCCCAGGCGTATTACTCAACGACCTCTTCATTACAGGAATGATGGGTGTAGCCCACTCGCTCCAGTCCACTTTGGACAGCACTCCTGAACGTTCCAAACCTTCCAGCTCTGCTTCGACAGCTGGGCGGATCGCATAAGGCACCGGTCTGGCCTTAAAAAACTTTGGGCTTGCATTTTCCTCTCTTTTGATCATCGCTGTTATGCCTTTTAGTGTTCTGAGTCCCTCCTGGAACACTTCTTGTGCGTCAGTTAGCATTTTTGACAGTCGTCCAGGTGTGACGTCATCATCCTTTTTGGCATTTACAGTCAGTGCTTGTATGGAATGCCAATCTAGCTGTATCTTCCGGATCCATTCACGTCCTAGTAGTGGTGGTCCTCCATCTGGCAATACATATAGGTCCATTTTTGGTGTTTCCTTACCATTATGTATAATGTTCACCCTTATTTTTCCTTTGGGGTAGACTTTTTGCCCCGTGTACGTCTTCAAGACAATCTCTGTATATCTCAAGGGTATATGTGAGAATAGCCACTTGTAGTCCCTTCGGTTTATGACTGTTAGGGCTGATCCTGTGTCCAATTCCATTTTCACTTGGACTCCAGCTATCTTGAGCGTGACCCAGATAGTTTGGTGATCCTCCGTTTGGATCACCTTATTTAGTTTCAGACAACCCAGCTCCTTGCTTCCGGAGTCTGTATCACTTTTCTGTTCATCTGAACTACTCTCCGTCACCTTATGTACCTTCTTGTACTTCTCCTGTGGAGATTTCTTGCTGCTGGTTTTCTTTCCCGACCTGCAGACTCTTGCTATGTGTCCTACTTTTCCACACTGTCTGCACACTTTGTCCTTGAACCAGCAATCATTATGGTCGTGTGTTGTTCTGCCGCAGCGATAGCACTTCACTGTTCCATATGACATTTCATTTGTGCCATATTCTTGCAGTCTCCATTGTATCTCTGCAGCGCCCCATGCGGCTGCTTCGTGTGATACTACCATGCTGAAAGCCTTGTCCAGCGTAAGATCCTTTTCTGATAGAAGCCGTTTCTGGGTTCCTTCACTTTGAAGCCCACACACAAACTTGTCCCTTAAAGTATCTGCTAGGCCCGTTCCAAACTGGCAGTGTTTCGATAGCTTGCACAGTTCCGTTAAATACTCAGCATTACTTTCATCTTTATGCTGGTTCCTTTTGCGAAACTTAAATCTTTCTGCTATCAGCAGCGGTGTGGGGTTTAAGTGGTCCTGTAGGATTGACACGATGTTTCCAAAATCCTTTTCCACTGGCTTCTCTGGGGTTACTAGGTTTCGCAGTAAGCCATACGTTTTTGCACCCATTGAATTCAACAATACCAGCGCTTTCCTCTCATCTGGCACTTCATTCGCCTTGCAGTACAATTCTATGCGTTCGACATATGTCGTCCAATCTTCGACTTCATTGTCGAATGCTGTGATACTGCCACTCTTCGGCATCCCTGGGTGTGGTTAGACTGGCTCAAAATGGCGTTTTCCCGCGCTTTCCCTTCTTCTCGCGGCTCAAAATGGCGTTTTCCCGCGCTCTCCCTTCTTCTCCGCTGCGGCTCAAAATGGCGTTTTCCCGCACTCTCCCTTCTTCTCCGCTGTGGCTCAAAATGGCATTTCCCGCACTCTCCCTTCTTCTCCGCTGCGGCTGCTTGGCCCTTGAACGCCGGCTGCGCTCTGCGCGTTTCCCTTTCTTCCTTGCTGACACTACTCGTCCCTTGAACACCGGCTGCGCTCTGCGCGTTTTCCTTCACGCCTCTCTCTCTTCTCCCGTCGACGCCGTTCGGTCCTGAACACCGGCTGCGCCCTGTGCGCTCTACCCTCTCTCTTCTCCCGTCAACGCCATTCGGTCCTGAACACCGGCTGCACACTGTGCGCTCTACCCTCTCTCTTCTCCCGTCGACACCGCTCGGTCCTGAACACCGGCTGTGCCCTGTGCGCTCTACCCTCTCTCTTCTCCCGTCGACGCTGCTTGGCCTTTTCTGTGCCGTCGGTCGGCTCTAGCCGCCGCTGTCCAGGAGGGGTCTGCGCCGTACCTGTTGCCAACCCGTTTTGCTGGACCACCGTGACTGGAGAACCAAGCCCAGCTCTCAACAGCCTCCCCTGCGATGCTCAAATCTCTGCTGGATGACTGGGCGGTTGCTCGTGGTCGACGCCCGTGCTTCTGGCCTCGACCTTCTTCCACTGTTCTCCAGGAGTGAATCCCTGGGAGGTGATGCAGAGTTGCAGGTAGGTTCGAATCTGCCTCGTCGCCAATGTTAGATCCGTGTATTTTGATGTTGTGTGTCCTTCAATAACTAGACACGAGACTGCAGGGAACAATCAACAGGTATTTACTGGATGAGGGTTACTCTAAAACTAAACATGTAGATCCCTACTCAGGGTTTATATACAGGTGTGGTCACTGCTGGTACTACAGTATACAGGAGCTGTAAAAAGTAGTTCTCCCCTTAAAGGTACATACGCTACAATAACCACTGCCCCTTGACATTCAATGGCATTACCATCACTGAATCCCTCACCATCAACATCTTGGGGATCACCATTGACCAGAAATTTAGCTGGACCAGCCACATAAATACTGTGGCTACAAGAGCAGGTCAGAGGCTAGGTATTCTGCGGCAAGTGTCTCACCTCCTGACTCCCGAAAGCCTTTCCACCATCTACAAGGCACAAGTCAGGAGTTTAATGGAAAACTCTCCACTTGCCTGGATGAGTGTAGTTCCAACAACACTCAAGAAGTTCAACACCATCAAGGACAAAGCAGCTCACTTGATTGGCAGCGCATGCACCACCTTAACCGTTCACTGACTCCACCACTGGCGCACTGTGGCTGCAGTGTGTACCATCTACAAGAGTCACTGCAGCAACTCGCCAAGGCCTCTTCGACAGCACCTCCCAAACTCTACCACCACAAAGGACAAGGGCAGCAGGCACATGGGAACACCACCACCTCCAAGTTCCCCTTCAAGTCACACACCATCCTGACTTGGAAATATATTGCATTTCGTTCATCATCGCTGGGTCAAAATCCTGGAACTCCCTATCTAACAGCACTGTGGGAGTACCTTCACCACATGGACTGCAGCAGTTCAAAAAGGCAGCTCATCATCACCACCACCTTCACAAGGGCAATTAGGGATGGGCAATACATTCTGGCCTTGCCAGCAATGCCCAGACCCAAGGAATGAAAAAAAACCTGGTGTATTCTATAATGTTTACATTCTGCATTTAATTGTTCATTTATTGTTTTTGATCTGAGCTAGATTAACCAATTTGTTTATACAATGCCCAGTCATAAATGAGAACGATCCAAGGGGATGGACGGGAGGAATCATTGGAAGAACAAAGGTCCTACTAGGGTGATTTCTTAATGGACTGATCTGTTGTCCACCTATTTGGTGTGCAGTCCCTGTTCAGGTGAACACCCCCTCCGACATTAGTTACACCATGGGGGGATATAGGGGCAAAGGGAGTTGGAGGTCTTATTTCACAAATCATAGTAGCAACACAGGTCATAAAACATGCAACGCTCTGGGGTTAATTTCTAGAATAGTATTGAAAAGCAGAAATGTTATATCAAACGTATAGTACCACTGTCGGAGGTGGCACCTTTTGGATGAGACATTAAACAGAGGCCCCGTCTGCTCTCTCAGGTGGATGTAAAAGATCCTATGGCGCTATTTCAAAGAAGAGCAGGGGAGTTATCTCTGGTGTCCTGGCCAACATTTAACACTCAATCAACATCACTAAAATAAAGATTATCTGCTCATTATCTAGACAGAGTAGACAGAGAGAAACTGTTCCTATTGGCAGAAGGGTCCCAGAACCAGAGGGCACAGATTTACGGTAACTGGCAGAAGATCCAAAGGCGACGTGAGGAAAAACTTTTTTACGCAGCGAGTGGTTATGATCTGGAATGCACTGCCTGAGAGTGTGATGGCGGCAGATTAAATCATGGCTTTCAAAAGGGAACTGGTTATATACCTGAAGGAAAAAAAATGCAGGGCTATGGGTCGTGTCTGACTAACTTGATTGAATTTTTGAGGAAGTAACAAGGAGGGTCAATGAGGGTAGTGCGTTTGATGTAGTCTTTCTGGATTTTAGCAAGGCTTTTGATAATGTCCCGCATGGCAGACTGGTCATGAAAGTATAAGCCCATGGGATCCAAGGCAAAGTGGCTAGTTGGACCCAAAATTGGCTCAGAGCTGGAAACAAAGGGTAATGGTCGAAGGGTGTTTCCAGTGGGGTTCCGCAGTGCTCAGTACTGGGTCCTTTGCTTTTTGTGGTATGTATCAATGATTTGGACTTGAATGTAGGAAGTATGATTAAGAAGTTTGCAGATGATACCAAAATTGGCCATGAAGTTGATAATGAAGAAGCTAGCTGTAGACTGCAGGAAGATATCAATGGACTGGTCAGGTGGGCAGAACAGTGGCAAATGGAATTCAATCCAGAGAAGTGTGAGGTAATGCATTTGGGGAGGACTACCAAGGCAAGGGAATACACATTAAATGGTAGGACACTGAAAAGTGCAGAAGATAAGAGGAACCTTGGAGTGCATGTCCACAGATCCCTGAAGGTAGCAGGACAGGTAGATAAGATAAGGTGGTTAAGAAGGCATACGGGATACTTCCCTTTATTGCCGAGGCATAGAATATAAGAGCAGGCAGGTTATGCTTGAACTGTATAAAACACTAGTTAGGCTGCAAGTAGAATACTGTGTGCAGTTCTGGCCACCACATTACAGGAAGGATGTGATAGAGATGGTGCAGAGGAGATTTACGAGATGTTGCCTGGGCTGGGGAATTTTAGCTATGAGGAAAGATTGGTTAGGCTAGGGTTGTTTTCTTTGGAACAGAGGAGGCTGAGGGGAGACAAATTTGAGGTGTATAACATTATGAGGGGCCAGGATAGAGTCGACAGGAAGTACCTATTTCCATTAGCAGAAGGGCCAATAACCATGGGACATAGATTTAAAGTAATTGGCCGGAGGTTTAGAGGGGATTTGAGGTGAAATTTTTTTCACCCAAAGGGTGGTGGGGGTCTGGAACTCACTGCCTGAAAGAGTGGTAGAGGCAGAAACCCTCATCACATTTAAAAAGTACTTGGATCTGCACTTGAAGTGCCGTAACCTACAAGGCTACGGACCAAGTGCTGGAAAGTGGGATTAGGCTGGATAGCGCTTTGTCGGCCGGCACGGACAAGAGGGACAAATGACCTCCTTATATTCTATAAATTTCTATGATTCTAAGAAAGGGCGGGGGAGTGGGAGTGCTCTTGCAGAGAGCCCTCATGGGCTCGACGGGCCGAATGGCCTCCTTCTGTGCTGTAACCATTCTATTATTCTATGATCACATTTCTGTTCGAGGGAGTTTGCTGTGCGCAAATTGGCTGCCGCGTTTACTACATTACAACTGTGACTACATTTCAAAAACTACTTCATTGGATGTAAAGTGCTTTGGGACGTCCGGTGATCATGAAAGGCGCTATATAAATGCATGTCTCTCTTTTTCTTTTCTTGGTTAGCCCACAGTAGTAGTATGGTTCACAGTTCTGGTCTCGATTATAAAAAGGATATAGAGGCACTGGGGAAGGTGCAAAAGATTTACAAGAATACCAGAATGGAGCGGTTATAACTATCGAGGAAATAGGCTGGGGCTCTTTTCTCTAGAGGGTAACTTCCTAGAGGTCTTAGGAAGGGGTTCAATGAGGTAGACAGATGTTTCCACTTGTGGGAAAAGAACTGGGAGTTTGTGTAGTTTAGCTGTGACCTCTGCAAATAATTGCTGTTTATAAAAGGCGATGTTGGTGTCAAGAATGGTTCAAGGCTAGTTTAGGGATTTTTTTTGCGGGGGGGAAGGGTTAAGGAAGAAGTAGAAATATGATTAATTCCTATATATTCCATGTGTTTCATTCCGTTTTAATCAACCAATAACATCTGGTGTACCCCAAATGTCTATCACTCCGAGTCATAGAGCAAAGTTAAAGGACACATTGCTCACCGTCAATAACTTGCATTTATATAGCAGCTTTAACATAGGAAAACGGCCCAAGGTGCTTCACAGGAGCATTAACAGAATTTGACACTGAACCCCAAAAGGAGAAATTAGGACAGGTGAACAAATTCTTCAGAGGTAGGTTTTAAGGTGTAGAGAGGGATCGAAATCGAGTACGAGAGAAATGGGGCGAGTGAGAGAGAGAGATCCAGAGTGAGAGAGAGTGTGTGAGATCGAGAGTGAGAGAGAGAGTGAGTGAGAATGAGAGAGCGAGACAGAGGGCTGGATTTTCATTCAGGTGTGGGTTGTTGTCACCTAATCCGCATTTCGTGTTATCCACACAAATCTAAATGGTTGTGGGAGATTGATACAATTTCAACTTAATTGTCCAATTGATTTCCAACGTGTGGGAACCCTTTGCAAATGAGTTTCTCCTGACTGAAAGTTGCCTCCGATGACATCATCATTGCTGCTGCATTTAAGGTCTACAGCAAGCCTTGCTTCTTCTGCAGACTGCCAAGCTTTTTGACTGTGGAGTGAGAGGGACCTGGAGGCACCATGAGCAGCGGGAGACCCAGATCAGCTCCTCATTTTCACGAGGTAGCCTTGCAGGCTTTAGTAGATGGGGCTGCAACCAACAGGGAGGTGCTCTTCCCTTCTATAGGGTGGAAGAGGCCTCCCAAGCAGACCAAGGCAGTGTGGATGCATGCAGGTGGCTGAGGAGGTCAACTCCTTGGGAGTCACCCGCAGAACTTGGATTCAGTGCCGCAAGAGATTTCATGACCTTCTCCGCACTGGAAACATGAGTATGATTTTCCCATCACCTCAATCTGATCCCCATTGCCTTTCCTCACCAGCACTCAACTTCAGCAATCTCTTCCTCCACATCCCACTTGACACTAACATCCATTCACCCTTACCCATTCCCTTTCTATGGTCACATTCACATAACTATTCGACTATGCACACTCCCTGTCACTCTGATGCTATGCAAACAACTGACAACACACAGGGAGGGCCCTTGGTCTTGCCACCTCACCCCATCTTTGCCTCCTTCTAAGTATCGATGCTATGGAATCTCTACACTCACTCCTTCATTCTCACTTTGTTGCAGCATTGTGCAGATGTCACTCACTACCTCTCGCGAAAGTCGGAGCCGCCTTTGGCACTGCTGCTCAGACATGTTGAGGTAGCTGACCCTGTGTCTGTAGACCCTGTTTGGGGAGTATCTCCTGCGCCGACGGGCTTCCAAGCGCTGGCCCCTTCTTGTCTGTGCAGCTTCAGGTGGGTGAGCAGCAGCCTGGCGCTCCTGTTGTTGCTGCTGCTGTTGGTGCTGCTGTTGTTCCTGGTTCTGCTGGTGCCGCGGCTGGTGCTCAAGCTCATCTAATGCCCAGAAGGGAAGAAAATAAATGGCTCCCATGTTTCTGGCATATGCCTCAGTTGAGGAAGTGCTCAGTGAGGGTGGGGAGAGGGGCTTCCCAGGAGGTCACGCTGGAGATGGGTGTCAGGCTCCAAACTTCCACAGCTATGGTTATGCCTTCTAAAATTTCCCCCAGACCTGAGACAACAAAGTCCTACCACCTGCAAATGATGGCTGATCAAATCTCCTCTTTAATGGTTGACCTGCAGCTGATAATCAGCAATCCAATAGTGCTCCCGCCAGGTTTCAACATCATGTTTCCCACCAGGCGTGTTTCATGTGGGAAAAGGGTTAAATTCGCAAGGGTCTTTCAAAGTAGGATTATAGAGGCTATTTAGTGCTTGTTAAGGGTCTTAACGACCTATCCCGCCTGCTGGAGGCGGGATGGAGTCGGGACCATTATACACGACTGAGTTAAAGTTGCTCGGAGTCGGGAACCAGGCGACGATGGAGGTCCCGACCGCCAGCTTTCGCAATTTTAACCCCTCACACGTGTCCAATCACGCCTCCACGGCCCAGTGAAAATCCTGGCCAGAGAGTGAGAGAGTGAGAATGAGAGAGAAAGAGATCGAGATCACATGGACTGAAATGAAATGGCTGGACACTGATATCTACGATGATGGGGACCTCGTAAGGAGGCCAAGTAGGATCATCCACTTGGCACTTTTGACTGAAGACATTTGCCAACATCTCAGCCTTGTCTCCTGCATTCACTGCTGGGCTCCACCATGGCTGAGGATGGCGATGTTTTGAGAGGCTTCTCCTCCTGTTAGTTGCTTGGTTGTCCACATAGCTGTGTCCACACCTTGCTGCTTTAGGTGTTCAGCAGGTAGGTATTTATTATATTTATATGTAATATATGCATAGATTTAACATATCTGGATGAGTAAGGACATTCAGCATTCCTACATTGCAACAGCGACTGCACTTCAAAACTACTTCATTGGCTGTAAAGTGCTTTGGGACATCCTGAGATCATGAAAGGCGCTGTAGAATGATAGCTTCACTAGGCTGGTACCTCATTCTCCGCTATTCCTGGTCCTCTTTTGGTTAGAACCAATTAACTGTAAATTAAATAGAACTTAAAATAAAACTTATGAAATCAAATTAAAATCACATTGGCCGGGGTGATGATGCACTCCAGTCCCTGTGGCGCCCACCGGTCTCGGAAGGCCTCGAGCGCGCCGGCAGACACCGAATGCTCCATCTCCAGGGCCACCCGGGCGCGAACATAGCGGCGGAAGAGAGGCAGGCAATCGGGCCGGACGACCCCCTCGAACGCCTGCTGCCTGGACCTATTAATGGCCACTTTGGCCACGCCCAGGAGCAGTCCTACGAGGAGGTCCTCCGACTAGCCCGCTCCCCTCCACACCGGGTGACCGAAGATCAGGAGCATGGGACTGAAGGTCAACCAAAAATCGAGGAGCAGCCACTTTAAGTAATGGAACAGGTGCTGCAACCTCACACATCTATCTATGTCTATCTATCTATCTATCTATCTATCTATCTATCTATCTATCTATCTATATAAAAGGATAGATCTGTCTGTCTGTCTGTCTGTCCTTCAGTGTGTCTGTCCGGCTATACACTCTAAAGTTATAGAGCATACCTACACGTGCGTTATATCAAAAGAAAGCTTACAATTCCAGAACGGTCGTAAGCATATTTACGTTTCGGTGAGACAAAAATTGTGCCCGCGGTATCCAAAAAACGTTCAAAATTCCGCTCATTATCTGCTCATTAGCATTGAGTGACGTCGAGGTCGCCCAATCGTACGGTCGAGCGACCCGACGGTCGACCAATCGCTGCGTGGCAGGGGCGGGTTCCTGGCGCGTGCAGGCGAGCACTCCTAGAGTCGAGTGATGGGACGATTGACCAATCCTACGCTTCGGTGACCTGACGGTCGACCAATCGGTGCGTGTGTGGGCGGGCCTTATCGTTCTGAACCGAGGTAAGTCGCCGCCATCTTGATTCAAAACTTTTCATTTCTTTTTCCCGCTTTCTGCGTCTTTAAAAAAAAAAGTTGCTGTTAAAACACATAGGCCTAGAAATTCAGTTGGTTGCGCCAGCCGTTAGCGCCTTAGGAGGAGTAGATGTCGGGCGCTAGGCGGGTAGCGCCCGGGCGCAGCGCGAACTGCGCTTCGCCCCAACTTCACTAGAGATTTAGCGCCGGCGCAAAGTCTTTGCGCGCGCTCAGCTGCGCGCGCAGATCATGACGTCATTTCCTCGTGCAACGCCCTTTGTGCGCCCCCAACCGGAACTTCAGTCGCGCCGCCCCATTGTGCGCCTGGCGCCCCTAGCGACTGTTAAGTGGAATGGTGCTCAGCCGATGCGGGGCGAGGGGGCACAAATTAAAGAGCACTCATCCTGCAATATAAAAGGCTGCCATTTTGCAGCACACCTTCTTGCGAAACGGATTTTTGGAGAGAGACCAAGGTAGATAGCTTTCTGCTTTGGCCCAGCACTCGGACAGGTACTTCTGGCTTCAGGCCACAGCTTTCAAAAAGTTTTTGCCTTCATTGACATCTCATTGTTTGCCAGCATATTATGGGGGCTGCAATGGGTGTCAACGCTGACTTTCTTAATTACATCCAAAGGGCTCACAGACGCCTTGAGAGAGTGGCAGCCCTGGTTAGACGGAGAGGGGGCAACAGGCATCGGCAAAGGAGGCCTTACCCACCCAGGGTATACCATCAGCAGTTCTCCTATCTCAACATGTCTGAGGAGCAGTGTGTTCGGAGGCTGCGATTCAGAAGGGAGGTGGTCACAGAGATCTGCCAGCTGCTTGCTGTTGATCTGCAGCCACAGCTGAGGAGCAGGACGTCTCTGTCGGTAGTGAAGGTGACGGTGGCTCTCAACTTTTATGCCACCGGCTCCTTCCAATCCGCTACTGGGGACATTGCCAACATCTCCCAGTTCGCCGTGCATTGCTGCATCCGCCAGGTGACCAATGCCCTTTTCAAAAGGAGACGTCAGTTCATCTCCTTCTCCATGGTCCTTGACAAGCAGCAACAGCGTGCAATGGGCTTTGCAGCATTCGCAGGCTTCCCCATGGTGCAGGGCACCATTGACTGTACGCATGTGGCTTTGCGGGCACCTCTGGAGAATGCCGAGGATTATCGCAACCGGAAGGGCTACCATTCGCTGAATGTACAGCTGGTGTGTGACCACAGGCAGCTCATCCTAGCTGTCAATGCCCGCTTTCCAGGCAGCAGCCACGATGCCTTCATCCTGCGACAGACTTCTGTGGCAGACATGTTCCAGGCACAGCCTCACCCACGAGGATGGCTTATCTGGCACAAAGGCTATCCTTTGTGTACCTGGCTGATGACCCCGCTCCGTGCGCCCAGCACCCCTGCTGAAGAGCGATACAATGAGAGCCATCAAGCGACCAGGAACATCATCGAACAAACGACCGGCGTCCTGAAGCAACGGTTCCGCTGTCTCGATCGTTCCGGTGGAGCCCTGCAGTATTCTCTGGAGCGAGTCTCCCATTTCATGGTCGTTTGCTGCATGCTGCACAACCTGGCTATCCGCAGGACTCAGCCACTGCCACCACAGATTGGAGGACCACCTCAGGAGGAGGAGCAGGAGGAGGAGGAGGAGGACCAGCACAGGAGGGAGGCACAAAGTGCAAGGGCCGCCCGTCGCCGGCTTACTGAACGTCGGTTCTAGGCCCCCTCTCAGGGACTGGCTTGTGCCAATGTCAGCAGATGAATGTAGCCGCTCCACAAGCCCTCAGCCGAGCAGGGCAACCAGGACTTAACCAAAAAACCATGGACACTGCAATTTAACAACAAAAATTTATTGAAAACCTCTGCCCTTCCCACATTACATGCTCATGTGGAGAAGCCCCCTCCAAAAACACAAAACTACCAGTCTCGGCCTTACAAAAAGAAAGAAAGACACCAGTCTCGGCCTTACACAAATAAAGATAGACACCAGTCTCGGCCTTACACAAAAAAAGATAGACACCAGTCTCGGCCTTACACAAAAAAAGATAGACACCAGTCTCAGCCTTACACGAAAACAACTGCACCAGTGTCGGCCTTCCAACAAGCACCAGGCATTTGTGCATACCTCTACTTTTTGCCCTGCGAGGGCGATGCCTTGCGCATCCTTGCCTGGCCCCTGCCCGCCCTGCTGCTCCTCCTCAATGGGAGCCCAGTGGCTGCAGCAAGGCTGGGGGAAGGCTGCTGAGGGGCAGATGGCGAGACGGCAGATGCCCTTGGGGGTCAGCCTGCACCAGCTCTGGCCTTGGAGTGGCCGGCTGCTGACTGCTCCAACTCTGGCTGGGCGGCAGCAGTGTGTCCAGCAGCTCCTGGCAGCTGCAATGGCGGAGTGGCAGTGTCGGCTGCAGGAATGGTGGCAACCTGGCAGATCGCAGGTGCTCGCTGGTCGCCTGACACATTGGCACTCGCACGGGCCAGCACTGCAGCATGCGCAGCAAACAGCTGAAGGACAGACTGCTGGGCTGCTGCTGCGCGGCGAGTGCCCTGGCGATGCCTGGCTGATCCAGCGAGGGTGGCAGCAGTTAGTGCCCGTGTGGCCCTGGTCTGTGTCCGCATCACACCAGCCAGTGAGTGGACGGCACGACTGAGCACTTGGCTAGAAGCCGACTGTGCTGCCGCGAAGTCCTGCAGACTCCTGGCCTGTGCTGCATTGATGTCCTGCAGACTCCTGGCCTGTGCTGCATTGAACTGTTCCAGACTCCTGGCCTGTGCTGCACTGAATTGTTGCAGACTCCTGGCCTGTGCTGCCCCGAATTCCTGCACACTCCTTGCCAGTGACTCTATGGAGTCAGGCATCCTTCCCACTGCAGCCATGAGCTCAGTGTGCCTGCGCTCAGCCTGGACGGCCATTTCCTCTAGGAGGCACACCTCCTCTGTGCTGACCGTCGCAGGACTGGAGGCCGCACTCACCCTCTGGGGAGAAGTCCGCCGAGCTTCCCCACCCCTCCCGCGTTGCTGCAGGCCGCTGGGCCCCGGAGCTTCACTCTCCTCTGACCCTTCCCCCCGGCTCCCCTCCAGGGAAGACGTGTCCCCTACATCGCCATGGGCTGGTACGGCTGAGGGTGGCACTGATGGGCCGGCTTCCTCTTCCTCCTCCTCGTCTTCCGAAGGGCTGACAGTAGCAGCTTGAGGGCCCGCCTCCTCACCTGGCGATTCACCATCTGAAAGCAGGAAGACACAAGAATAGCTTTAGAGTGAGGACAGGGCAGCAGCGAGGGAGGCATGAGTGGTGCCATTCACCGCATTGGTCGGACAGTGGCAAAGGATGCTGATCTGATGCGCAAGTGGAACAAGAGAGGTCCAAAAGGTGATGCCCTTACCATTGGTGCCCAGAACAGGGTCGGCATCTCCAGTGGCGACGGGGCCAATCAGCCGGCCTCCCATAATGCGCTCCACACGCTGGTCGAGGTCGGAGAGCTCTTTGAGGTCAGGACGGCCTCCCCCGGTCTCAGTTTGGTTGCGCCGGTTGTGCGCAACCTTGGCCTGCAAGAGAAAGGACGGCCTCTAAGTACAGTGTGTAGCCCTGATCTTGTCTGCACTGCCTCCCATGGTCGAATAGCTAGTACAGTGTGTAGCCCTGATCTTGTCTGCACTGCCTCCCATGGTCGAATAGCTAGTACAGTGTGTAGCCCTGATCTTGTCTGCAATGCCTCCCATGGTCGAATAGCTTGGACAGTGTGTAAAGTGCTGAATGTGCAATTGATTTTCATGCCAGTCCCATAGCTGCTGGATGAGGGCTGGCCATTAGGGCTTTCAGGTCCCTTTGCCCATAATGTGAGGTGCACATGCAAGGATCAGGAGGACACTGGAAAGGGTACTCACCCTGACAACCCGAGTGAGGTCGTTGAACTTCTTCCGGCATTGCACAGGAGTCCTGGCAACCACGCTGTTGGAAGACACCCTGTTGGACACCTCCCTCCAGGCTTTCCAGTAGGCGCTGGGCAGCGGCCTCTTGCCACCTTCTGGGTACAAAACATGGCACCTGCGCTCCACTCCGCCAACCAGCAGCCTCAGGTCCCCGTCGCTGAAGCGCTGCGCTCTCTCCCTGGCCTTCTCCATAGTCCTGGGCGTTGTACAGGTGAAGCTGAAGT
>NC_140999.1:66436159-66677194 GCF_052327205.1 Somniosus microcephalus | reverse complement strand
TATGTACCATGTGCCTGGTGGGTGGTGTCGTCACGTGTGATGATGCTATCTGTGTTGATGATCAGGCATGTCTTGCAGAGGTTGCCGTGGCAGGGTTGTGTGTTGTCGTGGTCGCTGTTCTCCTGAAAGCTGGGTGATTTGCTGTGAACGATGGTCTGTTTGAGGTTAGGCGGCTGTTTGAAGGCGAGTAGTGGAGGTGTGGGGATGGCCTTAATGAGGTGTTCATCGTCATCGATGACATGTTGAAGGCTGCGAAGAACATGGCATAGTTTCTCTGCTCCGGGGAAGTACTGGACGATGAAGGGTACTCTGTTGGTTGCGTCCCATGTTTGTTTTCTGAGGAGGTCTATGCAATTTTTCGCTGTGGCCCATTTGAACTGTCGAACGACGAGTCGAGCGTCATATCCTATTCTTACGAGGGCATCTTTCAGAGTCTGTAGGTGTCCATCGCGTTCCTCCTTGTCTGAGCAGATCCTGTGTATTCGCAGGCCTTGTCCATAGGGGATGGCTTCTTTAACATGGTTCGGGTGGAAGCTGGAGAAGTGGAGCATCCTGAGGTTGTCCGTGGGCTTGCGGTAGAGTGAAGTGCTGAGGTGTCCGTCTTTGATGGAGATTCATGTGTCCAAGAATGAAACCGATTCTGAGGAGTAGTCCATGGTGAGTTTGATGGCGGGATGGAACTTGTTGATGTTATCGTGTAGTCTTTTCAGTGACTCTTTGCTGTAATAATAATAATAATAATAATCAACTTTATTGTCATTGTTAGTGCACAAGTGCAGTACAACAAAATGTAGGCTTGCGGCTCCCGAGAGTGTACATTTAGATTAAGACATTTAAACATTCAATATTCATTTGGCTTGTAATACATTAACATAAACATAATAAAGTGCATTGGCAGATGTGCAGGCTTTAGAGTTTATTTGTGGAGTTCAGTAGGATGACAGCCCTGGGAAAGAAGCTGTTCCTAAATCTGGTTGTTCGGGTGCGAATGCATCTGTAGCGTCTCCCAGGTGGCAGGAGGGCGAACAGACTGTGGCTGGGGTGGGTAGGGTCTTTGATGATGGTCCGTGACCTCCGTAAACAGCGTTTCTGGTATATGTGCTATATGGTCGGTAGCCGGGTGCCGGTAATGCATTGGGGAGTTTTGACTACCCGCTGCAGGGCTTTCCGGTCATAGTAGCTACAGCTGCCATACCATACTGGGACACAGTTCGTCAGGATGCTCTCTATTGTGCAGCGGTAAAAGTTAGAGAGGATCAGGGGTGACAGGTTACATCCCTTCAGCCTCCTTAGGAAATATAGGCACTGCTGGGCCTTCTTCACCAGAGAGGAGGTATTGAGGGACCAGGAGAGGTCTTCCGTGATGTGGACTCCGAGGAACTTAAAGCTGTCCATCCTTTCCACCACAGCCCCATGGATGTGGATGGGGGGGTGACTTCCGCCTTTAGACTTCCTGAAGTCCACACTGATTTCTTTGGTTACCTTGATGTTGAGGGTCCATAGGAAGAAAATGTCATCGATATATCTGGTGTATAGCATTGGTTGGAGGTCCTGTGCAGCGAAGAAGTCTTGCTCAAACTTGTGCATGAAGATGTTGGCATATTGGGGTGCGAATTTGGTCCCCATGGCTGTTCTGTGTGTTTGGGTAAAGAACTGGTTGTCGAAGGTGAAGACATTGTGGTCAAGGATGAAGCGGATGAGTTGTAGGATGGCGTCTGGTGATTGGCTGTTGTTGGTGTTGAGTACTGAGGCTGTCGCAGTGATGCCGTCATCATGGGGGATACTGGTGTAGAGTGCCGAGATGTCCATCGTGGCGAGGAGTGTTCCTGGTTCAACTGGTCCGTGAGTGCTGAGTAGAGCAGAAACTGATAGCCAAGTTCCGCACTCATGAGGACGGCCTCAACCGGGATCTTGGGTTCATGTCACACTACATGTAACCCCACCTGACGTAGGGTCATCCAGACTCGAGTCGTCGTTGGCTTGTTCTCTCTACACAGATGCGGCCGGACCTGCTGTGATTTCCAGCAAAAAAAATGTTTTTTTGTCTGTTTTTTGTTTTTCATACAGACCCCAGCATCTGCAACATTTGACCCCTTGTGACCCCACCTCATTGTTCTTTGATGTAATGTTTTCCTGACTGACCTGTTTGGACACCATTCACACCTTTGATTGCTGTGATTATCTCTCTGCTGAGGTGTGATAAATGGCAGTTAGAAAGATTACCTGTAATCTCTGACCATATAAGCTGTGTCTTTATGCATCTCTCCACTTCACCTGATGAAGGAGCAGCGCTCTGAAAGCTTGTGATTTCAAATAAAACTGTTGAACTATAACCTGGTGTTGTGTGACTTCTTATACTACAACAGTCAGTGTGGGAACATTCACCAAATGGAAGGCAACTCACCACCATCTTAAAGGGCAATTGGGGATGGGGCACTAAATGCCAGCCTTTCCAGAGACACCCATGTCCTGTGAATGATTTTTTTTTTAAATCTTAAAATCTGAGATCGCTGCTAGCCACGGGCTAAGGGATATGGAGTTGGGAGAAAGATCAGCCATGATCTCATTGAATGGTGGAACTGGCCTGAGGGGCTGAATGGCCTGGTCCTGTTCCCAGCTACTATAAATGCATCCTTGCTCACTCCACTATCAAACTAAATGGTTGTGCTTCCATTTGAATTCTAGTCCTGTTCCTGCTGTGAGCTTGTCTGTGGCTTCTGAGTCTCAGTCCCTCAAGTCTCTGGTCTGAGACCTCTGATTTCACCACTAATGAGAAGCCCCTGACCATCAATGGGAGCAGTGGAATTGAATTGTAATTCTCTTGCAGTGTGCACAGTGGATGGCCAGTTCATCATAGTAATTTCCAAGACCCTGATCCTTCCTGCCCTCAACCTATCATCTCTGTATGTGAAAGATGGACAAGAAGCGCAGTGCAGGCCTAAACTAACCACTGCCCAGCTTGTGACCTTCCACTTCCCGATTACCTCTTGTGGCTCGACCAAGCGGGTGAGTATTAATGGGCCGAGCATTCTCCACCTGAATGAACCAGCTCCCTATTAACCAGTTTTCTCACTGCAGGAGGAGAATGGAACCTTGGTGTATGAAACGGATGTGTTGGGTAAGAGGATGATTCTGACTAGAAACTGGGCTCAATAACATGGGACAGCACCTTCAGGTAGGAGGATGGTGGGGAGATGTTGGGGTTGGAGGGATGTGTTGCTGGATGAAGCTCCACCTGCTATTGTCTCTCTGCAGCCTGCATGTCCAGTGCAAGTACAAGGGGAGGAAAGAGACTGGCTTACAAATCAATGTCACGGTTTACACGGCTCCTCCACCACCTCCAGCTTCTGATGATGGGCTTCTGAAACTGGAACTGAGAATTGCAAAAGGTACAACGGCCCTGGGTAATGGCGAAAGAAGCACTGGGAATGTATCAATGCAGGGAGTTACTGGTTCTTGTGTCTGCATTTCAGGTGGTAACTACAGATTCTGATATGTGGATAGTGACTACCCCATTCAGAGTATCCTTCAGGACCCAGTGTTTGTGGAGGTTCGTGTCCAGGACTGCATGGACCCAATGATTGTCCTGAGGTTGCATGACTGCTGGGCGACTCCTGTCCCAGCCCCAAACTTCGAGGTGCAATGGAGTCTACTGGTGGATGGGTAAGGAAAGGCTTAATGGAAGGGCTAATGGTTTTAAAAATTGATATAAAATGATGGGCAGGGAAAGACCAACTGTTCCATCAAGCCTGCCCCACACTCTGGCTGTAGCATTGTGACCAGACAGTTCCTACTCCTCTCATCCAAATAACCACGTAATCTCCTGGGAGAGAAAGAAAATGGAGGACCAATAAGGAATGGCGGGGGGGGGGGGTCGGGCGGGGAGGGGGTGTTGGGGGGGATATACTCTGATTCCTCTGATTGCATCAGGTGATTGCATCCAGTCCTGGAGATCACATGGGCCACACTCTGCCAAATGTTAATTGCGTAGACACTTGCCTTCTATATGTGATCTGATCTCTGCTTCTGGCCAAGGACCAGTCCAGCTCTCCCCTGTACGGTGTGCAGTGAATTAGCACCCACCCCATGTCAATGTCTTCTAGTCACTCGCTACTCTCTAGCTGGTGGGGTAGGAAGGAGAACCACCCAATATTCGTCTATTCCTACTCTTGCCCAGTTTAAACCCCTCCCCATGTCCTTGTATCTCAAACTGTAATAATCTCAGCAAGGATGCTATACAGCCCTTTATAGATCTCCATCAGGCCACCTCTAATTCTACGCTGGGCAAGGATAAATAGACACAGCACAATGTGCCTGAGTAGCTAATGTTCTTATAGCTAGGAATCATTCTCGTAGTTCCTCAGTCCCTTCTCCCATGTAGACAGGAAGCAGAGGGTAATTTTGTGACTGGAAGGCTGTTTCCAGTTGGGTTCTGCAGGGCTTAGTACTAAGTCCCTTGCTTCTTGTGGTATACATCAACGATATTGACTTAAATATAGCGGTGTATGATTAAGAAGTTTGCAGATGATACTAAAATCATCTGTGTGGTTGATACTGAAGAAGGAAGCTGCAGACTGCAGGAAGATATCAATAAATTGGTCAGGTGGGCAAAACAGTGGGAAATGGAATTCAATCCGGAGATGTGTGAGGTAATGCATTTGGGGTGGGCTAACAAGGAAAGTGAATACACATTAAATGGTAGGACACTGAGTAGTGTAGAGGAACAAAGGGACCTTGGCGTGCATGTCCACAGATCCCTGAAGATAGCAGGCCAAGTAGATAAGGTGGTTAAGAAGGCATACGAAATGCTTGCCTTTATTAGACATGGCATAGAAAACAAAAGCAGGGGGGTTATGCTTCAACTGCAGAAAACACTAGTTAGGCCTCAGCTAGAGTACTGCATGCAGTTCTGGTCACCACATTACAGGAAAGATGTGATTGCACTAGCGGGTACAGAAGAGATTTACAAGGATGTTGCTGGGAGTAGAGAATCTTAGCTATGAGGAAAGACTGGATAGGCTGGGTTTGTTTTCCTTGAAACAGAGGAGGCTGAGGAGACCTTATTGAGGTGTATAAAATTATGAGGGGCCTAGATAAAGTGGATGGAAAGGACCTATTTCCCTTGGCAGAGGGGTCAAAAACCAAGGGGCACAGATTTAAAGTAATTGGTGCAAGGTTTAGAGGTGGGTAGTGTGATTAGGCTGGATAGCTCTTTGTTGGCCGGTGTGGACGCGATGGGCCGAAATGGACTCCTGTGCTGCAACTTTCTATGATTCTGTGAGGGGACCAAAACTAGGTGTAGTACAATCGATGCATTCTAATCAATGACTTGCATAGTGACCGAACGTTGTCCTTTGATTTGTACTGAATAGTTCTATGAATACAATCCAATACCCTGTTGGCTTTAGCTAAGTTTCTCTACATTGAACCTGAACCTTTTCTCTCGATCTTTCAGTATTGTTCCATGCAACACTTACTATTGCACTAAGAAAGCTGATTGTGACCTCAGCTTTAGAGTAATGGGGTGAACTAAATGGTACATTGTAGCCCAGAGGTGGGTGTAGATGGCTACTTTCTCATCGAAGTAATGGCTTGAACTCTAACCCTTGCCACAAATGCCAAACTAAAATCCCTTTTTTTTATTGGACCAATTTTTTTTTCTGCCCCCACTGACTGACCCTCCTGTTGCAGGTGCCCCCACTGACTGACCCTCCTGTTGCAGGTACTCACACTGACTGACCCTCCTATTGCAGGTGCCCCCACCGACTGACCCTCCTGTTGCAGGTACTCACACTGACTGACCCTCCTGTTGCAGGTGCCCCCACCGACTGACCCTCCTGTTGCAGGTACTCACACTGACTGACCCTCCTGTTGCAGATGCCCCCACTGACTGAACCTCCTGTTGCTGGTGCCCCTATGAGGGTGATGACTACCAGACACTCCTGTGTTTTCCAGGCTGCAGTTCCAAACCCATCACATGCGGTTTGAAGTGAAGACTTTTGTTTTCCTGGATGGAGACTCTGCTCAGGATGACTGTACATCCAAATGTGGCCTAAGTGAGTCCTTGATTTAATCTCTCACTGAACCAGGGATTTTGTTCTGATCCAGAATTTGTTTGTAGTCAAAGCAAACTAATTTCCTTGTGTTACAGTAATATCTGGTTAGTTCCCTGCAACTGGGGGTTTATCACTCTCTCCCTCCCAATATGAACAAACCTGCTCTCAATGGAAAGGACCCTTGTCTATAAATGGGAGCCACAACTCTTAACAAGAATCTCCAGGGACTGACTGCAAGCCTGTCAGAACTTAAGAAATGGGAGCAGGAGCTGGCCATTCGGCCCCTCGAGCCTGCTCCACCATTCAATGAGATCATGGCTGATCTGATCTTGGCCTCAACACCACTTTCCCGCCCGTTCCCCATAACCCTTGACTCCTCTGTAGCTCAAATATGTATATCTCCGCCTTGGATATCTTCAATGATTACGCCTCCACAGCTCTGGGGTAGAGAATTCCGAAGATTCACAACCCTCTGAGAAGAAGTTCCTCCTCATTTTCATTTCAAATAGGTGGCCCCTTATCCTGAAACTGTGCACCCCTAGTTCGAGATTCCCCCATGAGGAGAAACATCCTCCCTGCATCTACACTCAAGCCCTCTCAGAATCTTATGTTTCAATAAGATCACTTCATTCATCTAAACTCCAATGAGTATAGGCTCAACCCTGTTTCATAGGACAGCCCCTTCATCTCAGGAATTAATCTAGTGAACCTTCTCTGAACTGCCTCCAATGCAAATATATCTCTACTTTTAAATAATGAGACCAAAACTGTACACAGTACTCCAGGTGTGGTGTCACCAGCACCCTGTACAGTTGTAGCAAGACCTCTCTACTTTTATACGCCATCCCCCCTTGCAATAAAGGCCAACATTCCATTTGCCTTCCTAATTACTTGCTGTACCTGCATGCTAACTTTGTGTGTTTCATGTACAAGGAGACCCAGATCCCTCTGTACTGCAGCATTGGACAGTCTCTATTTTTTTTAAATAATTTGCTTTTTTATTTTTCCTACCAGTGGATAACCTCACATTTTCCCACATTACACTCCATCTGCCAAATTTTTGCCCACTCACTTAATCTATCCATATCCGTTTGCAGACTGTGTCCTCCTCACAATTTGCTTTCCCAGTTATCTTTGTATCATTAGCAAATTTGGCTACAGTACACTCTGTCCCTTCATCCATATCATTAAAATAGATTGTAAATAGTTAAGGCCCCAGCACTGATCTCTGTGGCACCCCACTAGTTACAGTTTGCCAACTGGAAAATGACCCATTTATCTTGACTTTGTTTTCTGTTAGTTAGCCAATCTTCTATCCTTGCTAATATATTACCCCCAACCCCGTGAGCTCTTCTCTTGTGCAGTAAGCTTTTATGTGGCACCTTATCAAATACCTTCTGGAAATCCAAATACACTACATCTACTGGTTCCCCTTTATCCACCCTGCTCGTTACATCCTCAAAGAACTCTAGTAAATTTGTCAAACACTATTTCCCTTTCATACAATTAAGCAGAGTCATCATGGCTTTATTATGATTTTCTAAATGTCCTGCTATTTCTTCCTTTAATAATGGATTCCAGCATTTTCCCAATGACCGATGTTAGTCTAACAGTCCCTTAGTTTCCTTCTTTTCGCCTCCCTCCTTTCTTGAATAGGGGTGTTACATTTGTGGTTTTCCAATCCGCTGGGACCTCTCCAGAATCCAGGGAATTTCGTAGATTACAACCAACACATCCACTATCTCTGCAGCCACTTCTTTTAGATGCTAGGATGCAAGCCATCAGGTCCAGGAGACTTGTCAGCCTTTAGTCCCATTAGCTTGCCTAGTACTTTCTCTCTAGTGATGGTCATTGTTTTAAGTTCCTCGCTCCCTAAAGCCCCTTGATTATCAATTATTATTGGAATGCTTTTAGTGTCTTCTACCGTGAATATTTTGTAAGGGGTGGTGGTGTGGGTTGTTTGTCAGCTTCACCTCTGACTCCTTTGAGCAGTTCGAATCGCTCCCACTCCCTTTTGTTCTAGTCTTTGGACTTATTTGGGGGTTGTAATGAACTTGCAACAGACACCTGGGTTGGTCAAAAGAACTGAGATCTTTATTTTGAGACAGGAAAATACACTAAAACTTAAACTCTAAAAGGGAGGGGAACACTCAGAATAAGCAAGGGATAATTACAATAGACAAAAATCCCTTACTCACCCAACCCCACTATCCTAACTAGGTTGAAATCCAGAGGACCAGGAAATGCTCACCAAACGACTTTCTTGACAGATTGTAGAGGTTCGCAATTTTGGGGGTTCTCCTTATTGTGGCGGTTGGGGCCTGCCATACCCCGGACGTGGTAGAAGACTGCACCTGCGTTGTGCCTTCAGTTTGGGTTGATCCACTGATGCGGTTAGTTGCGCTGTTGGATGTATCGGGTAAGTACCCAATTTTCTTTGGTTAGGGCAAGTTTTAGGGTCTTTTGTGTCAAAATCTTACCCAGGGGTAAGTCAGACTAGCCTGTAGAGTGGAAACAAAGCTTTGAATTTCAAGTTTTCGGTGGTTGGTTTCTTGTTGGTCGCGGTGGCCCAATATTACCTGGTTGGTGGTAATATTGATAGTTGGTTTCTTTAGGCCTTCGGTTACCGTGATGTAGGGGGTGGTGTGTCGTGCCCAGCCAGCTTCGCCTCTGACTGTCCACTTTGAGCAGTTCGAATTGCTCCCACACCCCTGGGTTCTAGACACCGGACTTGGGTACAGGCGGCGATACAGAAAATCGAGTAGACAAGTGGTTTGGTGCAAGAAAACCAAAATTTTATTAAAAGCAGAATAAAGCAATCTTATGAAAATTACTGGTATGAAAATTACAGTCATAAACAATTACACTTATATGGGAATGGGGAACACATGACACATCGAGGGAAAACAATTACATTAAACAATCCCCTTATCCTTATCCCACTCCCCTATACCTAACTAGATTAAGCTATGAGGGGCCAGGAACTCATGCTCACTGATCCAAAACCTGTTGCTTAAATGGTTATGAGTTTTGAGGTCCACTCCCGCTGTACTTTGGGGTACCCCGTCGCCACATGGTCTCAGGGTGCAGCGCTGAAGTTGTTGATGTGAAGCACCCTCCCTTTTCCTCAGCTACCATCGTCATCTCGTCGCGATGGGTTTACTTCTTCTTCTCCCTCGGGCGGTCGTCGGCGGTAATGTTAAGGTTGGGTTCGATTGGCGGTCTTTATCGTCTAAAAGATTTTACTACCCATGCTTCGAACGCTAGTTTATTCATCACGGGCGTTGCCAACCTCTCTTCGAACGCCTGCTTATTCGTACTGTTCATGCATGCAACGCAAACTTATTCACCAAACGCCAGCTTATAACTAGGCATTTGGTTTTCCCCAATGCGTCTTTCGCTGCCCTTCTCTGCTTTTATCGGTTTCCCTTCTTCTTCGTCTCGTCTCGTCTCGTCTGCCCGTTTGTGGCCTGTGTGTCCTGTGTGGTTTTGAACTCGAGTCTCGTTCTCCTCCCACGTTTGGCCCCGGTGTAATGGGCGTCCTTGGTTGTTGAGCGGCGTGGGGAGCGAAAAGAGAGCCCACCACGAGGCCAGGGCGCGAGTACGAGCGGCAGCAGGCTGAGGCAACAAGCAAGAGATCAGAGAGCTAAGCTAAGAGACGATTACCACTGATGGGCCTACAATTATACCCGTTCTTCAACTCCTTATCTGCGTGCCAAATCAGGTCAGTCCATTGTCTTACTTTTGGCGGGCTTGTTTAAGTGATTACAACCATTTAATTTAACGACTTTTGGAGTGGTTGTCTCCGGGTCTAATGGCCCTGATGTCCTGGTTGTTTGTCATGGATGAGACATAATTGTCCCCATCCTGACTTGATGGCTACTGTGAGCTGTTACCGATTAAATATGCAGAAGCCTATTAGCCTCGATTCTAGGCCCATTCTAGCTTGATTTGTTTCACGTTGAATGAATGCGTAGTCTGTGTTTACTTTGTCTGGCTGGCTCCAGAGAGTCCTTTTTCACAGATTCCTGCATTTTAAGTTTCGTCTCCAGGCCTGCTTGTGCAGAACCTTGCTTTAAAAATTCTGTCAGTTTGGACACGAGGCTGCAGAAGCCATTTTGGGTACCCTGGTTTAAAAACTTGTCCAAACAGGGCCCCTTGATCCATAATTTGGGGAATGCGGGAATTTTGAGAACCCTGCACTTACACTCCCCCCTGTTGATACTAAACTTGCTTTAAGTATCATCCTGATGAGGTGAGCAAAATTTTCAACCCTCCATAGTCAACCTTCCCCTATCTAATATACCCACGACACATGCATTTCCCATTCTGTAAAAATGTAATGTACATAAGCATACATATAATAATTACAGTCGTTTACACACACCCAAGCATGGAGGGGACCGACACCCCTGCACCACTTGGTACACATTGGCCTAGAAATTCAGTTGCGTTCGCCAGCCGTTAGCGCCATAAGAGGAGTAGATCTCGAGCGCTAGGCACTTAGCGGCCAGGCGCAGAACGATCTGCACCTACGCCCAACTTCAGTTGACATTTAGCGCTGGCGCAAAGTGTTTGCGCGCGCTCAGCTGCGCGCGCAACTTATGACGTCATTTCGTCGTGCAACGCCGTTTGTGCGCCCCAAACCGGAACTTCAGTGGCGCCCGCCCAATGTGGGCGTGGCGCTGTTAAGAACTGTGAGGTGGAACACAGCAGAGGCCCTGCGGGCCTCGGGGAGCGCTAATTAAAGGGCACTTAGACTGAACTATAAAGGGCTGCCATTTTGCTGCAATGACTTTAGTGCTACGGATTTCTGGACAGAGACCAAGGAAGAGACCTTACTGATTTGGGCCAACATAGGAGAGGTATTTTTGGCTTCTGGCCAGAGCTTGGAAATTTGACTCATTGTGATTTCACTGTTTGCAAGTATATTATGGGAGCTGCATGGGGTTCCAACCCTCAGTTCCAGCATTATGTGCGAAGGGCTCGCAGACGCTGTGTGAGAGGGGCAGCCATGCCTAGACGCAGAAGGGCCATCAGGCATCGGCAACGTAGGCCTTACCCACTCAGGGAATACCGCCAGCAGGTGTCCTATCTCACCATGACTGCCGCGCATTGTGTTAAGAGGCTGTGCTTCAGAAGGGAGGTGGTTGCAGAGATCTGCCAGCTGCTTCACAGAGATCTGCGTCCACAGCTGATGTGCAGGACGTCTCTGTCGGTGGAAGTGAAGGTCACGGTGGCTCTGAACTTTTATGCAAGCGGCTCCTTCCAAGCTGCTGCTGGGGACATAGCGAACATCTCCCAGTTCGCCGTGCATCGCTGCATCCGGCAGGTCACCGATGCCCTCTTCACAAGGAGACACCAATTCATCTCCTTCCCCATGACCCTAGAGAGGCAGGAGCAGCGTGCAGTCGGATTTGCGAGGATCGCCGACTTCCCCATGGTGCAGGGCGCCATTGACTGCACGCATGTGGCTATGCGGGCACCTATCGACAATGCCGAGGATTACCGCAACAAGGGCTACCATTCCCTCAATGTACAGCTGGTGTGTGACCACAGGCAGCGCATCCTAGCTGTCAATGCCCGCTTTCCAGGCAGCAGCCACGATGCATTTATCCTGCGCCAGACTACTGTGGCTGACATGTTCCAGGCACAGCCTCCCCCAAGAGGATGGCTTATCGGGGACAAAGGCTATCCTTTGTGTACATGGCTCATGACCCCGCTCCGCGCGCCCAGGACCCCTGCTGAGGAGGCATACAACGAAAGCCATCAAGCCACAAGGAACATCATAAAGCAAACGATTGGCGTCCTCAAGCAACGGTTCCGCTGCCTGGATCGCTCCGGCGGATCTCTCCAGTATTCGCCGGATAGAGTCTCCCAGTTCGTCGTCGTTTGCTGCATGCTGCACAACCTGGCTATCCGCAGGACTCAGGCACTGCCACCTCACGTTGGACCACCACCTCAGGAGGACGAGCAGGAGGACCATGAGGAGGAGGAGGAGGAGTACCAGCCCAGGAGGGAGCCACAAGGTCCAAGGGCCGTCCGTCGGCGGCTTATTGAACGACACTTCTAGGCCCCCTGTCAGGGAATGGCTTGCGGCAATGAAGGCACATGAATGCAGCCGCTCCGCAAGCCCTCAGCCGGTTAACGCAACAACCACTTGAAACATCACACATGGACAAGCTGAATAAATAAAAAGCTTTATTGAACAAACTCAGGGCCCTTCCCACATGAAACCCAAAAACAGACAACACCCCCAAAAAACAGTCAAAAACATATCTCACTCCCACAACCTGGGGAGGAATAACAAAACTTGTCCATCCAAATGGCCTTCATCCTCAGCCTTACCAAAAGAACCCCCCCCCATAGAGAACACAACCACCCCCATATAAAAAAACAATGGCCTTCATCCTCGGCCTTACCAAGATAAACCCCCCCATAGAGAACACAAACACCCGCATATAAAAAAATATTTGCCTTCATCCTCGGCCTTACCAAAATAAACCCCCCCCATAGAGAACACAAACACCCCCAGATAAAAAAACATTTGGCAACACACTCTACTTTGTGTGCCGAGAGGGCGAGTCCTTGTCCAGGCTTTTCCGGCCCCTGGCCGACCTGCTGCTCCGCCTCAACCTGGGCCCTGTGGGTGTTGCAAGGCTGGGGGAAGGCTCCTGAGGGGCACATTGCGTGACGGCAGATGCCCTTGGGGGTCAGCCTAGACGAGCTCCGGCCCTCGAGGGGCCGGCTGCTGACTGCTGCAGCTGTGGCTGGGCAGCATCAGTCTCTCCAGCAGCTCGTCGCAGCTTTGCTGGGGGAGTGGCAGTGGCGGCTGCAGCAGTGGGGGCAAGCTGGCTGATGCCAGGCGCTCGCTGGTCGCCAGAGACACTGGCACTCGGCCGGGCTGGCACTGCAGCAAGCGCAGCAATCTGGTGAAGGCCAGACCGCTGTGCTGCAGCAGCGCGGCGGGTGCCCTGGCGATGCGTGCGTGACACAGCGAGTGTGGCAGCAGTGAGTGCCCGTACTGCCCTGGTCTGTGCCCGCATCAAACCAGCCAGTGACTGCACGGCACCACTGATCAACTCTCCACTCGCTGCCTGTGCTGCCCTGAAGTCGTCCCGACTCGCGTCCTGTGCTGCCCTGAATTCGGCCCGACTCGCGTCCTGTGATGCCCTGAATTTGGCCCGACTCGCGTCCTGTGATGCCCCGAATTGTTCGAGACCCCTGGCCTGTGCTGCCGCAAGTTGTTCGAAACCCCTGGCCTGTGAGGCCCCGAAATCGGCCACACTATGAGCCAGGGACTTAATGGCCTCAGGCAACCGTCCCACAACCCCCATGAACTCGGTGTGCCGACGATCCGAGTCCGCGGACATTTGATCAACGAGGCGCACCTCCTGGGCGAGGACCATCTCCGGACTGGAGGCTGGACTCTCCCTCTGGGGAGAAGGCCGCCGAGCTGGCCGACCCTTCCCGCGTGGCTGCACGCCACTGGGCCCAGGAGCTACACTCCCCTGCAACACTTCCCCCCTCTGGGGAGAAGGCCGCCGAGCTGCCCGACCCTTCCCGCGTGGCTGGACGCCACTGGGCACAGGAGCTACTCTCCCCTGCAACACTTCCCCCCTCTGGGGAGAAGGCAGCCGAGCTGCCCGACCCTTCCCGCGTGGCTGGACGCCACTGGGCACAGGAGCTACACCCCCCTGCAACACTTCCCCCTGGCTCTCCTCCAGGGAAGACGTGTCCCCTCCATTGCCATCCCCAGGCGTGGATGAGGGTTCCCCCGATGTGCCGCCTTCCTCTTGCTCCTCCTCATCCTCCTCTTCTGAGGGACTGACACTCGCAGCTTCAGGGACCTCCTCCTCACCAGCTGAAAGCAGGAAGGCACAAGAGTAGCTTTAGAGTGAGGACAGGGCGTCAGCGAGGGAGGCATGAGTGGTGGCATTCTGCGCATTGGTCGGACAGTGGCAAAGGATGTACATCTGAAGCGCAAGGGGAACGAGAGAGGTCCAAACGGTCATGTCCTTACCATTGGGGCCCAGCACAGGGTCGGCATCTCCAATTGCAACGGGGCCAATCACCCGGGCACCCATGAGTCGACCCACGCGCTCCTCCAGGTCACTGAGCTGCTGGAACTGGGCATGGCCTCCCCCGGCGTCAGTCCGGCTCTTCAGATTCTGGGCCAGCTTGGCCTGCAAGAGAAAGGACGGCCTCTAAGTACAGTGTGTTGCCCTGTTGTTGTGTGCACTGCCTCCCATGGTCGAATAGCTTGGCCAGTGTGGTGCCCTGTTGTTGTGTGCACTGCCTCCCATGGTCGAATAGCTTGGCCAGTGTGGTGCCCTGTTGTTGTGTGCACTGCCTCCCATGGTCGAATAGCTTGGCCAGTGTGTAAAGTGCAGAAAGTGCAATTGATGTTCATGCCAGTGCCATAGCTGCTGGATGAGGGCTGGCCATTAGGCCTTTGAGGTCCCTTTGCCCATAATGTGAGGTGCACATGCAAGGATGAGGAGGACACTGGAAAGGGTACTCACCCTGACAACCCGAGTGAGGTCGTTAAACTTTTTCCGGCATTGGTCAGCAGTCCTGGGGACATCGCTGTTGGCTGTGACCCTCTGGGCGATTTCCCTCCAGGCTCTCCTGTACACCCTCTTGGGAGGCTTCTTGCCACTGTCCGGGAACAAGATATGGCTTCTCCTCTCCAAAGCCCTAACCAGCACCTTTAAATCATGGGCAGAGAAGCGCTGCGCTCGCTCACAGGCCCTCTGCATCCTTGCTGGCGCTATTTCTCTCCAGCAGCAGTGTTTAGGCCTAGCTGGAGGGCTGCAGTATCCAGGGCGTGGCAGCAGACCAAGTCGACCCTTCCCCCTTTAAGAGCTAGCCAGCGCCAGGGTGTCTGCTGTCAATCAAAACATGACCGCACCTGCGCTGCGCCCGGCCTCGGCGGTATCAGTCTGCACCGCCGGCTTAGCGCCTAAAGATAGGCGTGCAACGCCAGTTTTAGCGTTCGAGCAAACTCCTTGGCCAAAGCTACTGAATATCGGCGAAGTGGCCTCCACTTTCCGGCGGGCGCAAACTTTAGCGCCCGCCCGACTTTAGCGCCCCAAAAGTGGCTATACTGAATTTCTAGGCCATTATCTTTATTACAAACACGTTTGAACATCTTTATTAAAAACAATAAAAGAACATAAAAAAACAACAATCTTTAATCACTAATACAAACAGCAAATTCAAACAGGTGTATCTCCCTCCACCTTAACATAATGTTCCTTCCAGCTCCTTTGGTTTCAGAATTCTTGTATCTGACCCTTTCCCTTGCACTGCGTGCATACTAGGTACAATACTCTCCCCAACTGGCAAACCACAAGAATGTGGGACGCCAGTCTGATCCATGAAGGGACCTCTATATTATTGAAAATGTCCCACCAGGGTGGGAGCACAATGTCCAATATCTTAGCCCCTATCTCTACTGTTTTCTGCTCCAGAGTGTAAAAATGTTTCTGTGAAACTGTAACTGCTTTGAGTATTTTGGTAAGGTGTTCTGGGAGAGGGAGAATTTCATAGCCAAAATGCGCTACATACTTCTGTAGGTTGGTAAAATTCTCCTTTACAGTGAGGTGAACAGTGGAGGGTTCAGGAATGGGGACAATTTGTTCCTGGGCCACTTGAACTTCTGCCCAGGGTTTAAAGCAGAAACTGCTGTCAATAACCGGACACCAGCTATGCTGTCCATACTGGTAGTGGGGCGCTCCTGTGGTCACACAATATGTCCCAGCTCCTATATATGCTACCTGCGGGGGAACATGGCCTTGTGCCATTGCCTCCATGGTACAATTTATAGGTTTCGCACCAGCAGCTCTGAACCTGCACTGTGGTCTTAAATAGGCATTCAAGTGCTGGGGACACAGGATTATGTGTGCTCCCCGGCTCTGGCACCCTGAGAGGTCAGTACCTGTCATAGCGTGCTCCCACTTTATGACGTAAGGTGAGACTGTTGTGAAATGAATGTGCGCACCCCCTTGAATGATTCCAATGTTCTCAACCCTGTACACCGGCACAGGTCGGGCTGTCCTACCCATGACCGGCATCCTAACTACTATACCCATAATGGTGTGGTTGGACCGTTCACAATCCACTGGGACTGGGTAGGCTTCAGAAGCTAGCCGGAGTTGGCACGGGCTTAATGCATTCTCAAACGGATGGAGTGCTGCGAGGTGCTTGTTGCTGACCCAGGAGGGGACTAAACCCTGTTTTAAATCCTCCAGATTACTGAGGCCCTTGCCCAGCAACCACACCTCGTACAGCACGCACACCTCGTTCTGCGCAGCCTGATCAGAAGCATTTCTGTCCTCCCTTATGAGGGCATTTACAGTCTTTGCGTGCTTCTCCAACTCTGCTATAATCTGCTTTAAATGGACCGTCATGGCCTGGTCCTCATGTAACTCTGAGCCCACTACTTTGTTCTCATCCATTCGGATTTTCTTTAACTGTTTTTAAACCGTTTATCTGGGTCTGTAATTCTATGTCATCCAAACTGTTGATAACAGAGGACCCGGTGTTAAACGCACTAAAAACATCATTCCACACTCCCCTTCTTTGTCTCCCTGCATTACCCAAAAACTCATGGGGTGTGGTGTACAGTTCGGTTTTGTCAACATTGGTGAAATCGAACTCATAAAATTTTCTGAACACCTCCTTTAATAGGGCTTGGTATAGCTGCTCTGTTTCTTTGGGGCACCACTCCGGTAAATGTACCTCGGTGAGATTTAAAATCATGGAGGCTACCGCATAGTGTACCCCCTGGTATAGTACCTGATCCGTAGGCACTAGTACCAGCCCATTCCCTGGTCCCTTCGTGGTGGCGGTGCACCCTTCCCTGTGTGTCTTCGCTGCCTGGCTTGTGGGCAGGGGCTTTTGGGGGTGGGTTACAAGCTCAGTGGCATTCACTGGGATCGGGGAGTATGGGACTGCGTACACCTTCCGGCTGGTATCACACTTCATCCCCTTCCCGGCGTTTCGCCACTGTCGGTGGAAAATGATGAATATGCCTGCGGGGCATACCCTCTCTGACCCCACATACAGATATAAATCCCTTGATGCAGTTCCCACCACTTGTCCCAACACACAGTTAAGCCCCCGTGAGTCCCTGTCATCGTCCGGCGGGTATTGTTCCCCAACCAGTCCCACTCGACTGCGGGGTCTCTCATATCTTTGCTCAGCTTCCTGAGCCACCACCACCTATCCAAAGGAATGTGTCCCGTGCACGTTAAACATACATGTTTCCCTACAGTGACGCTAACCATTGTGGTAACGACTTGTATCCTGGGGCACAGGAGGGAGGCCTCCCCATACGTGAACCCGGTCTGGCTGGAGTACTGAGACGAATTGGACCCCAGCTACCCTGGCCACCTTCCCTCGTGGACGTAGACAGCGGTCTCCTCCGCGTCCCGTTCGCCGCTTCCGTCAGTCACTATAGGTGCTCTCTCTAATGTAGGGGTTTTGCAAAATTTCCCCTATTTTCCCTGAAGATTGAAAATACTGTTCCACATCGTGAATGAAGAATTATATGTTTTGAATTGCCTCTGGGTAGGACAGTGTTTTTAAAACATACCCAGAATCGTGAAAAGCTGCATTGGACAGAGCAGCACTTGGGCAACATCAGGATCTAAGACATTACATTTTATTAAAAATGGTACCTCTGAGTTTCGAACTGTATATTTCAAAGAGGTTTGAAAATGGCCATCAAAAAGCGTGGCAAAAGGACAAAGAAGCAGCTTGGAGTATGTGTGGGAGGATCCAGCAGTGGCTGTGAGTCAGACCTGTCAATCAAACCAGGGAGTTTCCCTCTCAGAAGCACTGGAAGTTGCTTATTTACTTAAGCGATTAGCCCCCTTGAGACTAACCGCAGGACAATCGATTGAAACTGCTTCTGTTTACACAGCCATTCAAAGCACTCACAGACAATGAGATACTGAAACCATGGGACGGATTTTGTAGGGAGACAGTTTAAGGAATTGAATGGGTTTTTGCAGCACCCATCATTCTGGACAATAGGGCAGTTGCATTCCCTTTTGTTTTTGCCCAGGTGAGCTCCGGATGTGGGCGGGAAGATTTTGGCCCTGCAGTGCAGACACATTAACCCATTCCAACCACTTTGAATCAACCAATCATCAGGGAAAACAGATTAAAGTGTAAGACGGTACAAGAGCAGTGGTCTACATTCAAGGAGATATTTCACATCTTTCAAGAAAAATATATTCCACTGAGGAAAAAGGGGAATAAAAGAAAAGACAGCCATCTGTGGCTTAGTAAAGTAATAAAGGATAGTATCCGACTGAAAACAAGGGCATATAAAGTAGGCAAATCTAGTGGGAGGATAGAAGATTGGGAAGCATTTAAAAGCCAGCAAACAATAACTAAAAGATTAATTAAGAAAGGGAAGATAGATTATGAAAGTAAACTAGCAAAAAATATAAAAACAGATAGCAAGAGTTTCTACAGCTATATAAAAAGTAAAAGGGGGGCTAAAGTGAACGTTGGTCCCTTAGAGGATGGGACCGGGAAACTAGTGGTAGGGAACATGGAGATGGCAAAGACGCTGAACAAATATTTTGTATCAGTCTTCACAGTAGAGGACACTAAAAATATCCCAACACTGGACAAACAGGGGGCAATGGGGGGGGGGAGGAGCTAAACATGATTAAAATCACTAAGGAGATGGTACTCAGTAAAATAATGGGACTTAAGGCAGATAAATCCCCCAGACCTGATGGCCTACACCCTAGGGTCTTGAGAGAAGTGGCGGTAGGGATTGTGGATGCATTGGTGATTATTTTCCAGAACTCCCTGGACTCAGGAAAGGTCCCAGCAGATTGGAAAACTGCTAATGTAGCACCCTTATTTAAGAAGGGAAGCAGACAAAAAGCTGGAAACTATAGACCAGTTAGCCTAACATCTGTGGTTGGCAAAATGTTGGAGTCCATTATTAAGGAAACAGTAACAGAGCATTTGGATAAACATAATTTAATAGGACAGAGTCAGCATGGTTTTATGAAGGGGAAGTCATGTTTGACAAATTTGCTCGAATTCTTTGAGGATGTAACATACAGGGTGGATAAAGGGGAACCAGTGGATGTAGTGTATTTGGACTTCCAAAAGGCATTTGACAAGGTTCCTCACAAAAGATTACTGATCAAGATAAGAAATCATGGGATTGGGGGTAATATACTGGCATGGGTGGAAGATTGGCTTTCTAACAGAAAACAAAGAGTTGGGATAAATGGTTCATTCTCGGGCTGGCAATCAGTAACTAGTGGTGTTCCGCAGGTGTCAGTGCTGGGACCCCAACTCTTTACAATCTATATTAACGATTTGGAGGAAGGGACCGAGTGCAACATATCCAAGTTTGCCGATGATACAAAGATGGGAGGGAAAGTAGTGAGTGAGGAGGACATAAAAAACCTGCAAAAGGACATAGACAGGCTAAGTGCATGGGCAGAGATTTGGCAGATGCAATATAATGTTAGAAAGTGTGAGGTTATGCACTTTGGCAGAAAAAATCAAAATGGAGAGAAACTGTAAAGTGCTACAGTACAAAGAGATTTGGGGGTCCTTGTGCATGAAACACAAAAAGTTAGTATGCAGGTGCAGCAGGTGATCAGGAAGGCCAATGGAATCTTGGCTTTTATTGTGAGGGGGATGCAGTATAAAAACAGGGACGTCTTGCTGCAGTTATACAGGGTATTGGTGAGGCCACACCTGGAATACTGTGTGCAGTTTTGGTTTCCATATTTACGAAAAGATATACTTGCTCTCGAGGCGGTTCAGAGAAGGTTCACTCGGTTGATTCCGGAGATGAGGGGGTTGACGTATGAGGAAAGGTTGAGTAGGTTGGGACTCTACTCATTGGAGTTCAGAAGAATGAGAGGCGATCTTATCGAAACATATAAGATTGTGAGGGGGCTTGATCGGGTGGATGCGGTGAGGATGTTTCTACTGATGGGTGAGACTAGAACTAGGGGGCATAATCTAAGAATAAGGGGCTGCCCTTTCAAAACTGAGATGAGGAGAAACTTCTTCACTCAGAGGGTAGTAAATCTATGGAATTTGCTACCCCAGAGAGCTGTGGAAGCTGCAACATTAAATACATTTAAAATGGAGATAGACAACTTCCTAGCAGATAAGGGAAATGGGGTTACGGGGAGAGGGCAGGGAAGTGGATGTGAGTCTAGATTTGGATCAGCCACGATCCTATTGAATGGCGGAGCAGGCCCGAGGGGCTGTATGGCCTACTCCTGCTCCTACTTCTTATGTTCTTATGTTTCTCTTGTGTATTGGAACTTTGTGCACAAATTTTTCAGACGGACTTTTCCAGGTATAAAGATAGCTCCCAAGAAGCTATCTCTCTCTTAGCTCTTACTTCGCTGGACCCCAGGTGAGCAGGGTTTCTGACTCCTCAGCAAAGCAACCTAGTAAGGAGTTGGGGGATGGTAATTAAGGGGATATTGCTAAGATTGTTTAATCAACATTGTAGCCACTTACCCCTCATTTTTGCCATCTGCCTTCCTCCATTTAAGCAATTTTACTGTAATTACTGTGTTCGTGTGGTATAGTTTTATATTTGATTACAGTTTCTTTTAGTTAATAAAGCTTGATTTTTCTTTCATCCAGACCATTTGTCTGTTTTAATATCATTAATTTTAAGTCCTTCAGTCAGAACTGGAAGGTGGGGTAGCGATTCGAAACCGCTGTTTGAAAATTGGTCTATTGGAAATTGGTTTACAGTGTAGCAGCAGGCTGCCTGACCAGGTGAATTACCGTAAACCAGCTAAAAGATTGGAATTGGTCAGAGAGCAGGCAAAGGCTGAAAGACCAGGGAAATTACCTTAAACCAGTTAAAAGATGCCCCCCTACACTCCTGAGCACCCATAGATGTGGGATTCCTCCACATCACCTCTCTTTCCAATGCTCAGTCCTATCAGGGCGAGTAGGATCACACCCCCCTTCATCCTGAAAGTCCTTCCGCAAAAGATACAAAAACATACAGCCAGGTCCCCAAGAGATTCTCTGGTTTGGCTGAAGCTTGATGGGGTCTCACGACCTCGACTCAAATACACACACTCTTAGCAGATTACTACTTAATTAAAACTACCCATCACCTTACTTAATACTTAAGCTAAACACCCCAAACTTAAGCTAAATACCTAAACTTAAATTACCTAAACTATATACATCCGCCGCCCGTCTCCGGGCAGCCATCCTAATCCCTGTTCAGGCTGCGGCACACCGCTCCCTTCGGTGTGGCTGCACTGTCCTGCACTTCTGGTCCCTCGCAGCCTGCAGCTGCCGGCTGGGGACCTCTGTCCTTGGACTTCGCCCTGACTCGGGAGGCTGTCCCTTTGAAATGGGGAGCCAGTGACCAGGGTTTTCTTGGCTGGGCATCCATGGGGACCTTCTAGGGACTTTGGCGAGTGGGATTTTCTTGGCTGGTGGGCCTTTAACCCAAACCATCGTCCTCTCCGGTGCGGTCTGTGGGCTTACCACTGCCGTTGGCCGGGGATTTCTTCCTCGGGCTTTACCTCTCCCAAACCTGGGCTAGGGGCAGGCAACTCTCCGCAGCCTGTTGCTTCAGGCTGAGAGACTCCGCCCCCAGGTCCCAGACCTGGGTCCGGGGCGGGGTCTTCGCCCTCAGGTCCCTCCTCCTCTAAACCTGGGTCAGGGTCGGGGTCTTTGCCCTCGGGCCTCTCCTCATCTGGAGCCCAGAAGAGTGGGGGAGTGTCCCAATTGGTGGGCGGGATGGCCCCCCCCACTTAAGCAAGCCACAGCGCCTGCCTGTGCAGTCTGTGAACTCGCTCCCACTGCAGGCTGAGGATTTCTATCCTCAGACCCTACCCCAACTGGCTGTTTTCTCTTTTCGGGTTTAAACAGTTTACACTGGCTAATGTGAAACCATTTGGTACGCCGAGGCATCTTAACGGCGTATACCATGGGGCTGGCTTTGTCTACAATGTTGTAGGGCCCCATGTATAATGGTTCCAGACTCCCTACTCGGGCATAGTTCCTCACCATGACCTGATCTCCTACCTCCCACTCGTGGTGTTTTCGAGGTGCTAACAGCAATCGGTTGCTCCGATGCTGCTTTCCCATGTTCCCAGCCGCCTGCTCGTGGACCTGTTTAAGTTGCTCGAAGAGGTTTCGGGTGAACCTGTCCCGGTTTACCTCTCTGAGCTGACCTTCTGTGAGCACCGGGGCTAGTACATGGGTGGGGGTCCGCATAACCTGCCAGTCATCAGCTCGTACAGGGAGTACCCCGTGCTTTTTGACTGGCTGGCCCGGATCCCCATCAGAACCAACGGTAGGACCTCGGCCCATTTACGGGGCAAGTCCACCGTCTCCTTCCTCAACCTTTCCTTTAGGGCCCTATTCATTCTCTCCACAATCACTGATGACTGTGGGTTGTGGGCAACATGCCATTTCCCCTCGATGCCTAGAAGCATAAGGGTATTCTGCATCACCTGTCCGGTGAAGTGACTCCCTTGGTCGGGCTCCACATACTGTGATAGCCCCCACCGTGACAACACCTCCCGGACCAGGATCCTGGCAGTACCCAGAGCTGTGGCTGTTCTGCAGGGGAAAGCCTCTACCCATTTGGTGAACACATTCACCAGGACTAGGCATTATTTAGAGCCTCCCTGGGCGGTGGGTAGGGGCCCAATGTAGTCGACCTGTATCGACTGCCATGGTCCCTCTACCCTCCTGATGTGTCCCATAGGTACCTTCCTTTTGTGGGAGTCAGGGTTATTAGCAGCGCACACAAGACAGCCGGTGCAGAACTCGCGGACATCTTCTCTGAGTCCCGGCCACCATCCCGCCTGTTCCACCCGCTGTCAGTTGGCCTCAGACCCGGGATGCCCCACTCCTGGACCCTCATGGGCCAGTTGAAGGAATTCCCTCTGGTGTTGCTGAGGCACAAGCCACTGCTCCCCCTGGAACAGCATGCCCTCTTTGACGGAGAGGGTTGATGTGCCGTAAGGACTCTCTACCCTTTTTCCCTCAGTCACTGCACTGAGGACTGCTTTGAGGACGGGGTCTTGGGCTTGGACCGTCTTAAGGTCCAGGGCTAAAGCTACCCCTGCACTCCCTTGTGTCCCGTCTCTACCTCTGACTGCTGCCATGGGTCTGGACCTGCGCGGGCACCCTCCTTGGTGAGCATGTCAGCCTGCTGGTTGCCTTGACTGCGGGGTTCTGTGGAGGAATGTGCCTTCACCTTGTGAATGAAAACCTCCCGTTCCTTCCTCACTGCTGCCAGGATTTTCTCCAGCAGGGGTTTCACTGTGAGGGGCCTCCCGTCGGCGGAGGTGTATCCGCGGCAGGACCAGATGGCCAGGTACTCCATACACGAATTGCACGTAAACATGCTGTCCGAGCAAATCGTGTATGGGGTAGGGAAGATTTCGGGGTGTGTAACGATGTACACAACCACGGACAGTTCAGCTCATGGTGCTGGGGAGCTTAATCGCCAGGGCAATGTTTGCCGCTGGGTCATAAACTCCACACCCCGTGAGACGCTCACCAGCAGTTACCGTGCTGGAACCGTCTACATAGATCTCGCGGCCCGTGGGATGTATCCTGGCCCATAAACCTATGTTCACTTCCCAACCGCTTCTATGGAACACCAGTGGGCTGTTCCAGGATGTACCCGGTTGGCTGCAAGCTTTGGCTCGCAGAGACCCTTCACTTTAAGATCCATCTGTGAGGGGAGCAGGGTCCAGCGGGCAATGCGGGCACTGCTCACTGTTCCATCCTTGATCCTCCCATCCAGAAGCATCTGGGTGGGTGTGTGATGGGTGAGGAGGGTAATGGGAGAGGTGCCTGTGAAGATCAATGATCTTTTCACAGCCCAATGTGTGGCCAAGAGGTGCCGCTCACAGTTGGAGTAGCTCCTCTCCACATTCGTGAGTATCCTGGAGGAGTAGACCACCGGCCTCAGCCTGCCGTGCTGCTCTTGGAGCAGCACAGCACTCAGGCTATCTCCGCTGGATGCTACCTCCAGGAAAAACTCTTTCCCCCCATCTATGGCCCCTAGAGCTGGTGCGGTCTGCAAGTCCTTCTTGAGCCTGATAAATGCTGCCTGGCAACCCTCATCCCAAACCCACTCCACTCCCTTGTGTAGGAGTTGGAGCAGAAGGGCCGCTGTGGCTGCATAGTCTTCAATGAAGTCTCTGCAGTACCCGGTTAGCCCTAGAAACGTTGGGGACTGGTAACTCTTGTACTGCTTCCCTCCTAGCCTTATCTATGGCCCTTTCTCCAGCGCATACGGTCAGGCCTAGGAATTTCACCTCCTGCTGGCCGATCTGCGCTTTCTTTGGGATTACCTTAAAACCATTTTGCCCGAGCAGCTCCAGCAGTTCGGCCAATAGTGGGCCATGCTCCTCTCTCGAATCGGTGAAGAGAAGCAGGTCATCCACATATTGTACCAACTGTCTGGGCTGACTGAAATCATGTAAACTGTTTGCCATGCACTGATGGAAAATGCTGGGGCTGTTGTGGAAGCCCTGAGGCAAGCAGTTCCACATGTACAGTTGCCCTTTAAACGTAAAGGCAAACTTGTACTGATCCTCCCTCCTTAAAGGGATGGACCAAAACCCGTTGGAAATATCCAGCACCGTGAAAGTGGTCGCGGATGCTGGGATACTTCCTATCAGGTTGGCCACTGCTGCTACCGTGGGTGCACAGGCTAGGATGTTACTATTGAGCACTCGATAGTCCACCGTGGCCCTCCAGGAATCGTCCGGCTTTCTGACCGGCCACAGTGGAGAGTTTACGTGGGTAGCTATCAGTCTCAGAATCCCCGGCTGTACTAAGGAAAACATGGCTGCTTCCATATCTGGCTCCGCTTCCCTGGGGAAGTTATACTGTTTCTGTGGTCGGGCCATGGGGTCCCCGTCTACGCTGACCTCAAACCCGTTGACCCTCCCGCAGTCTTGTTTGTGTGTGGCAAATGTGGCTAGGTGGGCTCGCACAAATGCTTGGAACTCCTGTGGGGTGTTACTGACCATAAACTCGAGGTTATAACCCTCTTTGGGCTTCCTGGTGCATAGGGTCCCCTTCCCTTCTTTCCCTGGGATTATTACTACCACACCGTCCTTTCCTGCACTTGCCCCCCATAGGCAATGATTTCACAAATCGACCAGGATCCCGTGGCCTACAATAAAGTCGGCCCCCAGGACCCCTCTTCCACCTTCCACTTCCCATTTCATCAGGACACAGGTCCACTTGGAGCGGAGCAGTGCTAAACGAATGGCGAGCGGGATGGAAAATGAGCCAGCCTGTTCTTTGCCTGTGAACCCCGACAGACTGTATGGGAGCCCGTTAGATAGAGGTGAGGTGGTGTGGTTAGCTGACTGCACCATGGTGCATGATGCCCCCGTGTCCAACAGATAGGCCCCCTTCACCTTTTCCACCTCCATCTCCACAAAGGGTCTTTTCCTTTCATCGTATCGAAGGGAACACAGGTAAACAGGCTGCTTTGGCTCTAGTTATGGCTGTGGGTTGGATGGGGCTGATGGGGTCAGAGCACCGGTAGCAGCTGCTACTCTCCCGTGGCCAGTAAATAAGGACCTCATAGTGTCCAAGAATGACTCGACTGCTGCGGGAGGGATTCCCGCCTCTGCCTTTTGGGCTGGGGCTGTGGAATTCTTTCCCTTGTTGTCTTTCCAAGGATTTTTGCACTCCTTCCGCCAATGACCGTCCTTCCCACACCCGTAACAATTCGTCTTTGTGTTAGGGGGGTTATTCCCTTCCTGATGCCACTCTTTCCTACCCAGTCCGGGTTTTACCTCATGCACCTTCCCCTTGGGTGGGTGTGCATCGGTTCCCCTACCATTCTTATAGGCTAGGGTCAACTGTCTGACCACCGTAAGTTCGGTGGTCTGGGGATTCTTGGGGTCGAGCCAGACTTCCGCCTTGGCCCGGACCTGTGGCAAGCTGTTCGCCACCAGGCAACGGAGCCAATGGGCCAGTGGATCCCCGTTCAGGAACGCCCGGTTAGGTGTCCCCGGACAGGCACTCTGGTACACCGGCCATAACCTGTCCGCGAAGGCCTGCGGGGATTCCCCTGTGAGCTGCACCGTCTTCTCCACACGGGAGAAAGGACTTCCCTCATTCATCCCCATGGCCTTCAGAACTTCATCCCTGAGCTCCTCATACCCGCTCTGCCCCTTCTTACACTCGTCAGAGAGGGATTGGAGGAGCCTACTCTCCAGGGAGTATAGCAGCATCTTGGCCTGCTCAGCACCATCGCAGTCGTTGATGCTGGCTGCCTGCTCTACTTCCCTGAAGTGGATCGAGGGGTCCCCTTTCTCGGTGAGCTTTGGGATATGGCTCACCATAGCCCTAAGCTGTTGGGTGCTATAGGGTAATACGATCTGGTTTTGGAGGGGTCCCTCATTGTCGCGATTGACGGGTAGGCCGAACCTCTGATGCCGGGTTGAGCACATCGGTCCCGGCTCTGACCATTCTGGCGGGGGTTGCTCCACCTCCGCTCCCATCTTTGGCTCCACCCCCCCTTGCTGCCAGACCTTGCTAAAACCTGGATCTATGGGTGGTAGTCGTGAGGCCTCCTGTTCCTCAACCGGGTCATCCCTGGGCACTACCAGTGATGTTTGAACCGTTCTCCCCTTGTTCCCCATAAAATCTGCCTGGCCTGCCTTCGGGCTTATGAGGCACACCATGCCTTTTGCCTTCCTCAGGGCCAGGCTCAGATTTTCTATCTGCTCCTTGCAGGGGCCATGATCAGCATCTTCAAATCCCTGTTCGCTCGCTAGCTTGTAAGCTGCCTTTACCTCTTTTACTTTCTCCTCCTGTTCTCTAACTTGCCTTGCTAGGCGGGCATTCTTTTCCTGCAACCTTAACTCGTTACCCTTGGCTCCGGTGACTTGGCACTGTAGGTAATCCAACTGGGCCTTATGTTCACCCATTAAATACAACCTCTCCTGATTAAGAGTCTGCAATGCTACCAGTAACTTCTCCCCTGCTAGAGCCTTATCCTGGATCTCCAGGGCTGACTCCTTTAACTCAGCTGCCTGTGCTGCAATGAGCCTGTCCAAAAGCTGGACCTGCTTTTTGAAACACATCAGCCAGACTGACTTCTCTAAGGACTTCTTGTGTTCCCTCCCCTCTGTCCGCTTAGCTGCTGCATCTACCGGACGCCCAGCCTTTAACAGAGTGGTGATCCACTTCTTTGTGATATTCACCTTGCTAAACACATAATCAGAAATCCTTTCCTCCATCATGGTTTGCTCATCTGATCCAGTGTCTACTGTATCGCACCCCTGTTGCCAGAGTCCTGCCGTGGTCACCATTTCTGTAGGGGGTGGTGTGTTGTGCTCAGCCAGCTTCGCCTCTGACTGTCCACTTTGAGTGGTTCGAATTGCTCCCACACCCCTGGGTTCTAGACACCGGACTTAGGTACAGTTGGCGATACAGAAAATCGAGTAGACAAGTGGTTTGGTGCAAGAAAACCAAAATTTTATTAAAAGCAGAATAAAACAATCTTATGAAAATTACTGGTATGAAAATTACAGGCATAAACAATTACACTTATATGGGAATGGGGAACACACGGCACATCGAGGGTAAACAACTACATTAAACAATCCCCTTATCCTTATCCCACCCCTGTAGAAATTAAAGGGGGGTATATAACTGGGGTTATTGCCTCTGGCCAGTCAGAAGTATCTGAGCTGCTCCAGAGCCCCGTGCGGTTTCGAATTGCTCCCCTTTTCTGGTTCTGACCGCCGGACTTATTCAGTAGCGATGTAGACAAAACGAGACTCATGGTTGGGTGCAAAGAAGACCAGTATTTATTGAAATAAAAGGAAATAAATTGAAAATAATCAATACAGCAAACCTATGCTTAATACAGCACTATTTTGCTTAATACAACACTCTTTTACTTAATACAGCACTTTTACCTAGTGCAGCACACTTTTACTTAATACAGTACACTTTTGCTTACTACAGCATGCTTTTGCGTAGTACAACACTCTTTTACTTAATACAGCACTTTTACCTAGTGCAACACACTTTTGCTTAACAGCAGACTTTTCTTAGTACAACACTTTTACTTAATAGGGGAGAGGAAATGGACACATCGAGGGAAAATTGACTAAAATTACAATTTTAACAAAATTCCCTTAATTCCCACCCCTAATATCTATCTAAGTTGCCTTGTAATGGGCCAGAAAATCTATGCTCACCAGTGAAATGCCTGCTCCATGCCCCTGCGGTCTGTATTCTTCACCACCCCGAAGTAGAGATACCCCAGTATTTAAAAGTAACTGCTGGTATTCCATTTCTTTGGGCGGGCTTGCTGAGCTGTTCTTCTGTAGGCAGAGCACAGAGGCGAGGCGGCAGAGAGAGAGAGAGATGGCTTCCTGAGAGGCTATTTTATACCCATTGGGAGCCATAATCTTGGCGCCCAAATCCCGATGTATCTGGGCTATACAAAAGGGAATCGATCTGTCCCCATTGACTGTGATGGGTTTTAATGTATTACCCCATTCATTGATTGGTTTGAATAAAGCTCTCTTGTTTGAAAAACATGTCTGGTTCCTTAAGTGCTGAGTAAACAGCCCTTGGATGTTAGTGTAAACAAATCCATTGTCCTGTGGTCACTGCCCAACCACAATTGATTGACAGTCTCAAGTACTTAATCTCTTGAGTCAACATTGTACAGAGTTCGTGTAAACAAAGTTCTTTGTTCATGTTGCAGCTTCCCAAACCGTATTTGACTGACAGTTTAAATACCTCATTACTTCAGAGGCTGTTTTTTTTTCAAATCCTTTATCAGCCATCTTTGATTTTCCTTCCACATACACACAGGCTGTGTTGTGTCTTTTGCCACGAGGCCGAACAGCCATCTTTGATTTTCCTTTTCACATACACACAGGCTGCCTTTTTTTTCTTCTGCTATGAGGCCTGACAACCATCTTTGATTTCCTTGGATTTTTAAGGTATATTCTACCCAGGTTTTCTTTAATCAAAAACATAATCTTCGGGGCTGTAGAAATTTTGGAAATTCTTGCGAAACCTTACAGTCCCCCATTGGATACTAAAACTTGCTTGTAGTATCCTGTCCAAAGGTGAGCAATAATTTCTGACACCCCACAAACAACCTTCCCTTATACTTATCTATATCTATCTTTGATCTCCCGACATCTCCATCTCCCCTACCCAGAGAGAATCGCAGTACACGGTAGGCATTTATCGACAGAAAAATATGATTACTACAATAATTCAACCATGGAGGGGGTCCAATGTCCCTGCACCACTGAGTATTTACAATAATTCAAGCATGGAGGGGGTCCAATGCCCCTGCACCACTTGTGACATAGTTTTAACACGATACAACATCTTTAATGGGATTACCACCAAGCCAAAACATATCTGTTAAAAAAACAAATGGAAGAAAATGAGCTTCCCTTTTCCTTTTTCTTTATATAATGCAATAGCCTGACACTTTAATAAATGGCACCATTCTACAGCCATAAATGTATTTCAAATTTTACAATCTGCAAACATGACAATCCATAGGCATATGCAATTTGTTCAATTAACTCTAAACAAGTAGTACAATCTTACAGTTAGGAACTAAATTCACACATTATTTCCTTTGGAGTTGGGACCAATGCATAATACAAAATATAAAATAATTAACAAGCTTTTTGTAAACTCTTAATCTTAATCGGGATCTCCAATAACAGTTTAAATGCTGTGGGCATCTGCCTCCTGCAGGCCCCTCCCATCGTGGGCTAGGGGTGCTCCTTTCCTCAAGCATCCAAAGACACGATGGTCCTCTGTACCTTCCGGAACTCTGAAAAAGACTTTAAAAAGAAAACATCTAGCCAGGTCCCCTGGCTCGGGGGAGTGTGATCAGGTCCCGTGACCTTGGCTCACATAATACAACTTCTGGAATGGTACCATACTTAAAACTTATACTCTAATAATTAACACTACCGAATTGCAATATAAAATTTAAAATTACGAAGTTCTACCCTAATCCTTTATACACATTACTTGAACAAAGCTATATACAAGTGCCACCCATCTCCAGGCGGCCAGCCTAATCCCTGTTTGGGCTGCCACAGGCTGCTCCCTGCGGTGTGGCTGGATTGATCCCAACTTCTGGTCCCTCGCAGCTTATGGCTGCTGGTTGGTGACTTCTGTCTTTTGGCTTCTCCCTGACTCGGGAGTCCGCCCTATTCCACTGGAAAGCTTGAGAGACCTCCTAGGGAGTGTCGCTGGTGGGGCTACCCCGGCGAACGGACCCTTAGCTCGGGTCACACTCCTTGCTGGCTGGGGACCTCCTCCTTTGGGTCCCTCCCTTCCCAAACCTGGACTGGGGACAGGCAATCCCTTGCCACCAGCTGCCGGTGGCTCAGAGCCTTTCCCTTCAGGTCTAAAACCTGGTTCAGGCTCCTCCCCGGAGTCCCACAAGAGAGGGGGAATCACTCGGGCCAAGTGCTGGGGAACTTCTCCTCTCCCGCACGTGACTGCGCCTGCATGTGCAGTCTGTGTGTGCATACGCGCTGCAGGCTGAGGATTTCTAGTCTCAGGTACAATCCCAACTGCCTGTTTCCCTGCCCTCAGCTCAAATAACCTGCATTGATTAATATAACTGGCAGCCTGCCAGCAACCCTGTTCTAACTCCTTTTCCCTTACCAGGGCGGCCTTAAAGGTGGAATCTTGGGCTTGGACCTACTTTTGGTCTGGTGCCAAAGCTATCCCCTGTGTGCCTCCCCTGTCCTGGATTGTTGCTACCAGACCTGCTCTACAGGAGTCCCAGAACTCTCCTTCCCTGTCCCCCTGCTTGAACAATTTACACTGGTCATGAATGGCTCCTCCCCTAACACAAGCCACAGTGCCTGCCTGTGCAGCCTGTGAGCTTGAACCCGCTGCGGGCTGAGGATTTCTGTCCTCAGGTTCACTCCCAGCTGCCCGTTTCCCTGTGGGTCCCATTAAGCTAAATGGGACCTTGTTAGACCCGGGTGAATTGGTCAGGTCTTCCGATTGGACCACCGTGCTGGAGGCTCCAATGTCCACCGAATATCTCCCCTGCACTGTCTTCACCCCCATCTTAACATAGGGCCTGCTCCCCTCAGCATTTTCGCGGGGACACAGGTCAACAGGCGGTGCTGGCTCTAGTCATTGCTGGGAGTGGGATGGGGCAGATGGGGTCAAAGCACTGGTGGTGGCTGCTACTCTCCCCTGGCCAGTCAGAAGAGACCGTAGGGACTATAAAAATGACTCGATTGCAGCGGGAGGGATATCTGGCCCTGCCTTTTGGGCTGGGGCTGTGGGATCCTTTCCCTGGTTATCCTCCCAGGGATTCTTAGAGTCTTTTCTCCAGTGACCATCTTTCCCGCACCCATAACAATTTAACCTAGCCTGGGAGGGACGGTTCCCCTCCTGGCGCCACTATTTCTTACTCTGGCTCCCAGGTTTAACCTCATGGACCTTTCCCTTGGGTTGGGGCATCTCGATACACCTAAAGGCTACTGTGAGTCGGTGGATCACCGCTTGTTCAGGGGTCTAGGGGTTTCGGGGGTCAAACCAAGCCGCGACCTGAGCTTGGATCTGGGTTAGGCTGTTTGTCATAAGACAATGGAGCCAGTGAGTCAATTGGACTGGGTCCAGTGCTGCCCGCCCTGGCATTCCTGGGCATGCGCTCTGGTAGACTGGCCACAGCCTGTCTGCAAACACCTGCGGGGACTCCCCTGGGAGCTGCACCGTTCTTTCTACCCGGGTGAATGGACTACCATCATTGAGTCCCATGGCCTCCAATATCTCATTCTTGAGACCCTCATAATCCTGCTGGCCCCTTTTGCACTCGCCAGATAGGGCCTGGAGGAGATCACCTGCCAGGGAAAACAGCAGCATTTTCGCTTGCTCTGCGTCATTGCAGTCATTTACACAAGCTGCCTGCTCTATCTCCCTGAAGTGTAGAGAGGGGTCTCCCTTTTTAGTGAGTTTGGGGATGTGGTTAACCATGTCCCTGAGCTGGTAGGTGCCAGACGGCACCACAAACTGATTCTGGATGGCCCCTGGGTCATCTTCATCAACGGGTGGACCGTACCTCCGTTGTCAGAGGGGGTACACTGGTCCTGGTCCCGGCCTATCTAGCGGGGCCTGCTGTGCTTCCTCTACCACCTCATCCTCCACCTCCCTTTGCTGCCAGAGCTCCTGAAAGCTCGGAGCCATGGGTGGCGGTCGTGGGACCTCTGATTTCCTGACCAACCTTTTCCTGGGTGTTGCCTGTGGGACGGTTTTATTTGGGTTGCCGGTAAAATCCGGCTGACCTGCCTTCAGGCTGATCAGACATATCATCCCCTTTGCTCTCTTTAAAGCCATATTCAAGCTTTCTATCTCTTCCCTACAGGGACCATGATCTGCTTCCTCAAACCCTTGCTCGCAGGCCAGCTTATACGCTGCCTTTACCTCCCTAACATTTTCCTCCTGCGCTTTTACTTCTTGTATGAGGCGGGCGTTCTCCTCTGGCACCCTCATCTCATTGCTCTTGGCGTCTGCCACTAGGCACTTCAGGTACTCTGACTTGTGCCTCGTGTGGCTTTTGCCCTCACTAAACTGGACCACCAGGCACTCTATCTTGGCCTGGTATTCTTCAACCTCACTTTCTCTATCCCAACTCTCTGCTCTAGATTCACTGAGCCTGCGGGTAACTTCCCGAAGCCTGTGGGCACCTAACCACAAACAGACCAGTGGGATAAAAAGAAAATCAGTAACTGCTGCTCTCTCCAGACCCAAACCACCGTCTGCCACAATGCACACTGTTGCCGATGGTCCTGGCACAGTCGCCATTTTGTAGAAATTAACGGGGATGGGGTTATATAACTGGGGTTATTGCCTCTGGCCTGTCAGAAGTACCTGAGCTGCTCCAGAGCCCCGTGTGGTTTTGAATCGCTCCCCTTTTCTGGTTCTGACCGCTGGACTTATTCAATAGCGATGTAGACAAAACGAGACTCGTGGTTGGGTGCAAAGAAGACCAGTATATATTGAAATAAAAGGAAATAAATTGAAAATAATCAATACAGCACACCTATGCTTAATACAGCACTATTACTTAATACAGTACACTTATGCTTAGTACAGCACTCTTTTGCTTAGTAGAACACTCTTTTACTTAATACAGCACTTTTACCTAGTGCAGCACACTTTTACTTAATACAGTACTCTTTTGCTTACTACAGCACTCCTTGCTTAGTACAACACTCTTTTACTTAATAGGGGAGAGGAAACGGGCACATCGAGGGAAAATTGACTAAAATTACAATTTTAACAAAATTCGCCTTAAATCCCACCCCTAATACCTATTTAAGTTGCCTTGTAATGGGCCAGAAAATCTATGCTCACCAGTGAAACACCTGCTCCGTGCCCCTGCAGTCTGTATTCTTCACCGCCCCGAAGTAGCGATACCCCAGTATATAAAAGTAACTGCTGGTATTCCACTTCTTTGGGCGGGCTTGCTGAGCTGTTCTTCTGTAGGCAGAGCACGGAGGCGAGGCAGCAGAGAGAGAGAGAGATGGCTTCCTGAGAGGCTATTTTATACCCATTGGGAGCCATAATCTTCGTGCCCAAATCCCGATGTATCTGGGCTATACAAAAGGGAATCAATCTGTCCCCATTGACTGTGATGGGTTTTAATGTATTACCCCATTCATTGACTGGTTTGAATAAAGCTGTCTTAGTTGGAAAAAAAACATGTCTGTTTCCTTAAGTGCTGAGTAAACAGCCCTTGGATGTTAGTGTAAACAAATCCATTGTCCTGCGGTCACCGCCCAACCGCAATTGATTGACAGTCTCAAGTGCTTAATCTCTTGAGTCAACATTGTAGAGAGATCATGGAAACAAAGTTCTTTGTTCATGTTGCAGCTTCCCAAACGGTATTTGACTGACAGTTTAAATACCTCATTACTTCAGAGGCTGGGTTTTTTTTTCAAATCCTTTATCAGCCATCTTTGATTTTCCTTCCACATACACACAGGCTGTGTTGTGTCTTTTGCCACGAGGCCGGACAGCCATCTTTGATTTTCCTTTTCACATACGCACAGGCTGCCTTTTTTTTCTTCTGCTATGAGGCCTGACAGCCGTCTTTGATTTCCTTGGATTTTTAAGGTATATTCTACCCAGGTTTTCTTTAATCAAAAATATAATCTTTGGGGCTGTAGAAATTTTGGAAATTCTTGCGAAAACTTACACCCCCCTATACCTAACTAGATTAAGCTATGAGGTGCCAGGAACTCATGCTCACCAATCCAAAACCTGTTGCTTAAACGGTTATGATTTTTGAGGTCCGCTCCCGCTGTCCTTTGGGGTACCCCGTCACCACGTGGTCTCAGGGCGTGATGCTGAATTTGTTGATGCAAAGCACCCTCCCTTTTCCTCAGCTACCGTCGTCGTCTCGTCGCAATGGGTTTTCTTCTTCTTCTCCCTCGGGCGGCCGTCGGCAGTAATGTTATGGTCGGGGTCGATTGGCGGTCTTTATCATCTAAAAGGTTTTACTACCCATGCTTCAAACGCTAGTTTATTCATCACGGGCGCTGCCACCCACTCTTCGAACGCCTGCTTATTCGCACTGTTCATGCATGCAATGCCAACTTATTCACCAAACGCCAGCTTATAACTAGGCGTTTGGTTTTTCCCAATGTGTCTTTTGCTGCCCTTCTCTGCTTTTATCGGTTTAACCTTCTTCTTCATCTCATCTCATCTCGTCTGCCCGTTTGTGGCCTGTGTGTCCTGTGTGGTTTTGAACTCGGGTTTCGTTCTCCTCCCACATTTGGCCCCGGTGTAGTGGGCGTCCTTGGTTGTTGAGCGGCATGGGGAGCGAGAAGAGAGCCTGCCACGAGGCCAGGGTGCGAGTACGAGCGGCAGCAGGCCGAGGCCACAAGCAAGAGATCAGAGAGCTAAGCTAAGAGATGATTACCACTGATGGGCCTACAATTATATCCGTTCTTCAACTCCTTATCTGTGCGCCAAATCAGGTTAGTCCATTGTCTTACTTTTGGCGGGCTTGTTTAAATGATTACAACCATTTACTTTAACGACTTTTGGAGTGGTTTTCTCCAGGTCAAATGGCCCCGATGTTCTGGTTGTTTGTCATGGATAAGGCTTAATTGTCCTCATCCTGACTTGATGGCTACTGTGAGCTGTTACCGATTAAATATGCAGAAGCATAATGGCCTCGATTCTAGGCCTATTCTAGCTTGATTTGTTTCACATCGAATGAATGCGTATTCTGTGTTTACTTTGTCTGGCTGGCTCCAGAGAGTCCATTTTCACAGATTCCTGCATTTTAAGTTTCGTCTCCGGGCCTGCTTGTCTGCAGAACCTTGCTTTAAAAATCCTGTCGGTTTGGTCACGAGACTGCAGAAGCCATTTTGGGTACCCTGGTTTTAATAACTTGTCCAAACAGGGCCCCTTGATCCATAATTTGGGGAGTGCGGGAATTTTGAGAACCCTGCACTTACAGTGACTTTCATTCTCCTTCTGTTTCTTCAAGTCTCCGATGATGGTCTCTCTGTACTGGCTGTTGAACTTGAACTGCTTCTGATGAACTGTTTGTCGAACTGTGAACTGAACAAAGCAGGCCTCAATTATACTGGTTTGAGGCCTGGCTGATCTGACTGCCAAATCTCGGGTTCCTTTGTTTAATTTGGTGGGCTCGTTATTTTTAATAGCTTTTAAAACTTTAACGAGCTTTGGGGATGGCCCATCTAACTTTAACGAGCTTCGGGGATGGTCCATCTAATGTTAACTGGCCTTTAACTGGTTTTGGGATTGCCCTGAAACTAGTTTAAAAATGTAAAACGTTGGTAAATCTCTTTGATTGGTTTTGGACTGCTGTTTGATTGTTGTATCCTGTTGGGCTCTGTTCTTTCCTTTGTTTTGCTGTGGGCATGTACTGTTTTATTCATGTACTTTGGCTCTGCGATTTTCGGTGGGAGCAGGTTTTATTTTCTTTATGTAAAGGCTGAGGTGGCCTAGGACATTCCCAGACAGTCCAATATCCAAACTCGGGGGCCCACCCCACCTTCCCTGTGTCACAGCCTTTCGCAAGTCTGAACATGCCTTTTAAACCACCCAAACCTTCCTGGGGTTTTGATTTTTAAAATCCCTTTGGCCCAATATTCCTTCAAACAGTCCAATATCTCTCCTTTCGTCCTTTTGGGGAAAATGTGTAATTTTACGATCCTTACAATTTGTTCAAAGACTCGCTATTTCCTTGTTTCCCATTATTAATTCCCCAGCCCCAACCTCTAAGGGACCAACGTTTACTTTAGCTACTCTCTTCCTGTTTATATACCTGTAGAATCTCTTGCTGTCTTTTTATATGTTTTGCTAGTTTACACACATAATCTATCTTCTCCCTCTTATTTTTTTTAGTCATCCTTTGCTGGTTTCTAAAAATGTCCCAATCCTCTGGCCTACCACTAATCGTCACAGCATTGTATGCCTTTTCGTTCAATTAGGTACCATCCTTAACTTCTTTAGTTAGCCAAGAATGGTCCATCCTTCTCATAGTCTTTCTTTCTCACTGGAATAAACGTTGGAGAGTTATGAAATATCTCCTTAAATGTCTGCCACTGCTTATCTACTGTCTTACACTTTAATCTATTTTCCCAGTCTACTTTAGCCAACTCTATCTTCATACCCTTGTAATTGCCTTTATTTAAGTTTAGGACACTAGTTTCAGACCCAAGTTTCTCACCTTAAAACTCCTATCATGCTATGATCACTGTTCCCTAGAGGATCCTTTTACTATGAGATCATTAATTACTCCTGTCTCATTACACATTACCAGATCTAAAATAGCCGCCTCCCTTCTTGGTCTAAGAAACCATCCCGAATACAATCTATGAACTCTTCCTCAAGAATACCCTTGCCAATTTGATTTGTCCAATCTATATGAAGATTAAAATCACCTATGATTATCACAGTACCTTTCTTACAAGGCCCTATTATTTCTTGAATTACACTCTGTCCTACAGTGTAGCTACTGTTTGGGGGACTTATAGACTACTCCCACCAGTGACTTCTTTCCCGTATTATTTCTTATCTCCACCCAAACTGATTTCTACATCCTGCTCTTCTGAGCCAACATCATTTCTCACCACTGCACTGATCTCATCCTTTATTAACAGAGCTACCCCATCTCCTTTTCCTTTCTGCCTATCCTTCCGAAATGTCAAATACCCCATAAAATTCAGTTCCCTCCCTTGGTCACCTTGCAACCACGTCTCTGTAATGGCTATCAGATCATGGCCATTTATTTCTATTTTTGCCGTTAACTCATCTATCTTACGAATGCTGCATGCATTCAGACAGAGTCCCATGGGCAGAGGAGACCCACCAAGGGTGGTGACACAGGGTAGTAAACAGTCAGGAAGGAATGGCCCTGGGAGTCCTTATAACATTGACTCTGGACCCAATGAAGTCTCAATGAAGTCAAGGAAACCTCCTGCTGCCCTCCCTCAGCTGATGAATCAGTACTCCTCCATCTTGAATACCACTTGGTAGAAGCACTGAGTAGCAAGGGCACAGAACTTACTCTGGGTGGAGGACTTCAATGTCCATCACCAATAGTGGCTCGGTAACACCACTACTGGCCGAATCCTGAACGACAACTACCAGTCTGGGCCCTGCGATAAGTGGTGAGAACCAACACGAGGGGAAAAAACCTACTTGACCTTGTCCTCACCAACCTACCTGTTGCAGATGCATTGGACCATGACAGTATTGGTAGCAGTGACCACCGCACAGTCATTGTGGAGACAAAGTCCTGTCTTCATACTGAGGACACCCTCCATCATTTTGTGTGGCACTACCACTGTGCTAAATGGGATGGATTCAGAACAGATCTAGCAGCTCAAAACTGGGCATCCATGAGGCGCTGTGGGCCATCAGCAGCAGTGGAATTGTATTCTGCAATGTATGTACCTTTAAGGGGGACAACTACTTTTTACAGCTCCTGTATCCTGTAGTACCGGCAGTGACCACACCTGTATATAAACCCTGAGTAGTGATCTGTACAGTCAGTTGCAGTTTGAACCCTCATTCAGTAAACACCTGTTGATCGCTCCCTGCAGTCTTTGTCTGATTATTGAAGGACACAACATTAAGATACACGGATCTAACATTGGCGACGATGCAGATTCAAACCTACCTGCAACTCTGCATCACCTCCCAGGGATTTGCTCCTGGAGAACAGTGGAAGGAGGTCGAGTCCAGAAGCACGGGCGTCGACCACGGGCAACCGCCCAGTCATCCAGCGGAGATTTGAGCATCACAGGGGAGGCTGTCGAGAGCCAGGCTTGGCTTTCCAGTCATGGTGGTCCAGCGAAACGGGCTGGCAACAGGTACTGCGCAGACCCTTCCCGGACAGCGGCGGCTAGAGCCGACCGAGCGGCACAGAAAAAGGCCGAGCAGCGTTGACGGGGGAGAGGGAGAGGGCAGAGCGCACAGGGTGCAGCCGGTGTTCAGGACCAAGCGGCATCAACGGGGAGAGAGACGAGAGAGAGCAGAGCGCAGCCGGTGTTCAAAGGCCGAGCAGCGTCAATGGGGGAGAGAGGCGCGCAGGAAAACACGAGGCGCTGCCATTGCCACGAGGACTGCAGAGAGTGGCATTGGCAGCAGCGCAGGAGCAGCGCACAAAACCCACAGGGCGTCACCATTTGCCACGAGGACCGCCGAGAGCGGCGTTGGCAGCAGCGCGGGAGACGCCATTTTAAGCCGCAGCGGGGAAGAAAGGAAAGCGCGGGAGACGCCATTTTAAGCCAGTCTAACCACACCCAAAAATGCCGAAGAGTGGCAGTATCACAGCGTTCCACAATGAAGTCGAAGATTGGACGACATATGTCGAACGCATAGAAGTATACTGCAAGGCGAATGAAGTGCCAGATGACAAGAAAGCGCTGGTATTGTTGAATTCAATGGGTGCAAAAACGTATGGCTTACTACGAAACCTAGTAACCCCAGAGAAGCCAGTAGAAAAGGATTTTGAATACATAGTGTCAATCCTACAGGACCACTTAAACCCCACACCGCTGCTGATGGCAGAAAGATTTAAGTTTCACAAAAGGAACCAGCATAAAGATGAAAGTAATGCTGAGTATTTAACGGAACTGCGCAAGCTATCGAAACACTGCCAGTTTGGAACGGGACTAGCAGATACTTTAAGGGACAAGTTTGTGTGTGGGCTTCAAAGTGAAGGAACCCAGAAACGGCTTCTATCAGAAAAGGATCTTACGCTGGACAAGGCTTTCAGCATTGCAGTATCACACGAAACAGCCGCACGGGGTGCTGTAGAGATACAACGGAGACCATAAGAATATGGCACAAATGAAATGTCATATGGAACAGTGAAGTGCTATCGCTGCGGCAGAACAACACACGACCATAATGATTGCTGGTTCAGGGACAAAGTGTGCAGACAGTGTGGAAAAGTAGGACACATAGCAAGAGTCTGCAGGTCGGGAAAGAAAACCAGCAGCAACAAATCTCCACAGGAGAAGTACAAGAAGGTACATAAGGTGACAGAGAGTAGTTCAGACGAACAGAACAGTGATACAGACTCCGGAAGCAAGGAGCTGGGTTGTCTGAAACTACATAATGTAATCAAAATGGAGGATCACCAAACTATCTGGGTCACGCTCAAGATAGCAGGAGTCCAAGTGAAAATGGAATTGGACACTGGATCAGCCCTAACAGTCATAAACCGAAGGGACTACAAGCGGCTATTCTCACATATACCCTTGAGAGATACAAAGATTGTCTTGAAGACGTACACAGGGCAAAAAGTCTACCCCAAAGGAAAAATAAGGGTGAACGTTATATATAACGGCAAGGAAACACCAAAAATGGACCTATATGTATTGCCAGATGGAGGACCACCACTACTAGGACGTGAATGGATCCGGAAGACACAGCTCGATTGGCATTCCATACAATCACTGACTGTAGATGCCAAAAAGGATGATGACGTCACACCTGGATGACTGTCAAAAATGTTAACAGACGCACAAGAAGTGTTCCAGCAGGGACTCGGAACACTAAAAGGCATAACAGCGATGATCAAAATAGAGGAAAATGCAAGCCCAAAGTTTTTTAAGGCCAGACCGGTACCTTTCGCGATCCGCCCAGCCGTCGAAGCAGAGCTGGAAGGTTTGGAACGTTCAGGAGTACTGTCCAAAGTGGACTGGAGCGAGTGGGCTACACCCATCATTCCTGTAATGAAGAGGTCGTTGAGTAATATGCCTGGGGAACCAAAGAAGGTTTGCATCTGTGGGGACTTTAAGGTGACAGTGAACCCACTCCTTCACACTGTACAATATCCGCTTCCGCGGATTGAAGATATTTTTGCCTCGCTATCTGGAGGGAAATGCTTCACTAAGATTGATCTGGCCCAGGCGTACCTGCAAATGGAGGTAGAAGAAGCCTCGAAACAGTACCTCACGATCAACACTCATAAAGGTCTCTACCAATACAACCGGCTGGTGTTCGGCGTAGCATCAGCTCCAGGTATTTGGCAAAGGGCAATGGAACAAGTCCTGCAAGGGATTCCAGGGACCCAGTGATATTTGGATGACATCCTGGTCACGGGCAAAAATGACAGTGATCACCTCGCCAACCTGGAGCAGGTGCTCACTAGATTGAAGGAATATGGGCTCCGAGCTAATCGCCACAAATGCGAGTTTTTCCAGAAGCAGATCTCGTATTGTGGCCACGTTATTGATAAAGAGGGGTTACATAAGTCCCCTGAAAAGATTGAGGCAGTAGTCAAGACTCCAGCACCGGATAATATGTCACAACTGAGGTCTTTATGCATTTCTCCACTTCACCTGAAGAAGGAGCAGCGCATCCGAATGCTTGTGATTTCAAATAAAGCTGTTGGACTATAACCTGGTGTTGTGTGACTTCTTACATTTGTCCACCCCAGTCCAACTCCGGCATCTCCACACCACAACTGAGGTCGTTCCTCGGGCTGGTGAACTACTACCATAAGTTCTTGCCGAATTTGTCTACTGTACTACACCCACTGAACATCCTACTGCAAACGGGGGTACCATGGAAGTGGAGTGACGAATGTAAACGAGCTTTCCAGAAGAGCAAAGCATTGATCACATCAAAAGAGGTGTTGGCTCATTTCAACCCAGCACTACGAATTCGGTTGGCGTGTGATGCATCACTCTATGGCATTGGAGCGGTGCTGTTGCACAAATTCCCGGACGGCTCGGAGAGGCCAGTAGCCTTTGCGTCTCGGTCACTAACCTCAGCCGAGCGTAACTACGCGCAGATTGACAGGGAGGCCCTCAGCCTAGTGTGGGGAGTGAAAAAGTTCAATCACTATCTGCATGGGCAGAAGTTCACCTTGCTGACTGACCACCAACCACTTGTCTCCATCCTTAATCCAAAGAAGGGTGTTCCGGTGATGACTGCGCAACGGCTACAAAGATGGTCCCTTTTTCTAGGGGCGCACCAATATGAAATCGAGCATAAGGGCACGAAACAGCATGGAAATGCTGATGGGCTATCACGCCTGCCACTGCCTACTGCGGAGGAAGCACCAGCAGTGGACCCTGTCGAAATATTTCATTTGGCTATAATTGAATGCTTGCCAGTAACTAACGCTGGTATAGAGAAGGAGACCCGAAATGACCCGACACTGTCTCAGGTATATGACTTGACGGTGAAAAGATGGTCAGCACATGGCGACTCACTGTTGCCAGCATTCTCATCCAGAAGAGAACAGCTGTCAGTATGCCAGGGGACCTTGATGTGTGGATCCCGAGTGGTAATTCCACCCAAGTTAAGGGAGAGAGTGCTCAATGAGCTTCACGAAGGTCATCTGGAAGGGGTGAAAATGAAAAGACTTGCTAGGGCTTATGTGTGGTGGCCGGGGATCGATCAGCAAATCGAGGACCTGACAAAAAGCTGCTCAGGATGCCAGAAGGTCCAAAATGCACCACCACAAGCCCCTCTACACCCATGGGAGTGCCCTCATCTCCATGGCAACGGGTGCATATTGATTTTGCTGGTCCATTCATGGACTCAATGTTTTTAATAGCCATGGATGCGCACTCGAAATGGCCTGAGGTGATCAAAATGTCCTCCACCACCACGGAGGAAACTATTGCATCCTACGGTCCATTTTTGCCAGGAACGGCTTGCCAGAGCAGATTTGCTCTGATAACGGACCACAGTTTGTGTCCGAAGAGTTTAGAAGATTTATGAAAAGGAATGGGGTAAGGCATTATACATCTGCCCCGTATCATCCAGCCACAAATGGATTGGCTGAGATGTTCGTACAAACCTTTAAAAAAGCAGTAAATGCCATGTGCGATGACGACATTCCACTGCAGCATAAGGTGGACAATTTCCTGTTAGCCTACAGAAATGCGACACATGCAGTCACCAACCAGGCCCCGGCCATGATGTTCTTTAACCGAAGGTTGAGATCTCATCTGGATTTGCTCAGGCCAAATGTACGAAGAGATGTTGAGAGTAAGCAATTCCAGCACATCAATGAGTAGCCGACAAGGAGCTTCAATGTAGGGCAACCAGTCTTGGCCCACTACTACCGAACAGAGAAATGGCAACCAGGAACGATATGCACACGGCAGGGGCCACTAATGTACACAGTGGATGTTGGGGAGAACATTGTGAGACGCCATGCTGACCAGATCCTAGAGTCACAGGAACGAGTCAACCCCATGTCTCGGCCATATGTACCTGGTGAGGAACCCAATGTACAGGTCGCATCTACCTCAGAAACAATAGCATTGGAAGCTGATGAATCAACTGACGACAGGGTGTCAGAATCGCCTCCGCACCAAGAGCGAGACACTCGGGAAAGGCGTTATCCAGAAAGAATCAGGAAGCCTCCCCAAAGACTGAATTTATAAATAGCCTATTTTCAGTTAATGTTGTATGTTAAAAGTGTTAATTGTAATTAGCTGATATTTAATTGTTAAATGAGTGTTATGGTACTGTTAATCTAAAAGGGGAGGAATTGTAATGTATTTACCTTTAAGGGGGAGAACTACTTTTTACAGCTCCTGTATCCTGTAGTACCGGCAGTGACCACACCTGTATATAAACCCTGAGTAGTTGCAGTTTGAACCCTCATTCAGTAAACACCTGTTGATCGTTCCCTGCAGTCTTTGTCTGATTATTGAAGGACACAACATTAAGATATATGGATATAACATATTCCACCACAATTTGTAACCTCATGGCCTGGCATATCCCTCACTCTACCATTACCATCAAGCCAGGGGACCAACCCTGGTCCAATCAGGAGTTTAGAAGAGCATGCTAGGAGCAGCACCAGGCATACCTGAAAATGAGGTGCCAATCTCGGGAAGCTGCAACACAGGACTACATGCATGCTAAAAAGCAGAAGCAGCATGCTATAGACAGGGCTAAGCGATCCAAAATCAACAGATCAAATCAGCTGTGCAGACCTGCCACATCCAGTCGTGAATGGTGGTGGACGATTAAACAACTAACAGGAGGAGGAGGCTCCATGAAAATCCCCATCCGCAATGATAGTGGAGTCTAACGCAAGAGTGCAAAAGACAAGGCTGAAGCGTTTGCAACCTTCTTCAGCCACAAGTGCTGAGTGAATGATGCATATCGGCCTCCTGCTGAGGTCCCCACCATCACAGAAGCTAGTCTTCAGCCAATTTAATTCACTCCACGTGATATCAAGAAATGGCTGAGCGCACTGTATACTGCATAGGCTAGGGGCCCCAACAACAACCCGGCTATCGCGCTGAAGACTTGTGCTCCAGAACTAGCTGGGCCTCTACCCAAGTTGTTCCAGTACAGCTACAACACTGGCATCTATCCGACAATGTGCAAAACTGCCCAGGTATATCCTGTCCACAAAAAGCAGGACACATCCAACCCAACCAATTACCACCCCATTCATCTCAATCATCAGCAAAGAGATGGAATGTATCATCAACAGTGCTAGCAAGCGACACTTACTCACCAATAACCTGCTCACTGATGCTCAGTTTGGGTTCCGCCAAGACCACTCAGCTCCCGACCTCATTACACTCTTGGTCCAAACATGGACAAGAGAGCTAAATTCCAGAGATGAGGTGAGAGTGACTGCCCTTGACATCAGGGCAGCTTTTGACCGAGTGTGGCATGAAGGAGCCCTAGTAAAACTGAAGTCAATGGGAATCGGGGGTTGCGGGGGGGGCGGAAATGCTCCACTGGCTGGAGTCATACCTAGCACAAAGGAAATTGGTTGTGGTGGTTGAAGGTCAATCATCACAGCTGCAGGACATCGCTGCAGGAGCTCCTCAGGGCAGTGTCCTAGACCCAACCATCTTCAGCTGCTTCATCAATGACCTTCCCTCCAACATAAGGTCAGAAATGGGGATGTTCGCTGATGGCTGCACAGTGTTCAGCACCATTCACAACTCCTCAGATAATGAAGCAGTCCATGCCCGCATGCAACAAGACCTGGACGACGTTCAGGCTTGGGCTGATAAGTGGCAGGTAACATTCATGCCACACAAGTGCCAGGCAATGACTATCTCCAACAAGCGAGAGTCTAAACACTGCCCCTTGACATTCAACGGCATTACCATCGCCGAATCCCCCACCATCAACATCCTGGGGGTCACCATTGACCGGAAACTTAACTGGACCAGCCAGATCAATACTGTGGCAACAAGAGCAGATCAGAGGCTAGGTATTCTGCAGCGAGTGTCTCACCTCCTGACTCCCCAAAGCCTTTCCACCATCTACAAGGCACATGTAAGGAGTGTGAGGGAATATTCTCCACTTGCCTGGATGAGTGCAGCTCCAACAACACTCAAGAAGCTCGACAACATCCAGGACAAAGCAGCCCACTTGATTGGCACCCCATCCACCACCTTAAACATTCACTCCCCCCACCACCGGCGTACCGTGGCTGCAGTGTGTACCAACTATAAGATGCACTGCAGCAACTCGCCAAGGCTTCTTCGACCATACCTCTGAAACCCGTGACCTCTACCACCTGGAAGGACAAGGGCAGCAGGCACATGGGAACACCATCACCTCCAAGTCACACACCATCCTGACTTGGAAATATATCGCCGTTCGTTCATCGTCGCTGGGTCAAACTCCTGGAACTCCCTCCCTGACAGCACTGTGGGAGTAGCTTCACCACATGGACTGCAGTGGTTCAAGAATATGGCTCACCACCACCTTCTCAAAGGCAATTAGGGATCTGTAGCTTTCAAAACCTCTTATAATAATTTGTCCATGACTACACAAACCACTCTGGGTCCAGGTATATTGTGTATCAGTAAAACAGTCCGTGACTACACAAACCACTCTGGGTCCAGGTATATTGTGTATCAGTAAAACAGGTTTATTAAGCATTAAACATCCAGTACAAAGAAGTAATACTTAACAAGGAGATAGTCACAATCTGTTTGTTCAAACCCCGGCGTTCCTTCCGAGTGACCACGTCACAAGTCTCCTGATGTAAGTTGCTGTGTTCCATTGACCGAAGCTCACTTCCTTGGGATCTTGCTGTGTTTTGTTGACCGAAGCTCCTATCAATCTCTGGTTACACAGTGCGCGCTTTCGAGGTTCAAAACCTGTATGTTTATACCCTTTTTCCTCTCGTTTTGCTTACGTAGCAGTAATTAACCCTCTGACACCTGGTAAAAAGTCTTCTTATTTTTACAACTGTTTGAAATTTAGAAAATAGCTAGTTTCCATCTTGAATGTCTTTATTGCACTAAGAAACCAAAAAAGTCACTTTAAACTGTTTACAAATTTTTTTCTAAACTATTTATGCTTGCGAATGTTTGAAAAGTAGAAAATAGCTAGTTAACATTTAAAAGTTATAAACTATCTACATCAAAACTAAACCTCAAAAGTCTTTGATACTGCAATAAAAGTTCACTGTTACACTTTAAATTGTGTCTGTTTCTTTATTTGCCTTGCTGGGGGAGGGGGAGGTACAAGGTGACAATCATCATCTCGTGAAGGTGTTGGCTATTAGCTGCTCCCGAGCAGCCTTACTTTCGGCAGCACTTGGCTCCTCCCCATCAGGCCTGGCCACAGGCACATTGGCATCGTCTATGTCCTCCATTTCAGCAGCGAGCTCCTCTGCAGACTTAAGGGTCAGTCCTTCCCGCAGGGCAAAGTTATGCAAACCACAACAGGCCACCACAATCCTTGCCACTTTCTGGTGAGAATACTGCAAGGTCCCCCCTGACCTGTCCAGGCACCGGAAACGTGATTTCAGAACCCCGATTGTCCTCTCCACCACTTGCCGTGTGGACACATGTACCTGGTTGTATCTCACCTGAGCCTCATTATTGGTCTTGTGGTAGGGAGTCATCAGCCATGGTCTTAGTGGGTAGCCCTTATCACCCAATATCTATGCGGATCCTGGAGGCAATGTGCTGAGGGCGCCATATAAGTTCGAGTTACAGAGGATGAAGGAGTCATGAGTACTTCCCTGGTGCTGTGCATTCACGTTTAGGATCCTGAGGCGCGCATCACAGACTATCATTGCATTCAATGAATGATAACCCTTCCTGTTGATGTATGTCACAGGTGCATCCACATCGACGGCCCCAATCACTATGGGGAATCCAGCAATGCGATAAAATGCAAGGGCCATATCCTTTTGATGGTGAGTGGACAATTCAAAGTAAATGAACTCTGAAAGCCTACGGAAAATGGCATCTGTGACCTGGTGTATGCAGGCCCTCGCAGCATTCTTGGAGATGATGCTTATGTCACCGGTGCTTGCCTGAAATGACCCACTTGCAAAGAAGTACAGTGCTGTGGTTACCTTCATGTTCACTGACAAGGCAGTGCAGGTCTTCGAGCATGTTTGAATGTCCTCCTTCAACATGTCACACATTTGGCTGATTGCCTCTTTACTGAAGCGCAGCCTCCTCACACACAACTCCTCCAACAGCATCTCAAACGATCGCCTCTCCCTGTACACTCTCTGGGGTGGGTAGTAGTTCTTCCTGATCAGGAGACGGTTATGGTTCCTCAGTCTTCTTTGTTGTTACCTGGCGTTTCCAATTCTCTGAAGCAAAATTCGATGGAAAATTCCAACATTCAATGGAATCTGGAACAGTACCCATGGATTGGCGGGTAGCTAATGTTACCCCACTATTCAAAAAAGGTGGTAGAGACAAAGCTTGACATCGGTAGTGGGGAAAATGCTAGAGTCCATTATAAAAGATGTAATAGCAGAGCACTTGGAAAGCAGTGACAGGATCGGACAAAGTCAACATGGATTTACAAAAGGTAAATCGTGCTTGACTAATCTACTGGAATTTTTTGAGGATGTAACTGGTAAAATAGATAAGGCAGAACCGGTGGATGTGGTGTATTTGGACTTTCAGAAGGCTTTCGATAAGGTCCCGCATAAGAGATTAGTGTGTAAAGTTAAGGCACATGGGATTGGGGGCAAGGTATTGACTTGGATAGAGAACTGGCTGGCAGACAGAAAGCAGAGAGTTGGAATAAACGGGTCTATTTCCGAGTGGCGGGCAGTGACTAGTGGGGTACCGCAGGGATTGGTCCTTGGACCCCAGCTATTCACAATATATATTAATGATCTAGACAAGGGAACTAGATGTAATATCTCCAAATTTGCAGATGACACAAAGCTGGGTGAGCGTGTGTGCTGTGAGGAGGATGCCGAGAAACTCCAGGTGATTTGAACAGGTTGGGGGATTCGGCAAATGCATGGCAGATGCAATATAACGTGAATAAATGTGAGGTTATCCACTTTGGTGGCAAAAACAGGAAGGCAGATTATTATCTGAATGGCAATAGATTGGGAGAAGGGGAAGTGCAACGAGACCTGGGTGTCCTTGTGCACGAGTCGCTGAAGGTAATCATGCAGGTGCAGCAGGCGGTTAAGAAGGCAAATGGTATGTTGGCCTTCGTAGCGAGAGGGTTTGAGTACAGGAACAAGGATGTATTGCTGCAGTTGTAGAGGGCCTTGGTGAGACCACATCTTGAGTATTGTGTGCAATTTTGGTCGCCTTATCTGAGGAAGGATGTTCTTGCCATGGAAGGAGTTCAGCGAAGATTCACCAGACTGATACCTGGGATGGCAGGAATGACGTATGAGGAGTGATTGGGTCGATTGGGCTTGTACTCGCTGGAGTTTAGAAGAATGAGAGGGGATCTCATTGAAACTTATAAAATTCTGGCAGGACTGGACAGACTAGATGCAGGGAGGATGTTCCCGATGGTCGGGGAATCCAGAACCAGGAGTCACAGTCTAAGGATAAGGGGTAGGTCATTTAGGACAGAAATGAGGAGGAATTTCTTCACCCAGAGAGTGGTGAACCTGTGGAATTCTCTACCACAGAAAGCAGTAGAGGCCAATACATTACATGGGCAGCACGGTGGCATAGTGGTTAGCACTGTTGCCTCACAGCGCCAGAGACCCGGGTTCGAATCCGGCCTCGGGCGACTGTCTGTGTGGAGTTTGCACATTCTCCCCGTGTTTGCGTGGGTTTTCTCTGGGTGCTCCGGTTTCCTCCCACAGTCCAAAGATGTGCGGGTTAGGTTGATTGGCTATGATAAATTGACCCTTAGTGTTAGGGGGATTAAATACGTGGGGTTACAAGGATAGGGTGGGATATGTGTTGGTGTAGGGGTTACGGGGATCGGGTGGGATATGTGTCGGTGCAGGCTTGATGGGCCGAAATGGCCTCTATCTGCACTGTGGGGTTTCTGTGATTCTGTGATTAAATATATTCAAGAAGGAGTTGGATATATTTCTTAAGGCTAAAGGGATCAAGGGGTATGGGGAGAAAGCAGGGGCCGGGTACTGAGTTTGGATGATCAGCCATGATCGCATTGAATGGCAGAGCAGGCTCGAGGGGCCGAATGGCCTACTCCTGCTCCTATCTTCCATGTTTCTTTGTTAAAATCGCACAGAGGATCAGGACAGCATTCTCAAAGGGCATGTTTCTCCCTCACAGGCTTCCTCTTTAAACAGAAGTACTTGTAAGGAAAAAATGGAAAGTGTTGTTAAAGTAATTTTAATAAAGTAAGTGGCTAGAAAATCACCTCGGGCTATGGCAGGAAACCTGCGGTATCGGCTTGGGAACACGTCATACCGCCTGATGAATATCACGGCTCGAGATGGTTTTCCAATAACTAACATTTTCAGAAAGTCATACATACATACATACTTAAAGGAATATAATTGATGATCATTTTCTTTTTTTAAACTTTTGTAAATGTTAAATAATTCATTTTTAAACAGTCATTTTCACATTTAATAAAAAAATCAAATTCAATTTGGCCTTGCACACAGCAAGAGTTGCTCCTTATAACTACAGTACTCAAAACCCATTTTTAACAAATTTTTAAAGTTGGAAACTTACCTCAGACTTTCTGAAAAGAACTTTGCTCCCTTTCACAATTAGAAATGTTCCATTTAGTAGCCCCACTGCTGAAAGAGTTCTTCTTCCTGATCATTCCGGAGCTTCTGCCAAGGCTTTACTCCTGCTTTTTACATGTGCAACTGTTAGGGACTTACCCGCACTGCACCAACTGAGAAAAACACGTAAGTTCAATGCGCACGCGCTGCCTCTCCGGCGCACGCGTTCCACCTCTGAACCCCTTCTTTCAGGGGAACGGAAGTGCCGGTTTCCCGCGCATGCGCAGTGCATGCACTAAATCGGCACTTTTATTGAGCCTACGCGTGAGTACCCCGTGCGTTCTCACCCATGGAGACCCGAATTTCTGGGCCCACATTTCTTATTGTCCTTTCTTCAGATGCCTTTCCAAAATACCGTAAAAACATTGAATAAAACTGGAGAAAAGTTAGTTTTTCACATTTAAACAAATCAAACTGCTTTGGAAAATTTCACCATAGCAACCGTGACTCCAAGGTTAAATCTTAGGCTGAAACTTAATCTTTTGTTAAACAAATGTTTTGTTGTTCTTCTCAGTTTTTACACACCAGCTTAACTTAAATTGTAGTTGTTTTTTTTCCAATTCTTGGGGCACAATCTTATTCACACATTCTTAAAACTTCCAAAATCCAAGACAAGACAAAAGTTTTAAATGCTTTTAACACAGAGAAGTGGGTGGAGCTAAACCACACATAACAGAATCTTTCTTTTAAAGACAGACTTTTCAGACAAAAGAAATACTGTAATGTTGGAGTCGCTAGAAATCAACAGGCTCTGAGACTTTTGTAGCAGCAAAGGCAAAACGCATGTTACTTTATTCACTCTCCATGAGGACTGATGTTCTCAGCCTCGTTGCTGGGCTATGACGTCATCACGCTACCGACGCATGACGTCATCATGCTACCGACGCTCTTAAAGGGACCCTGCCCCGATAACCCAACCAAGTACATACATATAACAACATTGGCTATATATAGTGAATTGTGTTTCGGTACATATAACCACATTGGCTATACATTGTGAATTGTGTTATTGTCCCTATGTGGTCTCCGCCACATACATCCATACGTCCCCCCAGAATTCACTAGCACTGGCAATGTCAGTCGTTGAGGGGGCCGGATCACACGGTCGGAACGGCTCCTCAATTCCTGGGCGGGGACCGGGGGGTTCGTCGGAGGGACCTCGGGCGCTCGGTGGTGGACTGAGGGTGCAGAAACCGGAGGTCGGCCCCGCCTCGGGGGCTGTGCCAACTCAACGGGTCGGTCCAGATCCAGGTGGGTCGGCTTAAGATAGTCCACAGAAATGCAGTCTGGTTTACCTCCAACATCCACTACAAAGGTCTTGTCCCCGGTTTCCAGGATGCGGAATGATCCATCATAGGGTGGCTGAAGAGATCCCCGGTGGGCGTCGTGGCATACGAAAACGTACTCCGCCGCACGAAGGTCGAGCAGAACGTGGGACTGCGGGAGGCCGTGCTGCGACGTGGGCACCAGCGCGAAAACCTTGGCGTTGTCCAGAAGGTCGGACCGCTGACGGGCTGCGGACCAAGGTTCCATTGCGTTGGGGACAAAATCCCCAGCAACCCGCAGCGGCTGTCCGTAGACGAGCTCGGCGGACGAGGACTGGAGGTCCTCCTTGGGGGCGGGCCTGAGTACCAGCATGACCCACAGGAGTCTGTCGATCCAACTGTCATCCCGGAGGCTGGCCCGGAGCACAGCCTTCATGGAGCGATGAAACCGTTCGCACAGTCCGTTAGCCTGAGGGCGGTATGCTGTGGTGCGGTGGAGACTCAACCCGAAGCCTCAGGCGACAGCGTTCCAGAGCTCCGTCGTGAACTGGGGCCCCCGGTTGGAGGAAATGTCAGATGGGGCGCTGAACCGGGCGATCCAAGTGCTGATGAACGACCGAGCCACATCGGCGGACGTCGTTGAAGAGAGCGGGATGGCTTCCGGCCATCGGGTGGTTTTGTCAACCAGTGTGAGGAGGTGGGTGAACCCGCGGGAGGGCGGCAGGGGCCCCACCAGGTCCACGTTAACATGGTCGAACTGCCTCTCGGGCACCGCAAAAGGCACCAACGGGGCCTTAGTATGGCGATGCATTTTCGAGCGTTGGCATACCACGCAGGTGCTGGCCCAGTCGCGAACGTCCTTCCTGAGCCCGTGCCAGATGAATTTAGCCGCCACCAGCTTCTGTGACGGCTTCCTGCCCAGGTGGGAAAGATTATGGATGGTGTCGAAAACTTGCCGTCTCCACCTGTCGGGCACGATGGGGCGTGGCTGCCCAATGGCGACGTCGCACAGGAGTGTGGTGCCGGCATCGTCGAACGCGATGTCCGCTAGTTGAAGGCCCGTGACCGCCGTCCTGTAGGCCTGGATGTCCAGGTCGGAGGCCTGGTCAGCCGCCATGCGGGTGTAGTCGATGCCGAAGTGTACGGCGCTGGCGACGGCTCGGGAGAGACAGTCGGCGACGGGGTTGTCTTTCCCAGCCACATGCTGGATGTCCGTTGTAAACTCTGAGATGAAGGCCAGCTGGCGTTGCTGACGGGCTGACCATGGCTCGGAACCTTTGGTCATGGCGAAGGTCAACGGTTTGTGGTCCACGAACGCTGTGAACGGGCGAGCCTCCAGTAGGAAACGGAAGCGTCGGAAGGCAAGGTAGAGGCCGAGAAGCTCGCGATCAAAGGTGGTGTACTTCCGCTCATTGGGGCGGAGCTGCTGGCTGAAGAAGGCAAGCGGCTGCCAGGTGCCGTTGACCCACTGTTCGTGGACGGCGCCGACTGCATAGTCCAAGGCATTGGTGGTGAGAGCGATCAGCGCATCAGGTAACGGATGCGCCAGCATGGTCGCGTTAGCCAGGGCCCTTTTCGTGTCCGTGAAAGAATTGGCCATCTCCTCGGGCCAGTCGATGGCGAGCTTGGCGGGCTTGCCTTTGAGGGCCTCGTAAAGGGGCCGCATAAGCTGGGCTGCTCAGGGGAAGAAGCGATGGTAAAATGTTCACCATGCCCAAAAACTCCTGCAGGGCCTTCACGGTGAGGGGTTGCTGGAAGTCCATCACGGCCTCCACTTTCGATGGCAGTGGCACCGACCCGTCATTCGTGATGCAGTGCCCGAGAAAGACGATCGAGGACAGCCCGAACTGGCACTTGGCCGGGTTGACGATTAGGCCGTGCTGGCTGAGGCGTTGGAAGAGAGTCCGAAGGTGCGACACATGCTCCGTCCTGGAGGCGCTGGCGATGAGGATGTCATCCAGGTATACGAACAGGAATGTAAGGTCCCGTAACACGGTGTCCATTAGGCGTTGAAAAGCCTGGGCGGCGTTTTTGAGGCCGAATGGCATGCGGAGGAATTCGAACAGCCCGAACGGGGTGACTGGGTATTATGTAACAAGAAAGGATTAATTAGCAATCTTGTTGAACAAGGCCCCTTTGGTCGGAGCGATCATAATATGATCGAATTCTTCATTAAGATGGGGAATGAAGTAGTTGACTCAGAGACTAGGGTCCTCAACTTAAATAAAGTAAACTACGATGGTCTGAGGCACGAGTTGGGTAGGATTGATTGGGGAATGGCACTCAAAGGGTTGACGGTGGATAGGCAATGGCAAACATTCAAAGACCGAATGGATGAGCTACAGAATTTGTTGATCCCAGTTTGGCATAAAAATAAAACAAAATAGGAGACTCAACCGTGGCTAACAAGGGAAATTAGGGATAGCATAAGATCCAAGGAGAGGACATATAAATTGGCCAGAAAAAGCAATAATCCTGAGGATTGGGAGAAGTTTAGGATTCAACAAAGGAGGACAAAGGGATTAATTAAGAAAGGGAAAATAGAATATGAGAGTAAGCTTACAAGGAACATAAAAACTGACTGTAAAAGCTTTTATAGATATGTGAAGAGAAAAAGATTGGTGAAGTCAAGCGTAGGTCCTTTGCAGTCAGAATCAGGGGAGTTTATAATGGGGAACAAAGAAATGGTTGACCAACTAAATACATATTTTGGTTCTGTCTTCACAAAGGAGGACACAAATAACCTCCCAGAGATGCCGGGGAACATAGGGTCTGATGAAAGGGTGGAACTGAAAGAAATCAGTATTTGTAGGGAAATGGTGTTAGGAAAATTGATAGGACTGAAGGCCGATAAATCCCCAGGGCCTGATAATCTACATCCTAGGGTACTTAAGGAAGTGGCCCTAGAAATAGTAGATGCATTGCTGGTCATCTTCCAGAACACGATAGACTTTGGAAAAGTACCCATGGATTGGCGGGTAGCTAATGTTACCCCACTATTCAAAAAAGATGGTAGAGACAAAGCGTGGAATTATACACCGGTAAGCTTGACATCGGTAGTGGGGAAAATGCTAGAGTCCATTATAAAAGATGTAATAGCAGAGCACTTGGAAAGCAGTGACATGATTGGACAAAGTCAACATGGATTTACAAAAGGTAAATCATGCTTGACTAATCTACTGGATTTTTTGAGGATGTAACTGGTAAAATAGATGAGGGAGAACCAGTGGATGTGGTGTATTTGGACTTTCAGAAGGCTTTCGATAAGGTCCCACATAAGAGATTAGCGTGCAAAATTAAGGCACATGGGATTGGGGGCAAGGTATTGACTTGGATAGAGAACTGGTTGGCGGACAGAAAGCAAAGAGTTGGAATAAACGGGTCATTTTCCGAGTGGTAGGCAGTGACTAGTGGGGTACCGCAAGGATCGGTCCTCGGACCCCAGCTGTTCACAATATATATTAATGATCTGGACGAGGGAATTGGATGTAATATCTCCAAATTTGCAGACGACACAAAGCTGGGTGGGAGGGTATGCTGTGAGGAGGATGTCATGAAACTCCAGTACGATTTGGACAGGTTGGGTGATTCGGCAGAAACATGGCAAATGCACTATAATGTGGATAAATGTAAGGTTATCCACTTTGGTGGCAAAAACAGCAAGGCAGATTATTATTTGAATGGCAATAGATTGGGAGAAGGGGAAGTGCAAAGAGACCTGGGTGTTCTTGTACACCAGTCGCTGAAGGTAAGCATGCAGGTGCAGCAGACGGTTAAGAAGGCAAATGGTATGTTGGCCTTCGTAGCGAGAGGGTTTGAGTACAGGAACAAGGATGTCTTGCTACAGTTGTACAGGGCCTTGATGAGACCGCACCTTGAGTATTGTGTGCAGTTTTGGTCGCCTTACCTGAGGAAGGACGTTCTTGCCATGGAAGGAGTTCAGCGAAGATTCACCAGGCTGATACCTGGGATGGCAGGAATGACGTATGAGGAGAGATTGTGTCGATTGGGCTTATACTCACTGGAGTTTAGAAGATTGAGAGGGGATCTCATCGAAACCTATAAAATTCTGTCAGGCCTGGACAGACTAGATGCAGGAAGGGTGTTTCTGATGGCTGGGGAGTCCAGAACCAGGGGTCATAGTCTAAGGATAAGGGGTAAGCCATTTAGGACTGAAATGAGGAGGAATTTCTTCACCCAGAGAGTGGTGAACCTGTGGAATTCTCTGCCACAGAGGGCGGTGGAGGCCAGTTCATTAAATATATTCAGGAAAGAGTTGGATATATTTCTTAAGGCTAAAGGGATCAAGGGATATGGGGAGAAGGCAGGGACAGGGTACTGAATTTGGATGATCAGCCATGATCTCATTGAATGGTGGAGCAGGCTCGAAGGGCTGAATAACCTACTCCTGCTCCTATCTTCTATGTGTCTATGTTTCTATCACCGCGGTTTTCGGGACGTCCTGCGGCCGGACAGGGACCTGGTGGTAACCCCGGACGAGGTCCACTTTCGAGAATACCACTTTACCGGCCAGGCGGGCGGAAAAGTCCTGGATGTATGGAATCGGGTAGCGGCTGGGGGTCGTAGTATCGTTGAGGCACCGGTAATCGCCGCACGGGCGCCACCCGCCGCCTGGTTTCGGAGCGATGTTGAGGGGCGAGGCCCACGGACTGTTCAACCGGCAGATGATGCTGAGGCGCTCCATGGTGTCAAACTCGGCTTTAGCGATGGAGAGTTTCCCCGGGTTGAGGCGCCAAGCGCGGGCGTAGACGGGCGGACCGGTGGTCGAGATGTGGTGTTCTACCCCGTGTTTGGTGGCGGCGGATGAGAACATGGGCTTCGTGAGGTCCAGGAACTGGGCGAGGAGGCGGGAAAACTCGTCGGAGGCCGAGAGTGCGCTGGACAACTTCATCGTGCTGGACCCACTGAGGGAACACGGGAGCGAGCTGAAAGTCTCAGCGTTGATGAGACGTCGGTTCTTGACGTCCACCAAAAGGCCATTGGCACAGAGGATGTCAGCGCCGAGAAGGGGGGTGGACACTTTTGCCGTGACAAAGTCCCAGGTGAACCGCTGCCCGCCAAAACAAAGCGCCACGCTCCGTTTCTCGAAGGTGTGGATGGAACTGCCATTGGCGGCTTCGAGGACGGGGCCGTGGTTCCCCCCTTGCATGTCTATGGTTGACGCGGGCAGGACGCTCACCTGGGCACCCATGTCGCAAAGAAAACGACGTCCGGAGTCGGTGTCCGTAATAAATAACAAACTTCCTGAATGGCCGACAGCCATAGCAGCCGACGAGTGGTCTTTCATTTGTTTCGACGCGGGATAACTGCATGGGGGCCGGCACTTCCTGGCTTTGGGGCTGAACTGCACATCGTAGAAGCAGAGGCTTGGGGGCTGCCGCCGTTGGGCTGTATCGGTGGGGTTAGGGCTCCGCGTGGCCGCGCAGTACTGTTGCCCGGCGGAGAAAAATTTGTCGGCCTCCTTGGCCAGGTCGCGGAAATCGGTAATGGAAGAGTTGGCTAAAGCCGACCGTACCTGACCTGGCAACAGTTCCTTGAAGAGGAAGCACGGCCTGTGTGTGCCCAGGAGGGCCAGCATGTGGTCCATCAGCTCTGAGGGCTTGGAGTCGCCAAGTCCGGGTAGAGAGAGAAGCCGACGTGCGTGCTCGGCTTCGGTGAGGCCAAAAGTTTCTAAGAGGTGCGTTTTCAGCGTTTCGAATTTGTAAGCTCCGGGAGGTTCCCGAGCAGGCTCTCGACTCTGGCCGCGGTGGAGCTGCTGAGAGCAGAGACGACGTAGTAGTACCTCTTGTCATCCGCGGTGATGTCCCTGAGTGCAAATTGAGCCTCGGCCTGGGCGAACCAAGCGACAGCCTGTCGTTCCCAAAACTCGAGTAATTTGATGGAAACGGCGTTCGTTGCCATTTCGGATGCGGTCTTTGGAATCGTCCAAAAGAGCAGCGAGGTCACCAATGTTGGAGTCGCTAGAAATCAACAGGCTATGAGACTTCTGTTGCAGCAAAGGCAAATTGCGTGTTACTTTATTCACTCTCCATGAGGACTGATGTTCTCAGCCTCGTTGCCGGGCTATGACGTCATCACGCTACCGACGCATGACGTCATCACGCTACCGACACTCTTAAAGGGACCCTACCCCGATAACCCAACCAAGTAAGTACATATAACCACATTGGCTATACATTGTGAATTGTGTTATTGTCCAGATGTGGTCTCCGCCACAGTAACTTCTTAAGCATTCATAGTCAGGAAAACTTTTACACTTTAACACACACTTTGACACAAACTGAAATTCCAGCATTTTTAAGGTTGCTTTCACTCAGCAAGTCTTGTGTTTTATTTATCTTGACACAGACGTTAATAACTTCCATGTCGGTAAAACTTTAGGTTTCTCTTTTTTTCATTTTTTAAAACGGGGGCTGCCGCTGGTTGTTGTTGTTCTGCTTGTGCCTGGTCACCGACCACAACTGGTGCTGGTGGTGCCTCAGGAATCACTTGTGTGCAGGTCAGAACATTAACTGGGGCTTTAAAGGGTGCAGGCTCGTCTACTGAGGTTTTTATACTAGTGTTAGGAGCATAGGCTGGGGGACTCTCGACCAAGTCAATGGTGCTATACGAGACGGGGGCCTTTTTGGGTTGCTGAAGAGCCTCCCTTAGGGTTCCTTGTGAGTCTTTAATTGACTGATCAGGCAGTCATTATCTTTTGTTAAGAAGGCTACTTGACTTTTAGCCTCCTCAAGATTGTGCATTGCAGTGCCGGCATGAACGATGCTAATACTCTGTTGCTGCATTATTGCTGCCAAAGCACTGACTTGTCTCTGAAGAATTTCATTCCTGTTTTTTTAACTCTGTGGTGTAAGATTCGAAATTTTCATTAATAACCACGCAGTAAAATAGGGTTAATAAGACAGTTTTATTGACCAAAAGATGCTTGTACAGAGAAACCTTTGATAAAAGGGCACACAAAATGGCCGCCGGACCTCGTGACCAGTTTCTGGGACCATTTGAATTTCTGTTACTGCAAGTCAGACAGGCTTGTGGATTGAGGACATTAAGCCCGCGAAAACCAGTTTCGGGAAACCAAAACTCAGGGAACTGAGCATACATATTAATTAGATTATAGGTACAGGACAGATTTGGGTAGCAGGATGAGGCCCATCAAGAAATGGGCGGACAATTGAATGAACACTTAAACCCATTGACTGTACAAAGAAAAGCCGTTTAACAGCCATCAAGGGCAATCTCCAGACCGATCAATATACAAACCGAGTTACGGTGACAAAGCAAAGACATTATCGGCCCAGGAAGGCCAGTTCAGCTATCACCGACTCCCGTTATGAAGACAAAACACCCCTGCAGAGAGTTCTGCCCGCCAAAATTATTACAAAGACAGGACTATGATTTGGCGGGAGATAAGAATGTTCCAAAAAGGGTATAACTGTGGATTTGAAAAAGTCCATCAGTATGCTTGACTGGACGCTTCACTTCACGATTCACTATGCTTCACTTGTAGTACACTTCTTCAGGACGATTCGTAGCTTCGGAACTTCTACGACTCTTCGGTTAAGGCAGCACTTCGGTTTCGGAACGTGGTCGGTGTTCGGCCAGGCAAGGCTCGGCCACGACGGGAAGCCGACGAGGGTGGCCCGGGTACTTTTGTCGGGAGATCATCGACGACCCAGGCCGAAGGAGAAGACACCCTCGGGGAAAACGACAATCCAGGCCGGAGATAAAAGGACACTTCGGGCCCAGCACTCCAGTGCCTCAACACCCCATCGGTAACACAGGTGAATTCAGTGCTTCAGCTTCACTTCGGTTGTAATGGATCCATCCGTGGCGAGCGCTCACCAAGGCTGTATCGGCAGCCTCATCGCGGGAGAACCAAGAGGAAAACAAGCTGCGCCAGAAGTTTCCAAATCCACGTGATGACGGAAAGCTGTGCCAAAAAGACTGCGAACCCCTTTTCGCAATTCTGAAAGTGGTGAGCATGATCCCGAGTTCCTCAAGTCGAAACTTAGTTAGGTCTAGGGGAGGGGGTTAAGGGTAGTTGTAATGTATCACCCCTTTTACGATGTGCCGTGTGTTCCCCATTTCCATAGAGTTAAGTTCATCGATGTGTGCATGCTTGTAGTAGCTTTAATCTGTGCTTATGACATGTATTTTATAATGCTGCAAATTGTTTAATAAAGCATCCATTTCGTGCTATTCAACCTGGTCTATTGAGTTTTTCTCTGCACTACAGTTCCCTGCACCTAAGTCCAAGGTCTAGAACCGTAGGGAAGAGTGGGTCGAACCACTCAAGGGTAATTATTGCAAGAAGCCTGGCAGGAGACCAGAGCAAGCAAGAGAAACCCCCTACAGAGATGGCGACCGCGGCAGGACCTTGGCAGCAGGAATGTAGTGTGTTAGATCAAGGTCTGACTAAACGAAATGTGATGGATGAGAGATTAGCAGACTATATTTTTGGGAAGGTAAACCTTACAAAACAGTGGATATCTGACCTATTAAGAGATAGGCGCCCGCTAGACGCAGCCATCAAATGGACAGAAAGCAAAGAGCACAAAGGATCGGTAGAAAAGGCGGTCTGGCTGATGTGCTACAAGAAGCAAGTCCAGCTTTTGGACCAAGTCATTGTAGCACAGACAGCCCAGATAAAAGGGTTACTAGCAGAAGTAGAGGAAAAGGTTGCGGGAGGTCAGAAACTGATTGAATCGCTTAACGCGCTGAATCAGGACCGCCAATCCGTAACTCACTGCCATGAGACCAGGATAGATAACTTGGAGTGTCAGGTCATTGAGGCCAAGGCCAGTGAAGTTAGGATGAGAGACAGGTGTTTCCCCCTAGCTAAGCAGGTAGAGACACAGGAGGAAAGTATTCTGGGAGCTAGGGCAGCATACAAGATGGCCATGGAGGATAGGTCTGAGAACACCGACCATAGCGCTTGCCACAGGGAGCTAGAGGACCTGAGAATGGCCCTAGCGAAGGCAAACAGCTTGGTGTGCCTCATAAACCCACCAGCGAGCCAGCTACTGTTAGCCAAGGAATCCAAAAGACCGATTCCGCAAGAGGCAGTTGGGGTACCAACCCCCGAGCCCTCGGCACCTCCCGCCTATACTGAGTCTTGGACTCCGGGGAAGGAAACGGTGAAGTTAGACAAAGAGGTTCCTGAGGTAGAGCAACCCCATGTAGCAGAGTCGGGGCCAGCGCCGATGTGTCCAACTCGACACCGGAGGCTCGGTCCGGGCGTAGCGGATGGCGAGGATGGACCCCTCATGAATCAGATCATAATGCCCCACAGTGCACAACAGCTGAGGGCAATGATAAGTCACATCCCAAAACTCTCCGAGTCAGGAGATCCCTCCATCCATTTTAGGGACGTGGAGCAGACTGCAGCAGTTAATGACTGCGACGGGGTTGAACAGTCCAAAATGCTGCTGTTCTTCCTGGACAGCTCGCTCCTCCAGTGTCTCCCTGACGAGAGCAAGAGAGGGCACAAGACGTATGAGGAGTTATGGGACGAGATCCTGGAGATTATAGGGGAGGGTGACGGAAGTCCGTTCCTCCGATTGGAAAGGACGGTACAGCTAGAGGGAGAACCCCCACGGGTTTTCGCCGGAAGGTTGTGGCCAGTGTATCGGTGCAGCTGCCCGGGCGGGCCGGCCCGGGCCGGGCTGAATGATGACCAAAGGGCTCATTGGCTCCGGTGCCTGGTCGCCAATTGCTTGCCACAGGTGAGGGAGCAGGCCAAAACATGGTTTGACCCCACTAACCCCCGCTCCACAGAGAAACTAGTACTTGATCAGCTCACGATAGGTTACAGGAACAGCAAGAGTAGGGATGTGCCTTCCTCAAAGGGAAAGGTGCATGAGGCGAGGCCTGCAGCTCCTGCTAAAAAGGAATGGCATCAGGAGGGGAATCGCCCTCCCCAAGCCAAGAGCAGTTGTTACGGGTGTGGGAAGGAGGGTCATTGGCGCCGGGACTGTAAAAATCCCTGGAAGGATTTAAAGGGAAAAGCTCCCTCAGCCCCAGCCCAAACACCCATCCGGGAGAAAGGAGCCGATGTGTCGATCCATCCCGATACGATCGAGTCGGTTTTAGAGGCAATGCGGTCTCTAATGACCTCACAGGGGAAGGTGGCAGTCATCAACAGCCCTGTTGCTCCCCCAACCCAAACCGCAGAGCCCAAATGACTGAAGCCCACGCAGCCCGTCTACCTGTGCCCGCTCTGCTATGACGCGTGGAGAAGACCCGTTGTGGAGATGGAGGTGGAGAAGGAAAAGGGTAGTTACCTATTGGATACGGGAGCATCATGTACCGTGATCCACACAGCTAAGCCTTTTGCCTCACCTCTGTCTACCCAGGCTCCATTCTCAGTAGCGGGTTTCACAGGCAAAGAACAGGCTGGCGCGTACTCCATCCTGCTCTCCATTCATTTGGGAGCACTCCACACCACATGGACGTGTATCCTGTTGAAGTGGAATGAGGGGGGGGGGTAAAGGCATCCTCGGGTCTGATTTCTTGGTGGAACACGGGATCCTCATGGACCTCAGAAATCACTGTCTCTGGGGAGCCGAGAATGGGTTAGGTAAGGTAGTCGTGATCCCAGGGAAGGGAGAAAAGGGGACCCTGTGCACCATGAAGCCGTCAGGGGGTTACGACCTCGAGCTTCTGGTCGCGGACGTCCCAACGGACTTGCAAGCGTGTGTGTCGGAAAACCTGACCGCGTTTGCCACCCACAAGCATGACTGTGGGAGAGTCACCGGGTTTGAGGTCAGAGTAGACGGGGACGCCATGATCCGACCCCAAAAGCAGTATAACTTCCCCAAGGAGGCAGAACCCGACATGGAGATAGCAATATCTTCATTGGTGTAGCAGGGTGTGTTGAGGCCAATAGCCACTCACGTGAACTCCCCATTATGGCCGGTAAAGAAGCCGGACAATTCGTGGAGGGCTACGGTGGACTATAGAGTCCTCAACAGTAACATCCCAGCCTGCGCGCCCACGGTAGCAGCAGTTGCCGACCTAATAGGGAGTATTCCAGCATCGGCGACCACGTTCACGGTGCTGGATATCTCGAACGGTTTTTGGTCCATTCCGCTGCGGCGGGAGGATCAGTACAAGTTTGCTTTTACTTTTAAAGGGCAACAGTACACTTGGAACTGCTTGCCACAGGGTTTTCACAACAGCCCCAGCATTTTCCATCAGTGCATGGCAGGAAGTTTAAAAGAATTTAGCCAGCCCAATCAGATAGTGCAGTATGTGGACGACTTGCTCCTGTTCACGGACTCAAGAGAGGAGCACGGCCCACTATTAGCCGAGTTATTGGAGCTCTTGGAAAGGAAGGGTTTCAAAGTAAACCCAAAGAAAGCACGGATTGGCAAGCAAGAGGTGAAATTCCTGGGTCTGGCCATCCGAGCTGGGGAAAGAGCCATAGATAAGGCTAGGCGGGAATCGGTGCAGGACTTGCCGATTCCTAACACAGTAACGGGTGTGAGGTCCTTTTTGGGATTGACCAGGTACTGCAGGGATTTCATCGAGGACTATGCAGCCACAGCAGCCCCGCTACTCCGACTCTTACACAAGGGGGTCGAGTGGTTTTGGGATGAGGGTTGTCAGGCAGCATTCGAGAAGTTGAAAAGGGATCTGCAGACCGCGCCAGCCCTAGGGGCCATAGATGGGGGGGAGGAGTTTTTCCTGGAAGTGGCCGCTAGTGGGGACAGCCTGAGCACCGTGCTGCTCCAGGAGCGACACGGCAAGCTGAGACCAGTGGTCTATTCCTCCAGGGTGCTCACGGATGTGGAGAGGAGTTTTTCCAATTGCGAACGGCATCTCCTGGCCACACATTTGGCTGTGAACAGATCAGTGATCTTCACAGGAACCTCTCCCATCACTCTCCTCACCCATCACACCCCCACAAAGATGCTTCTGGATGGAAGGATTAAGGATGGGACCGTAAGCAGCGCTCGGATTGCGCGCTGGACCCTCCTCCTTTCCCAGATGGATCTCAAGGTTAAAGGTCTTTGCGAGCCGAAGCTCGCGGCGAACATGGTATATCCCGGAACAGCCCATCGGTGTTCCGTCGAAGGGGTATGGGAGGTCAACATAGGTTTACGGGCCAGGATACACCCCACAGGCCGCGAGATCTACGTAGACGGTTCCAGCACGGTATCTGCTGGCGAACGACTCACAGGGTGTGGAGTTTATGACCCTACGGCAGACATTGCCCTGGCAATTAAGCTCCCCAGCACTATGAGCGCACAGCAGGCTGAACTGTCCGCGGTGGCATACGTGGTTACCCACCCCGAGATCTTCCCAACCCCATACACGATTTGCTCGGACAGCATGTTCACATGCAATTCGTGCACGGAGTACCTCGCCATCTGGTCCCGCCGCGGATATACCTCTGCGGACGGACGACCTTTAACAGTTAAGCCCTTGCTGGAAAAGATCCTGGCAGCAGTGGGGGAGGAAGGGGAGGTGTTCATCCACAAGGTGAAGGCTCATTCCACCACAGAACCCCGCAGTCAGGGCAACCAGCAGGCGGATGCGCTAGCCAGGGAGGGTGCCCGCAACGGCATTTTCTGGGACCCCTATGGACCCGGACCCGTGGCAGCAATCCAAGGAAGGGAGGGGACTCCAGGGAACACAGGGGTGACACCGCCCCTAGACCTAAAGACCGTCCAAACCCTAGATCCCGCCCTAAAAACAGTCCTCAAAGCCATTACTGAGGGCAAGCAAGTAGAGGGTCCGTACAGTACGGCAGCCCTCTCAGTCAAGGAAGGCATGCTGTTCCGAGAGGAACAGTGGGTTGTGCCGCAGCAGCACCGGAGGGAATTCCTTCAACTGGCCCATGAGGGTCCAGGGGCAGGACACCCCGGGCCTGAGGTTACCTGGCAACGGGTAGAGCAGGCAGGATGGTGGCCGGGACTTCGAGACGATGTCCGCGAGTTCTGTGCAAGTTGTCTTGTGTGCGCCGCGAACAACCCAGACCCCCAGAAAAGGAAGGTGCCTATGGGGCACATCAGGAGGGTAGAGGGACCATGGCAGTCGATACAGGTCGACTACATAGGGCCCCTGCCCACCGCACAGGGAGGCTATAAGTACTGCCTTGTCCTGGTGGATGTGTTTACCAAGTGGGTAGAAGCCTTCCCATGTAGAACAGCTACGGCGCTGGGTACTGCTAAGATCTTGGTCCGGGAAGTGTTCTCACGGTTGGGGCTCCCCCGTTTTGTGGAGTCTGACCGAGGGAGTCAGTTCACCGGTCAAGTGATGCAGAACACTTTCATGCTCTTGGGGATCGAAGGGAAGTGGCACGTAGCGTACAATCCCCAGTCATCCGGGATCGTTGAACGTATGAACCGGACCCTCAAGGAAAAGCTGAGGAAAGAGGTGATGGGCTCGCCCCAGAAATGGGCGGAGATCCTGCCTCTAATCCTTATGGGGATCCGGGCCAGCCAGTCCAAAAGTACGGGGCACTCCCCGCACGAGTTAATGACTGGAAGGATCATGCGAACACCCACCCATGTACTAGCCCCGGTGCTCACCGAGGGCCAGCTCCGAGAGGTGAATCTGGACAAGTTCGTCCAAACCCTCTTGGAGCGCCTGAAACGGATTTATGAGCAAGCGGCTGGGAACATGGGGAGACAGCATCAGGGCAATCGACTGTTGCTGGAACCTTGTAAGCAGCAAGAGTGGGAAGTCGGAGACCAGGTCATGGTTAGGAACTATGCCCGAGTAGGGAGTCTGGAACCACTGTACATGGGGCCTTACAGCATTGTAGACAAGGCCAGCCCCATGGTTTATGCAGTGAAGGTACCCCGACGTACTAAATGGTTTCACATTAACCAGTGTAAACTGTTTAAGCCGGGTGCACAAGGGCCAACAACAGGGGCCAGGTCTGAGGACAAAAATCCTCAGCCTGCGACAGAGTCACAGACCACACAGGCTGGAACTGTAGCCTGCGTGAAGGGAGGAGTCATCCCATCGGAGTGGGAGGTCTCCCCTCCCGTTTGGGATTCGGACGAGGAAGAGCCCGAACAGCTCGACCCTGCTCTTGACCCGATCACGGAGGAGGAAGAGTCGGAGGACGAAGATCCCGCCCTCGACTCAAGCTTAGGGGAGGTAGGGATTGGGGGCGGAGACTCACCACCTGTAGGGACAGGTGAGGTGGAGTCGGATGCCACAGATCCCGGCCCCGGGGGGGCGGAGCCTGAGGAAAGGGAGCCGGAGCCGGCAGCTGTGGTGGGACCACAGGCTGTGACGGTGAAGGTCCCGATCCCCGGTCCGTCAGCCCTGGGAGCCTCGCCCAAGGCGCCCCCTCGTAGGTCGGTTCGGACGCCTCAGCCCAGAAAGACTTGGCCAGATTCTCCGTATTTTCCCCAACCTCGGTCCAGGGTAGCCCCAGGAAGGCACGGTTCCCGTTCAGCAGCGACAGGCTGCGGGGGATCAAAGCCGAAGGTCAGTGCAGCCCCGCCACAGGGAGCGGCACGCTGCAGCCCTCACAGGAATTAGGTAGGCCGCCCGAAGGAGGGTGGCGCTGTACATAAGTTCAGGTAATGATGTTAAGTTTAAGTAATTTTAATGTTAGTTTAAGGTATGTAAAGTTTAAGCTGATGGGGATGTTTTAATAGGTAGTTTTCGGAGTCTGCCCAGTATGTGTGTGTGTTTGGAAGCGGGGTAAGGGGACCCCAGCGTCCGTTTAATTAAGCCAGCGCCTATTGGGAGCCTGGCTACATCATCTTATCGGTTACAGAAACCAGGAATACAATGGAGAGGATTCTCGTGGTACTCGTGGCGATCGGGTGCAGGTTGGCCTACCGAGGCCGCACCAAGGACATCACCGTGTTCGGATGCTCCGGGGACACAGCCCCCATCACGACGGATGGGATGGGGAAGCGAGAGGTTGAGGAAACCGCCACCTACTTCCATGAAGGGAGATGGCCAGGATGGCTGGGGTCGAATTCCACAGAATACTCCAGCAAATCCGGGTTTGCCTACCGAGAGACTTCATTACTGTGCCCCCGGGTGAGGATCATTGCACCCAGAGTCAGCGTTACCGTGGGAAAGAGGATCTGTTTGGTGTGTAATGGGAACGTACCGCTAAGTAGATGGTGGTGGCTGCGAAAGCTGGGAAAGAATATGAAGAACTCTACAATCGAGTGGGAGCGACTGGGTAACAATACCCATCGGACAATTACGGGGACTTACGGACAGTTACGTGTGTGTTGGGACAAATGGTGGGAACCAGATGAAGGGATATATGTCTGCATGTGGGGTTCGAAGCGCATTTGCCCCAAGGGCATATCCATCTTTTTCCAGAGGCAGTGGCAGGATGAAGGAAAAGGGATGAGGTGGGACGTCAGCACCCGGGCGTGCGGAGCCCCATTCTCCCCGATTCTGGTAAACACCACTGAACTCATCACCCGCCCACGCAAGCCCCTGCCCACGATTCCAGTAGCACTAGCCCAGAAGGAAGGGTGCCCCACCACCACAAAGGGGCCCGGGAACGGTTTAGTATTGGTACCCACCGGTCAGGTGCTGTACCAAGGGGTACACTACGTGGTGGCCTCAGTGATTTTAAACCTCACTGAGGTACGATTGCCGGAGTGGTGTCCCAAGGAAATGGAACAATTGTACCAGGTCCTGTTAACCAGAATGTTCAGACAATTTTATGAATTTGACTTTGCCGACATCGACAAAGCCAAATTGTACACCACACCACAGGAAGTTTTGGATCGGGTAGGGAGGCAAAGAAGGGGGACTGTAAATGACATTTTCACTGCTTTTAGTACCGGGACATCTGTTGTCAACGCTCTAGACAACATGGAGCTGCAGACACAGGTTAATGGTTTAAAGGCCCAGTTAAGGAACATACTGACAAACGAAAATAAGGTAGTGGGCTCTGAACTGCATGAGGATCAGGCCATGACACTACACTTAAAAGAAATAATCGCTGAGCTGGAGAAACACGCTAGAACGGTAAATGCACTCATTAGGGAGGATCGGAATGCGTCCGATAAGGCAGCACAGAACGAGGCTTGTGTGCTATACGGGGCGTGGTTACTGGGTGAGGGCCGCAGTAATCTGGAGGATTTAAAACAAGGTTTGGTCCCATCCTGGATCAGCAACAAGCACTTGCAAGCGCTCCACCCCTTTGAGAATGCATTAAGTCCGTGCCAGCTCAGACTAGCTGCAGAGGCGTACCCAGTCCCAGTGGACTGTGGATGCTCGAATCACACTATCATGGGAATAGTGGTGAGGATGCCGGTGTTGCGTCCCACAGCAAAGCCCGCCCCGGTATACAGGGTGGAGAACATTGGAGTCATACAGGGGGGTGCGCACATTCGTTACGCAGTGGTCCCGCCTTACGTCATCAGATGGGAGTGTACGATGACAGGCACCGACCTCTCGGGGTGTCGTAGCCGGGGAGCACACACCATCCTGTGTCCCCAGCACTTGAATGCCTTTTTGAAACCACAGGGCGGGTTCAGAGCCGCTAGCGCGAAGCCGATAAATTGCACCATGGAGGCAATGGCAAAAGACCATGTGCCCCCGCAGGTGGCATATATCGGAGGTGGGACATACTGTGTCACCACTGCAGCGCCTCACTACCAACACGGACAGCACGGGTGGTGTCCGGTCAGTGACAGCAGTTTCTGTTTCAAACCCAGGGCTGAAGTTCAAGTGGCACAACAGCGAATTGTCCCCATTCCTGTACCTTCCACCGTTCACCTCACTGTAAAAGAGAATTTCACGGATTTTCTAGCGATTCGTTGCGCATTTTGGTTATGTCATTCCCCCTCTCCCCGAACACCTCACCAAGATTTTAAAAGCCGTAATAGTCTCACAGAAGCATTTTTACACACTAGAGCAGAAGACTTTAGAGATAGGGAACGACATATTAGACATAGTCACCCCACCATAGAGATCCCGCCCTGGATTAGAATAGCATCCCACATCCTAGTAGTGTGTCAGGTTTTGATTGTAATATTTTTACTGGTCGTGCATTGCAAGAGAGGCAAACGCCTCCAGAGGCATGAGAACACGGGAGAATGGAGAGAACGCTATGTACGAGTGGGTGAAGAGGACACCCCCGTTTAAGCTGCTAAGTATTCAAGGATAAAGCGTCCCTCCACTTTTGGTTTTAGTTACTGTATGATTTAAGTGTGTGAATACTGTTGCGTTATAGCCGTTCAGAAGGTTTTCGTTTTTTTGATTAATAAAATATGTATGCAGGTGGTGTAAGGGGTATCAGCCCCTTCACATCTGAAAGATGAATGTGTTATAGTTTAAGGTAGTGCTGCCTATGATTGTCCAACTGAACACAATGTAATTTTTCTGAAATGGGAACTGCATGTGTCGTGGGGGTCATAGATAGCTAATTACCAGGAACGTTTGGATGTGGGGAATCAGGGAAAATTTGCTCACCAAGGGTTATTGATACTTTAAGCAAGCTATCAGTATCACAGGAGGGACTGTAAGATTCGAAATTTTCATTAATAACCACGCAGTAAAATAGGGTTAATAAGACAGTTTTATTGACCAAAAGATGCTTGTACAGAGAAACCTTTGATAAAAGGGCACACAAAATGGCCACCGGACCTCGTGACCAGTTTCTGGGACCATTTGAATTTCTGTTACTGCAAGTCAGACAGGCTTGTGGATTGAGGACATTAAGCCCGCGAAAACCAGTTTCGGGAAACCAAAACTCAGGGAACTGAGCATACATATTAATTAGATTATAGGTACAGGACAGATTTGGGTAGCAGGATGAGGCCCATCAAGAAATGGGCGGACAATTGAATGAACACTTAAACCCATTGACTGTACAAAGAAAAGCCGTTTAACAGCCATCAAGGGCAATCTCCAGGCCGATCAATATACAAACCGAGTTACGGTGACAAAGCAAAGACATTATCGGCCCAGGAAGGCCAGTTCAGCTATCACCGACTCCCGTTATGAAGACAAAACACCCCTGCAGAGAGTTCTGCCCGCCAAAATTATTACAAAGACAGGACTATGATTTGGCGGGAGATAAGAATGTTCCAAAAAGGATATAACTGTGGATTTGAAAAAGTCCATCAGTACGCTTGACTGGACGCTTCACTTCACGATTCACTATGCTTCACTTGTAGTACACTTCTTCAGGACAATTCGTAGCTTCGGAACTTCTACGACTCTTCGGTTAAGGCAGCACTTCGGTTTCGGAATGTGGTCGGTGTTCGGCCAGGCAAGGCTCGGCCATGACGGGAAGCCGACGAGGGTGGCCCGGGTACTTTTGTCGGGAGATCATCGACGACCCAGGCTGAAGGAGAAGACACTCTCGGGGAAAACGACGATCCAGGCCGGAGATAAAAGGACACTCCGGGCCCAGCACTCCAGTGCCTCAACACCCCATCGGTAACACAGGTGAATTCAGTGCTTCAGCTTCACTTTGGTTGTAATGGATCCATCCGTGGCGAGTGCTCACCAAGGCTGTATCGGCAGCCTCATCGCGGGAGAACCAAGAGGAAAACAAGCTGTGCCAGAAGTTTCCAAATCCACGTGACGATGGAAAGCTGTGCCAACAAGACTGCGAACCCCTTTTCGCAATTCTGAAAGTGGTGAGCATGATCCCGAGTTCCTCAAGTCGAAACTTAGGTCTAGGGGAGGGGGTTAAGGGTAGTTGTAATGTGTCACCCCTTTTACGATGTGCCGTGTGTTCCCCATTTCCATAGAGTTAAGTTCATAGATGTGTGCATACTTGTAGTAGCTTTAATCTGTGCTTATGACATGTATTTTATAATGCTGCAAACTGTTTAATAAAAGCATCCATTTCGTGCTATTCAACCTGGTCTATTGAGTTTTTCTCTGCACTACAGTTCCCTGCACCTACGTCCACGGTCTAGAACCGTAGGGAAGAGTGGGTCGAACCACTCAAGGGTAATTATTGCAAGAAGCCTGGCAGGAGACCAGAGCAAGCAAGAGAAACCCCCTACAGTGGTTCTTTCTCCCATTTTGACTTTACACTCTGTAACATTAGATTCTCTCTTAACTTTTCACTCTGTAACGTTAGATTCTCCTCTACAAGCCGTGACGGAAGCTCCTATTAATCTCTGGTTACACGGTGCGCACTTTTGATGTTCAAAACCTGTATCTTTATACCCCTTTTTCCTCTTGTTTTGCTTACGTGGCAGTAATCAACCCTCTGACACCTGGTAAAATGTCTTGGTTCCCTCGTTAGCCATCTTATGACCTTGTTGATGTTACTAGGTTCTTCTCTATGCATAACAATATACCCTTATCTTAGATGTTCATTTTTCACAGAACATTTCCTAGAATGTTGACAAAACAGTCTGTCCATCCTATAGCTATACCAATGAAGGATGTCTCCAACTCTTATCTATCTCTCTAGTTTTATCTCTTTAAGCATAAGGTTGCTGAATTCCTCGTCTCCATGAACTTAGCACAACATTCCGTTACTTCAGTAAATTTAAAGAGACTTTCATTCAGGTTGGCATAATCCCATCCTGCTTTGCTCTTAGCCATTCATCATTTTATACAGGCTTTTAGGCTTTTAACATTCGGAACCGAGGATGACTTGCTTCCACATTAAAAATGAGTTTGCAGGTGACTGATTAGTCCAATGTGGGACCTACAGTCTCTGTCGCAGCTGGGGCAGACGGTCGTTGATGGGGCGGGTGGGTTGTAAGATTCGCAAAATTTCTACATTTACCCATAGGTTATTAATAAGCAAAGGGACCCTGCATGAACATTTTAATGAAAAAGGGTACCCAAGATGGCGTCCGCGCCTCGTGGCAAAAAGCCTGTGAGATTTTAAAAACTTGGACCCTGCGGCACAGGCAGCTTGTGGAGAAATCGAAACCAAAGCTGCAGTTTCTGTGAAGAGAGACTTTGCATTTTGAAAACCAGACAGGACTTTGAATTATGTATTAGACCAAATCGGAGACAGATCAAAACCCAGTTAGGCCTATAGTTAAGGCCATCAAGCAGTTTGCATAAATAATCGGGAACAGCTTAAGGAAGCCATCGAGGCTGGACAGGCCCATTAAGATGTATTAATAACAAAACAAGTCAATTATCAGGCCAGTAGATACGATTACCGGCCATCTATAAACAGTTAGGGTTGAGTGCTACCATTATTTAAAATAGCCCGCCAAGATTGGGACAAAGAACTAACTTGATTTGGCGTGCAGATAAGGGCCATCCGAAGGAGTATAATTGTAGGCCCACTGGCAACCTTCTCTCTCTGCTCCCAGCCTCTGCTCTCTGCCCTTGCTCCTGGCTCCGGCCCCTCGCCCTCGTGGCTACTGCTCTTCCCCCATCCCGCGCTTACTGCCCGGCCACTGCCCGTGCCTTCCCCATTCCATCAGGGATGCCCGGCATCGCGCCAGGCGGACACGGACAAACCAAGCCAGGCGAGGCGGGACATGACGAGGTGAGATGGTGAAGAAGACGAATGGAAAGACGATTGAAGAAAAGCTTCGAATAATCGGGCCTTCAGTCCAGCTGACCTGTGACTATCTTCATGCAAACTCCAACTGCCGGCCGAGGAAGAGGAACCATCATCCCTGCGAGGTAAAGTACCCAAGCAGAGACTTTAACTTTGGGGTATTGTACCTGGACAACGCCCTTGCATCACCCCGAGACCACGTGACGATGGCAGGCTCCAGAGAGCACAAAGAGCGAACCTCAAACCCCACCGCTGTTTTGAATTCAGCAGATCTTTTGGATTGGTGAGCATGAATTCTGACCCCTCATAGCTTAACCTAGTTAGGTATAAGGGGTGGGATAAGGATAAGGGGATTGTTAAGATAGTCGTTTTCCCTCGATGTGCCGTGTGTTCCCCATTCCCTATATAAGTATAGTTATTTTGTATTTTGCCTGTAAGAGTTTATACTGGTAACTTTTCATAAGATTGTGTTAATTTCTTCTTCAATAAAAATCTTGGTTTTGCTTACATCCAACCACCTGTCTACTCGAGTCTTTTCTGTATCGCCGCCTTGTACCATGTCCAGTGTCTAGAACCCAGGGGCGTGGGAGCAATTTGAACCGCTCATAAACATTCAGAGGCACAACTGACTGGGCATACACGCCACCCCACACCACCCCCTACAGAAATGGCGACCACGGCAGGACACCGGCAACAAGGTTGCGATGCAGTAGACAGTGGTTCGGATGAGCGAACCATGATGGAGGAAAGGGTTTCTGATTATGTGTTTAGCAAGGTGAATATCACTAAGAAGTGGATCACCACTCTGTTAAAGGCTGGGCGTCCGGTAGATGCAGCAGCTAATTGGACAGAGGGAAAGTGACACAAGAAGTCCTTAGAGAAGGCAGTTTGGCTGATGTGTTTTAAAAGGCAGGTCCAGCTTTTGGACAGGCTCATTGCAGCACAGGCAGTCGAGTTAAGGGAGTCAGCCCTGGAGATCCTGGATAAGGCTCTTGCCGGGGAGAATTTATTAGTAGCTTTGCAGGCTTTGAATCAGGAGAGAGTGCATTTAGTGGGAGAACACAAGGCCCAGTTGGAATACCTACGGTGCCAAGTCACCGAGGCCAAGGGAAATGAGTTAAGGTTGCAGGAGAAGAACGCTCGCTTGGCAAGGCAGATTAGGGAACAGGAAGAGAAAGTACAGGAGGTAAAGGCAGTGTATAAGCTAGCGAGCGAACAGGGGTTTGAGGAGGCAGACCACGGCCCCTGTAAGGAGAGGATAGAAAATCTGACCCGGGTCCTCCGGAAGGCAAAAGTCATGGTATGCCTCATAAGCCCAAAGGCAGGCCAGGCAGATTTTATGGAGAATGAGGGGAGGACAGTTCCAACGTCACCGGTAGTGTCTAGGGATGACCTGGTTGAGAGAGAGGAGACCTCACGACCACCACCCGTAGCGCCAAGTTTCAGTGAGGTTTGGCAGCAAGGGGGGTTGGAACCCGGGGTGGAACCCGGAGTGGAGCCAGAGGTGGAGGCGGAGGTAGAGCAACCCCCGCCAGAGAGGTTGGAGCTGTGACCGATGTGCCCAGCAGGGCATTGGAGGTTTGGCCCACCCGCCAATGGCGACATTGAGGGACCCCTCCAAAACCAGTTCGTATTACCCTTTAACACCTAACAGCTTAGGGCCATGGTCAACCATCTCCCGAGTCTCTCCGAAAAGGGAGACCACTCGATCCACTTCAGGGAAGTAGAGCAGGCAGCCAGCGTCAACGACTGCAATGACGCTGAGAAGGCCAAAATGCTGCTATTCTCCCTGGAGAATAGTCTCCTCCAATCCTCTCTGACAAGTGCAAAAGGGGGCAGTGCGGGTATGAGGAGCTTAGAGATGCGGTTCTGGAGGCCATGGGGATGGATGAGGGAAGTCCTTTCTCCCGTGTGGAGAAGACGATCCAGCTCTCAGGGGAAACCCCGCAGGCTTTTGCGGACCAGCTGTGGCCGGTGTACCGGAGGGCCTGTCCGGGGACGCCGGGCCGGGCGTTCCTGAACGGGGATTCCCTGACGCATTGGCTCCATTGCCTGGTGGTGAACAGCTTGCCACAGGTCTGGGCCAAGGCAGAAGCCTGGTTCGATCCCAAAAATCCCCAGACCACTGAACTTACGGTGATTAGGCAGCTCACTCTGGCTTACAAAAACGGTAGGGGAGCAGATGCCCACCCACCCAAGGGAAAGGTGCATGAGGTAAAACCCGGACCGAGTAGGAAAGAGTGGCACCAGGAAGGGAGTAACCGCCCCAACACAAAGACCAATTGCTATGGTTGTGGGAAGGATGGTCACTGGCGGAAGGAATGCAAAAACCCTTGGAAAGATAACAAGGGAAAGCATCCCACAGCCCCAGCCCAAAAGGCGGGGGCAGGAATCCCTTCCGCAGAGGTCGAGTCACTTTTGGAAACCGTGAGGTCCTTATTGACTGGCCAGGGGAGAGTAGCAGCCACCACCGGTGCTCTCACCCCGTCCGCCCCATCCAACCCACAGCCGTGACGAGAGCCAGCGCAGCCTGTTTATCTGTGTTCTCTCCGATATGATGAGTGGAAAAGACCCCTTTTGGAGATGGAGGTGGAGAAGGTGATGAGGACCTATCTGTTAGACACGAGGGCATTATGCACCGTGGTCTACTCAGCTAACCCCACCACCTCACCTCTCTCCCGCGGGGTCCCATACAGTCTATCGGGGTTCACGGGTCGGGAACAGGCTGGCTCATTTTCCATCCCGCTCGCCATTCGTTTAGGACTGCTCCGCTCCAAGTGGACCTGTGTCCTGATGAAATGGGATGTGGAGGGTGGAAGAGGGGTCCTGGGAGCTGACTTTATCATAGGCCATGGGATCCTAGTGGATTTGAGGAATCACTGCCTTTGGGGGGCAGGTAAAGTAAAGAACGGTGAGATCGTAGTAATCCCAGGAAAGGAAGGGAAGGGGACCCTCTGCACCATGAAGCCCAAAGAGGATTATAACCTCGGGCTCATGTTCAGCAACACCCCACCAGAGTTCCAGGCATTTGTGCAGGCCCACATGGCCACATTTGCCACTCACAAGCACGACTGCGGGAGGGTCACAGGGTTTGAGGTCAGCGTAGATGGGGACCCCATGGCCCGACCACAGAAACAGTATAACTTCCCCAGGGAAGCAGAACCGGACATGGAAGCAGCCATGTCCTCGTTAGTGCAGCAGGGAGTTCTGAGACCGATAGCTACCCACGTGAATTCTCCATTATGGCCGGTCAGAAAGCCGGACAATTCCTGGAGGGCCACGGTGGACTATTGAGTGCTCAATAGTAACATCCCAGCCTGCGCACCCACAGTAGCAGCAGTTGCCGACCTCATCGGGAGTATTACAGCACCCGCGACCACTTTCACGGTGCTGGATATTTCAAATGGGTTTTGGTCAATCCCTGTAAGGAGGGAGGATCAGTACAAGTTTGCCTTTACGTTTAAAGGGCAACAGTACACGTGGAACTGTTTGACTCAGGGCTTCCACAACAGCCCCAGCATTTTCCATCAATGCATGGCCAACAGCTTGAAGGATTTTAGCCAGCCCAGACAGTTGGTCCAATACGTGGATGACCTGCTCCTGTTCACTGATTCGAAAGAGGAGCATGGCCCACTATTGGCCAAACTGCTGGAGCTGTTAGGACAGAAGGGTTTCAAGGTAAATCCCAAGAAAGCGCAGATCGGCCAGCAGGAGGTGAAATTCCTCGGTCTGACCGTGCACGCTGGAGAAAGGGCCATAGATAAGGCAAGGAGGGAGGTGGTACAAGCACTACTGGTCCCTAACACAGTAACGGATGCGAGGTCATTTCTAGGGCTAACCGGGTACTGTAGAGATTTCATTGAGGACTATGCAGCCACCGCAGCCCCTCTGCTCCGACTCCTACACAAGGGAGTGGAGTGGCTTTGGGATGAGGTTTGCCAGGCAGCATTTGTCAGGCTCAAGAAAGACTTGCAGACCGCGCCAGCTCTAGGGGCCATAGATGGGGGGAAAGAGTTTTTCCTGGAGGTAGCGGCCAGCGGGGACAGCCTGAGCGCTGTGCTGCTCCAAGAGCAGCACGGCCGGCTGCGGCCGGTGGTCTACTCCTCCAGGATACTCAGTGATGTGGAAAGGAGCTATTCCAACTGTGAGCAGCACCTTTTGGTCACACATTGGGCTGTGAAAAGATCATTGATCTTCACAGGCACCTCTCCCATCACCCTCCTCACCCATCTCACACCCACCCAGATGCTTGTGGATGGGTGGATCAAGGATGGGACAGTGAGCAGTGTCGACATGTCCCGCTGGACCTTGCTCCTCTCACAGATGGATCTGAAGGTGAAGGGTCTCTGTGAGCCAAAGCTCGCAGCCAACCTGGTATATCCTGGAACAGCCCACCGGTGTTCCATTGAAGTGGATTGGGAAGTAAACATAGGTTTACGGGCCGGGATTCATCCCACAGGCCGCGAGATCTATGTAGACGGTTCCAGCATGGTATCTGCTGGCGAGCGTCTCACGGGGTGTGGAGTTATGACCCAGCGGCAAACATTGCCCTGGTGATTAATCTCCCCAGCACCATGAGCACCCAGCAGGCTGAACTGTCCACGGTGGTGTACGTCGTTACACACCCCAAAATCTTCCCCACCCCCTACACGATTTGCTCAGACAGCATGTTCACGTGCAATTCGTGTACGGAGTACCTGGCCATCTGGGCTCGCCGCGGATACACCTCCGCTGACAGGAGACCCCTCACCGTAAAACCCCTGCTGGAAAAGACCCTGGCAGCAGTGGGGGAGGAAGGGGAGGTTTTCATTCACAAGTTGAAGGTGCATTCCTCCACAGAACCCCGTGGCCAAGGCAACCAGCAGGCTGACTTGCTCGCCAAGGAGGGTGCCCGCACAGGCACTTTCTGGGACCCATTTGGGTCCAGACCCATGGCGGCGGTCAGAGGTAGGGACAGGACCCACGGGAGTGTAGGGGCAGTGTTAGCCCTGGACCTTAAGACGGTCCAAGCCCAAGACCCTGTTCTAAATGCAGCCCTCAGCGCAGTTGCTGAGGGAAAGGGAATAGAAGTTCCATACGGCACAGCGACTTTCTCCGTTAAAGAAGGTATGCTGTTCCGGGGGGAACAGTGGGTTGTGCCGCAGCAGCACCGGAGGGAATTCCTTCAACTGGCCCATGAGGGTCCAGGAGCGGGACACCCCGGGCCTGAGACCACCTGGCAGCGGGTGGAACAGGCGGGATGGTGGCCAGGACTCAGGGGCAATGTCCGCGAGTTCTGTGCAGGCTGTCTTGTGTGCGCTGCAAACAACCCTGACCCCCACAAAAGGAAGGTACCTATGGGACACATCAGGAGGGTAGAGGGACCATGGCAGTCGATACAGGTCGACTACATCGGGCCCCTGCCCACTGCCCAGGGAGGCTATAAGTACTGCCTAGTCCTGGTGGACGTGTTTACCAAGTGGGTAGAGGCCTTTCCCTGCAGAACAGCCACAGCTCTGGGTACTGCCAGGATCCTGTTCCAGGAGGTGTTCTCGGGTGGGGACTGCCACAGTATGTGGAGTCCGACCAAGGGAGTCACTTCACCGGACAGGTGATGCAGAATACCCTTATGCTGCTAGGCATTGAGGGGAAATGGCACGTGGCCCACAACCCCCAGTCATCCGGGATTGTGGAACGCATGAACAGGACCCTAAAGTAAAGGTTAAGAAAGGAGACGGTGGACTCGCCCCGTAAATGGGCCGAGGTCCTACCGTTGGTTTTGATGGGGATCTGGGCCAGCCAGTCTAAAAGCACGGGGTATTCCCCGTATGAGTTAATGACTGGCAGGGTTATGCGGGCCCCCACCCATATACTAGCCCCGGTGCTCACGGAGGGTCAGCTCAGAGAGGTCAACTGGGACAGTTTCGCCCGAAACCTTTTTGAGCACCTGAAGCAGGTCCATGAGCAGGCGGCTGGGAACATGGGAAGGCAGCATCGGAGTAAACGTTTGCTGCTCGAACCCAGAAAGCACCACGAGTGGGAGATAGGAGATCAGGTCATGGTAAGAAACTATGCCCAAGTAGGGAGTTTGGAGCCATTGTACATGGGGCCCTACAGTATTGTAGATAAAGCCAGCCCCATGGTATACGCCGTGAAGATGCCCCGGCGTACAAAATGGTTCCATATCAACTAGTGTAAGCTGTTTACGCCTGAAAGGGGAAAACAGCCAATTGGGAAAAGGGCTGAGGATAAAGATCCTCAGCCTGCAGCAGGAGCGAGTTCACAGACTGCGCAGGCAGGCGCTATGGCTTGCTTGAAGGGAGGGACCATCCCGCCCATCGATTGGGCCACTCCCCCACTTTTCTGGGATCCAGATGAGGGGGAGGGACCTGAGGATGAAAACCCCACCCCTAACCCAGGTGTAGAGAGGGAGGGACCTGAGGTCGAAAACACCGCCCCGGATCCAGCCATGGGACCTGGAGGGCGGAGACTCTCAGCTCGCAGCAGCAGGCTGCGAAAAGTTACCTGCCCCCAGCCCAGGTTCGGGAGGGGTCAAGCCTGAGGGAGCAGTGGTTCAGGTTAAAGGCCCAGCGGCCAAGAAAGCCCCACCCGTCAAGGCCCCCAGAAGGTCCCCACGGACGCCCCAGCCAAGAAAGCCATGGTCGCCAGCCCTCCAGTTACCAAGGGCTGCCCCTCGAGCCAGGGAAGGGTCCAAGGACAGAGGTCCTCAGCCAGCAGCCATGGGCTGCAAGTGACCAAAAGTGAAGGACGGTGCGGTCACGCCGGGTGTGGAGGTGAGCCACAGTCCGACCAGGGATTAGCCTGGCCGCCCGGAGACGGGCGGCGGATGTATATAGTTTTAGTTTAAGTTTTGGTTAGTGTTTATTGTTAAGTTTATTATTTAGCTTAAGCTTGGGTGTTTTAGTATTAAGTTAAATAAGGTGATGGGTAGTTTTAAGTAAGCAATCTGCTAAGAGTGTATATTTGGGGTCGAGGTCGCGGGACCCGACCATGCTTCACCAAGCCAGAGAATCTCTTGGGGACCTGGCTGCATGTTTTTGTATCTTTTGCAGAAAGACTTTCAGGATGAAGGGTGTCATGATCCTATTCGCCCTGATTGGGATGAGCATCGAAAGGCGACGTGACGTCCAGGACTCCCACATCTACGGGTGCTCGGGAGACAAGGCGCCCACAGCGATCGATGGGAGCGGTGAACGGGATGCGGAGGAGACCGCCGTCTACTTCCACGAGGGAAGGTGGCCAGGATGGCTGGGGTCCAATTCGTCTCAGTACTCCAGCCAAACCGGATTCACGTACGGGGAGACGTCCCTCCTGTGCCCCAGGGTACGGGTCGTTACCACGAGGGTCATCGTCACCATTGGAAAGCGAATATGTTTGACATGTAAAGGACACATTCCACTGGATAGGTGGTGGTGGCTCAGGAAGCTGAGCAAAGACATGAGGAACCCCGAAGTCGAGTGGGAACGGTTGGGGAACAGTACCCACCGGACGATCACAGGGATTTATGGAGGATTAAGTGGGTGTTTGGACAAGTGGTGGGAACCAGGTCAAGGGAATTATATCTGTATGTGTGGGTCAGAGGAGGTCTGCCCCGCAGGCATATCCATCATTTTCCACCGGCAGTGGCACGACACTGGGAAGGGGATGAGGTGGGATGCCAGCTGGAAGGTGTGTGTGGTCCCATACTCCCCGATCCCAGTCAACACCACTGAGCTGGTAACCCACCCCCGTAAGCCCCTGCCCACGGCGCAGGCGGCGAAGTTACCCAGGGAAGGTTGCCCCACCACCACCAAGGGACCAGGGAATGGGTTGGTACTAGTCACCAGATGCTGTACCAGGGGGTACACTACGCGGTAGCCTCCGTGATTTTAAATCTCACCGAGGTACATTTGCCGGAGTGGTGTACCAAAGAAACAGAGCAGCTCTACCAGGCCCTATTAAAGGACATGTTCAAGAAGTTTTACGAGTTCTATTTCGCCCACGTGGACAAAACCGAACTCTATACCACACACCGTGAATTTTTGGGAAATGCAGGGAAGCAAAGAAGGGGAGTATGGAATGATGTTTTTACTGTATTTAATACTGGGTCCTCTGTCATCAACAGTTTAAATGTAAGAAGTCACACAACACCAGGTTATAGTCCAACAGCTTTATTTGAAATCACAAGCTTTCAGAGCGCTGCTCCTTCGTCAGGTGAAGTGGAGAAATGCATAAAGACACAGCTTATATAGTCAGAGAATAATGTCAGATGTTTACAGGTAATCTTTCCAACTGCCATTTATCACACCTCGGCAGAGAGATAATCACAGTAATCAAAGGTGTGAATGGTGTCCAAACAGGTCAGTCAGGAAAACATTACATCAAAGAACAATGCGGTGGGGTCACAAGGGGTCAAATGTTGCAGATGCTGGGGCCTGTATGAAAAACAAAAAAACAGACTGTTAGATCCGTGTGTTAATGGAGACACGGAATGCAGGAGTTAATTTAACAAGTGTTTACTGAACAAAGTCTGGAGGTGAACTAACAACACAAGACGCTACACAGGCTTATATAACCGAGTGGTCACTACTGGTACTACAGTATACAGGGGCTTCAAAAACATAGTTCCTCTTAAAGGTACATACACTACAATTCCTCCCCTTTTAGATAAATAGTACATAACATTTTAAGTAATCATTAAATAACATTTTTACAAGAACAATAATATACACATTTGCTGAAGTTAATCAATTACAAATTCAGTCTCTCTGGAGGCTTCCTGACTCGGTCCAGGTAACGCCTTGGTGGTGTAGTAGGTTCTTTTGGCAAGGTCGATTCGGCTTCAATGCCAGTGTCGGGTTCCTCTGGTTCCAGTATCACCGGATCGGAGGTAGATACTATGGGTATCTCTGCTTCATCACTAGGCGTATAGAGTTGTGGTGTAGGTTGTCCTTTTTCGGATGACTCTATGATCTGGTCAGCATGGCACCTTATTATGCTTTCTCCAATGTCCACGGTATACATCAGCAGTCCTAGTCGTGTGCAAATAGTTCCAGGCTGCCATTTCTCGGTACGGTAGTCCCGGGCCAAAACTGGTTGACCTATCTGGAAGGTTCTAGTTGGCCTTTCATTCATGCTTTGAAATTGCCGGTTCTCTACGTCCCTTCTGACGTTTGGCTTGACCAAATCCAGCCAGCATCTTAGGCTTCTATTGAAAAACATCATGGTGGGGGTTTGGTTTGTAACCACATGTGTTGCATTCCTGTACGCAAACAAGAAGTTATCTACCTTATGTTGTAGATTTATGTCTTCATTACCCATGGTCTTTATGGCCTTCTTGAAGGTCTGGACAAACCTTTCAGCCAATCCATTGGTGGTGGGATGGTATGGGGCGGACGTGTGGTGCTTAACCTCATTGTTTTTTAAGAACTTCCTGAATTCTTCAGATACAAATTGCGGTCCATTATCAGAACAGATCTGTTCAGGCAACCCATTCCTGGTGAATATGGTCCTTAATACTGTGATGGTTTTTTCCATGGTGGTGGAGGACATCTTTATTACCTCCGGCCACTTGGAGTGTGCATCCACCGCGATTAAGAACATCGAGTCCATAAATGGACCAGCAAAGCCGATATGTACCCTTTGCCATGGAGATGAGGGCCACTCCCATGGATGTAGAGGGGCTTGTGGTGGGGCGTTTTGGACCTTCTGGCATCCTAGACAGCTCTTGGTCATTTCTTCGATGTCTCCATCGATACCTGGCCACCACACAAATGCTCTGGCTACGTTCTTCATTTTCACTCCACCCAGATGCCCCTCGTGAAGCTCCTTTAGCACTCTATCCTTGAGTTTGGGTGGAATCACCACTCTGGATCCACACATCAAGGTTCCTCGGCACACTGACAGCTGTTCTCTTCTTTGCGAGAATGCTGGCAACAGTGGTTCGCCATGTGCTGGCCATCCCTTCACCGTTAAATCGTAGACTCGTGAGAGAGTCGGGTCATTTCGCGTTTCCTTTTCAATGGTAGAATTTGTCACCGGTAGACATTCCACTATGGTTGAGTGGAACATCTCCACTGGGTCCACTGTAGGTGCCTCTTCCACCGTTGGCAACGGTAGGTGCGATAACCCATCAGCATTCCCATGCTGTTTTGTTCCTTTGTATTCTATGTCATATTGGTGTGCCCCTAGTAAAAGTGACCACCTCTGTAGCCTTTGCGCTGTCATAATGGGAACGCCCTTTTTAGGGTTGAATATGGAGACAAGGGGTTGATGGTCAGTCAACAGGGTAAATTTTTGTCCGTGTAGGTAATGGTTGAATTTCTTCACTCCCCACACCAGGCTGAGTGCCTCCCTGTCGATCTGGGCATAGTTACGCTCAGCTGAGTTCAATGAGCGTGACGCAAAAGCTATCGGCCGCTCCGAGCCATCAGGGAGTGTTGGTTTAAAATACTCCACAACAATTGGCATCACGAACAGGATCCACATGGACGGGAGACACGGTCGAGTGAAGTTCAGCCAAAAACGTGAGTACTTTTAAATACCACGTACAGTTAGGGCAAGGCAACACCGTCTTGTGTCCACCGCCCCCTTTGGAATCAAAGAACTAAAAGGTTTGAATCAATAAGTCAATCGGTCTTGGGGTTAGGATGAAGCGCGCGGAAGTATAGGCGTGGTATGAGTTTCAAGTAGTGCTAAGCATACCTCTGACAACAAATTACCCGAACAAAATTGTTGCAAGTAGTGCGTTAACTTTTGAGTAAAAGTCTAAAGCATACCTCTGACATTTCGAGTTGCAAGTAGTGCAGAATGTTTAAGCATACCTCCGACAATTTGCGTTGCAAGTAGTGCTAAGCATACCTCTGACAACAAATCGCCAGAACAAATTGTTGCAAGTACCGTCTCACTCTGGGAGAGTAAAGTAAGGGACGTACCGCTGACAACTGTGGTTACAAGTATGGGCTCACTCTGGGAGAGTAAAGTAAGGGACACTGTGGTTACAAGTACCGTCTCACTCTGCGAGAGTAAAGTAAGGGACGTACCGCTGACAACAATTAACCATGGGAAGTGAAACACTCGAATGGGGACTGGCGGGGTCTCTGACACGCGATTTAGTGGACAAAAAATAAAAGATTAATTGACAAAATGGTTAAAAACGATTGGCAACCAAACAACCCACCGGCCAAACAAAGAGAATGGTGGGCTAAAGAAATAAAATTAAAGGAAGAAAAAGCCATCATTTTAGTGGCTCGCGCATATTGGACCAAATTGGACCAAAAACGGGTGCCAAAATTGTACCCAAGTACCAGTAATTTAAGAAAGTGAATAAGGAAAAAATGTAAAGTTTAATCAACACAGATGATATCAGTTTCTGTCCAAAACAAGGAAAATCCAGGATTTGCTGAGTGAAAGGAATCTTAAAAGGAATGCTGGAATCTCAGTTTGTGTGAAAGTGTGTGTTAAAAGTGTGGAAGTATTCTGTCTTTGAAGTAAATGTCTGCTGTGTTTGTTTTAGCTCCACCCACTCTTTTGTACAGAGAGCTAAAAGCTGTTTAACCCTTTGAAGACTTGTCTTGAATGATGGTCAAGCGTGTGTTGTTTTAAGTTTGTTAATTGTTTTACAGAAGATAAGCTTCAGCCTTGAAGTCACAGTCGCCAATGTGCCTGGAAGAAAATGAAGCTATGGTTTCTTTCTTTTTCAAGTGAAACTGGTTAGGTAAAAAAAAATTGATCTGGATTGGATTGGAGTTATGAGGTTAATTAACCAGGCTTTTATTGTGGTCATGGTGAAATTCTGGTTGGTGTAAATTTGTGTAGACTGCATTGAATAAGATATTTAATGGTCTGTAACCAGACTTTAAAATATTTACAGTCTTGGATATAGCGAACGGGTTCTGGTCCATACCATTGGCAGAGGAATCACAAGGGAAATTCGCATTTACTGTTGGGGATAGACAATATACATGGACCAGGGTCCTGAAGGGGTTCCACAATAGTCCAAATATATTCCACCATGTACTGAGTCAAGCCTTAGATGAGTTAGACCTATCAAAGTACCAGAGCGCCCTACTCCGATATATCGATGACATAATGATTGCATCAGAGGATTCCAAAGGACACATGGGAGCATTACTAGCCACCCTCCAGACACTTAAGAAAGCTGGCTTTAAATTGAACCTCAAAAAGGCACAGGTTGGACTGTCCAAGGTGAAGTCTCTAGGGCACGAAATTAGCCAGGGGTATAAGGCACCCCCGCAGGAATGAAAGGCAGCCATAAAAGACCTGCCAAGGCCAGTGACCATCCGGGGAGTAAGGAAAGTGTTGGGACTATTCAACTACTGCAGGAATTTTATATCAGACTTTGCAGGGAAAGCAGAGCCGATTCAACAGTTAGTTAAAGGGGGAGACCCGCCACTGATAAGATAGAATGGGAATCGGAGCAGGACGAGGCTTATGCAAAATTAAAAGCAACCCTGATGTCCGCACCCACACTAGGATTGCCAAATCTAGTCAAACCGTTCCATATATATTATAGTATAGACGGGAACTTCTATAATGCTGTAGTCACCCAAGAGTACAGGGGAGATATGAGGCCAATTGCCTATTACTCCACCCAACAAACCCCCGTGGCTAAAGGAATGGCGAGATGCATGGCGGCCCTCGACTGCACCGCATGGGTGGTGTGGATATGCGAGCCCATCACTATGTCAGGACAGCTGATATTACACACACAAAACACAGTGTGGACCTGCTAAACACAGGCAAAATGAAGGTTGTATCAGACAGAAGGAGGGCAGCTTGGGAAGCAGTATTGATACCCAAGGACAGATCAGTCTAGATTAAAAGGGAACATAGAGTCAACCCCGCAAAGGGAATGCTATCAGAGGGTGAGGCACACGAGTGTCAGTTATTAATCGAAGAAGAGGGGTTAGAGGAACCGTATCAGAATCACCCCTTGAAAATCACAAAAACTCCTTTTATGTAGATGCATCTCGCCGATATATAAATGGGGAGCCACAAATGGTTGGGCAGTGTGAGGGTGCCAGTCAGTTCTGTTGGTAACCTCTAGATGGCACATTCACTTGTTTGTTCCTTTGTTAATTGTTCCAAGTTTCCTGTGTTAATCGATCCTAGCCTTCTCTTTGTGTAAGACCAACATACATTAAACAAATAAACTGTAACTAAAAGTCTAATGAACCTTTAAATAAAACTTTACAAATCAAATTAAAATTTGGTTGTTTAAACCGATTATGCACTCCAGTCCCCGCGGCGCCCACCGGTCACGAAAGAGCTCGAGCTCGCCGGCGGACACCGCGTGCTCCATCTCCAGGGCCACCCAGGCGCGAACATGGCCACGGAAGAGAGGGAGGCAATCTGGCTGGATGACCCCCTCGGCCGCCTGCTGCCTGGACCAATTAATGGCTTTCTTTCCCAGGCCCAGGAGCAGACCCACGAGGAGGTCCTCCAGCCTGCCCACTCCCCTCCGCACCGGGTGACCGTAGATCAAGAGCGTGGGACTGAAGTGCAACCAAAACTTGAGGAGCAGCCCCTTCAAATAATGGAAGAGGGGCTGCAACCTCTCACATTCAACGTAAACATGGAACACGGACTCCTCCAGACCGCAGAACAAACAGGCGGTCTGGGAGTCCGTGAACCTACTTAAAAGCCTATTGCACGGGACTGCCCTGTGCAACACCCTCCAGGCCAAGTCCCCAATAGAACAAGGGAGGACTCCCGCATAGAGAGCCCCCCATTGGGGACCTCCGCCTCCGTCGGAAGGTAAAACAGCACGCCACGGCGTGTCCGGACGGCAGGCGAAGATGGCAAAGTGGAAGGTGTGCAGGAGTAGCCCGTACAGGAAACCCCTCCGCGCGGAATGAAAAGGCACGGGGGGCATCTCCTCGAGACGGCTCAAGTTGTGAGGCGCCAATCCCCGAGGGGAGTTTTGGGGCAGGGCACCGATAAGGAATCTGTCCGAAAGGGGGAAAGCTCGGACGGGATCGCCCCACGCGCTTGAGCCGCCTCGATACACCTCGTGGCGCCGGGGGGCAGCGTCACTTTCACCGCCTCGATGGCATCGACCGCAAGCCGGACGTTGTCCCAAGACATGCGCCGCGCCAACTCCTCCGGCGCCATCCAGCCCGCTCCTCCGCCATCGAGTAGGTCCCCGACTCTAGTCACCCTGCCAGGCACAGCCCTCCGTTCCGCCAGCCACCCGAACTCGCGGACGTGGAGGTGCGGATTCCTGAACAGCAGCTCTCGAAGAACAGCCGCCATTCCTGACGGGGGAGAGCTCCGCCTGGAGGCGACGTAGTTCCAACCCCATAGCAGTTCCTGGTAAAAGACAGGCAGCTCCCGCAGGCTGGCACGCCTGCCGCCCACTTCCGAAAACAGGAGCTGCATGTCGTAATTGAGGCCGTGCAGCTGGCGGAAGAAATACGTCGCCAGCGCACACCATCTCGGAGGATTCTCAACGTACAGGTATCTCTGCAGCGTCTGAAGACGGAAAGTCGCAGCCTGGGTGCGAAGGCACACCAGCGCCTGACCGCCCTCCCTAAGCGGGAGACTCAGAACCGCGGCAGAGACCCAGTGCATCCTGTTGTTCCAGAAGAAGTCGACGAGCTTCTTCTGTATCTTGGCGACAAACGCAGGGGGGGGGATCAGGGTAACCAACCGGTACCACAACATGGCAGCCACCAGTTGGTTTATGACCAACGCCCGACCCCTGTAGGACAACACTCGGAGCAATCCTGTCCAGCGTCCTAAGCGAGCGGTGACTTTGGCCTCCAACTCGTGCCAGTTCGCCGGCCAGGCATCCTCGGCTGGGCTGAGGTAGACTCCCAAGTAGAGGAGGTGCGTAGTGCTCCAGGCGAAGGGCCTGAACTCCTCCGGCAGGGAGTCCACCCGCCACTGACCCACCAGGAGTCCAGAACATTTCCCCCAGTTGATCCTGGTGGAGGATGCGTCCGAGTAAATCTGCTGGCATTCCCGCATCCTCCGCAAGTCAACGGGATCCGTGACCATGAGGAGCATGTCATCGGCGTAAGCCGAGAGGACCACCTCCACGCCCGGCCCTTGCAGAGCCAGTCCCGCCAACCTCTTCCGCAAGAGGCGCAGGAAAGGCTCTACGCAAATGGCATATAACTGGCCGGACATGGGGCATCCCTGACGCACCCACCTCCCGAAGCGAAGGGGCGCCGTCAAGGACCCGTTAACTTTAATCAGACACTCCGCGGCAGCGTACAGAAGTCGGATCCGGGCGACAAAATGCGTCCCGAACCCGAATGCGCGCAGAGTCCTGAAAAGATACTCGTGATCCACCCTGTCGAACGCCTTCTCCTGATCCAGGGAAAGGAAGGCGATTGACAGACCAGCCCTCTGGGAATGGTGGACCAGGTCCCGGACCAGATGGATGTTGTCATGGATAGACCGGCCCAGGACCGTATAGGACTGGTCGGGGTGGATCATGTGGGTCAGCACGGCGCCAAGGCGAGCAGACATAGCCCTGGCAAAAATTTTGTAATCCGTGCTGAGGAGGGAGACCGGGCGCCAGTTCTTAAGGAGGCGGAGATCACCCCTCTTCGGCAGCAGGACAATCACCACCCTGCGCCAAGAGAGGGGCATCTCCCCGGTCGCCAAACTTTCCCCCAGGACCCGCGCGTAGTCGCCCCCCAGGACGTCCCAGAACGCCCTGTGGAACTCCACGGTCAGCCCGTCCAGCCCCGGGGACTTCCCCCTAGAGAGCTGGCGGAGGGCGCCGGTCAGCTCCTCCAGACTCAGAGGAGCGTCCAATTTTTCGGCGCCCTCCAGGCCGACCTTCGGCAGGTCCTCCCACAAAACTCTGTGCGCATCCTCGCTGGACGGATCCGGAGAGAACAGAGCCCCGTAATAGGCGCGGGTCTCTGCGCGGATTCCCTCCGGATCCGAGACCAGAGATCCGTCGTCAGCCAGCAGCTCCAAGAGCTGCTTACGGACCCCCCGTCTTTTTTCCAGCGAGTAGAAGAAGGGGGAGCCGCGGTCCAGGTCCCGCAGGAACTGGATCCGCGATCTCACGTACGCGCTTCGGGACCCGATGAGCTGCAGGTCCTTCAGCGCGCCCTTCTTCTCTTCATACACCAACCGCAGGGCCGGGTCCTCGACGACTTGACCGAGACGGGACTCCAGGTCGAGCACCTCCTTCTCCAACTGCCCGACCCCGGCCTCCCGCCTCTTGGTCGACCCCTTCGCGTACTCCTGACAGAAGAGACGGATGTGAGCCTTGCCCACATCCCACCATAGCCTCAAGGAGGGGAAGCCCCCCTGCTTCCTTCTCCAGCCGGCCCAGAACCGACTAAACGAGTCCCGGAACCGTGCGTCCTCCAGCAGCAGGTTATTAAAGTGCCAATACGCGGACCGCCCCCGCGCGCGCAGCGGAACGAGCTCCGCCCACACCAGGTGGTGGTCCGTGCACGGCACCGGCCGCATGGAAGCCGCCGGAACGCAGGAGACGTATGCCCGGGAAATGTAGAGGCAGTCGATCCTGGACGCTCCTCTCCCAGACCTCACGCAAGTGAAGGCGCTGGAGTCGGGATGGATATTTCGCCAGACGTCCACCAAGTCGAGGGACCCGACCAGGTCCCTCAACTTCTCCGTCGCTGCCGGGAAAGGCAGGGTGCCCGTGCGGTCCCTCGCCTCGAGGGTACAATTAAAATCCCCCCCGAGGATGACGCACTCGCCCGCGTCGACGGAGCTCAGAAGAGTGGACACTTCTTCAAAGAAGCGCGCTTGCTGCGCACCGGCCTGATGGGCGTACACGTTCACTAGATGGAGCGGCACACCCCCCAGGCGAACAGTAACCTGGAGCAAGCGGACCGGCACGAGCACCTTGACCCCCAAGATCTCCGGCTGAAAATGCGGGGCCAGCAAGATAGCCACCCCACTGGAAACACTGGAGAGGTGACTCATGCTGACCCCTCCTTGCCATTCCAGGAGCCACGTGGCCTCGTCTCCCGGAACGGTGTGGGTTTCTTGCAGGAAGCACACCGCATACTTCCCGTCCCGAAGGACCGAAAAGTTATTAAATCTGCGGCTAGCTTCCCTGCTGCCGTTGATGTTGAGGCTGGCTATGGTTATCTTCATTTCAGAAGCATAAACCAACCCCTCCTTATAACTAACGGGGGAAGGGAGGGCGGCTGCTAGTCAACCGCCACTCCCTTAGCAGCCCAGTGAGGAATGACCGGAACTGACGCAGCTCGAGCGGGCCCACGCCCGCGTCCGAGCTCATGGTCTTAAAGGCGACGCGGGCCGACCCGACGAGCAGCGCCAGCCGCGGCCATCTGTCGAGGGCCTGCCGGGTCCTGCGACGGCCCTGGCATGTGGCTGCAAAGTCCCGGAGTTCCTCAATGGGAATGAGGGGAGTCCCAGCGGGGGGCGCGAGGTCATCCATCGCCTCATCGGCGATGGACTCCCAGTCCTCCTCCGCCCCCACCACCGAGTCCCCGTCCTCCTCCGGGGGGTCGCCACCGGCGGCCGACCCGTCCGCCACGCAGTGCGTAACGAACGGCTCGGCCGCGACGGCCGGCCCCGCCTCCGCCCGGATCCCACCCCCAGGACCGGTAGCGGAGGATTCCTCCCTGGGCTCCGGAACAACTGGAGAGATCGGAGAGAACGTAAAAACGCACTCCTCCAAGTCGCCCGGCGCTGGAGACACAGACAGAGGGCCTTCCTCTTCCGCGCCACCGGCCTCCGTCCCAGCAGATGGGGTAATCCCGGATAAGCCCTCGACGAGGTCGAGCAGCACTTGGGAAACGACCGGGTCGCTTTGGGCGAGCTCATCTTGCGAGTCCTCGCCCGACCCGGACCCCAGGCCGCCCAACCCGTCGAGGGGTAACGGTACTGTCAGTGGATCAATCTCCGCCGCGGGTTGTTCCGCGACCCCCCCCACGGGCATTGTCTCGTCCCCATCCCCGGGAGGCACGAGCTGTGCAGACACCTCTGCCTCAGCCTCCCCAGGGACAGGCATCCCCTGCCGTTCGCCCACGATGTTGACAGCGGTGGGGTGGGGTGCAGTACCCGCGGCGGGCGACGACTCCCCCTGACCGGAGGGACCTTCCTCCTCCCGGTCCTCCTCCTCATCTAGGGGGTCGCGCCTTCTTTTTAAAGTGGAGGGGCAGAGGGAGACCTCCATTTCTGCAGGGGCCTCCCCTGCTCCCTCCGGTGGAGCGGGTTCTTCGGGTCTCTCGGGCCCAAGCCCGGCCGCAGGTTCTAGTGCTCCCGCCTCGGCGGTCGCGGCCACAGGCTCGGGCACGAGGTCCCCCCCACTGCCGCACTCCGCGATCAATGCGGCAACGCTCTCGGGCATCAGGGGCTCCATGTTATGTGGCACGCCCTCCATGGGGGGACCTGCCCTATGGTGTTTAGTCTTCCACTGCGCCTTCTTCCCGACCGGACACCCCTCCTCCCCCCTGCCGGAGGCCTGGATGGCATTGACCTCTGACGACGACCGTACCCCGGTAGCATTTGTTTGGGGTGGGGCACGGCTAGACCCGGGGGGGGGAGCGGCGGCAGCGCCAGCCTCGGCCACGCCAGACGACCTGGCAGCCTTGGAGGCGGGGCAATTTTTCCGTACGTGCCCCACCTCCTTACAGGCGTGGCACCGCACGCCGTCCGTCGTCCAGAAGACGCGGTATAAGGTCCCCTCGTGGAGGACCGAAAAGGCCCCGTCCCCCTCCCCCTCCCGCGCCAGCTGCACAAAAGCCTGGCGCCGGAAGGAGAAGACATGGCGAAGGCTGGCCTCCCGGAATCCGAGCGGGATCGGCGAAATCCCCAACCTCACCTCCCCAAGTCGGTGTAAGTGGGGGAGGGGGAGCTCACCGGAGATAAAGGGCGGGACGTTAGATAGTACGACCCTCTGCGCGGTGGCCTCAAGAGAGTCCACCGGCAGGAAGGTCCCGCCCATGGTGAGCCCCTCGGCGATGGCCAGGGCCACCGCCCGCTCGGACTCCAGGAAGAACACAGCCTTCCCATACATTTTCAAGGCGGCGACTATGGCCGGAGGGCCGACAACCCCAGCCATAGCCTTTACGCACGCCTCGATGGTCATGTTGGGGTGGGTGTAGCTCTTCACCCCAAGCTTCTTTGTCATCAAGCGGAACGGCGACGGGGCAGCAGCAGAAGCGGGAGTCGCCGCGGCTTTAGTCGCCACTGCCGCATATGTTCTCGCCGGCCCCGCCACCGCCGCAGATGTGGACGCCATAGTGGGGTGGACCTTCAAAGAGCCACACACACCCCAAAAGTCACAGGCCTGAAGGTGTTAATGGCCTTGGTGCAAAAAAAATGTCTTCCCTTGAGCAGAGGGAGTGTAAATTAACTGGGCCGCCTCTCCCCTTGATGGTATCAATCGGGAGAGGGCCCTTTCTTCCCTCTGCTCAATTGGCAATTAGTTGGTAAAAGGAGGTGCCTTTTAGAGAGGCAGAGAGAGGACAAAGAGAGAGAGAGAGGGGGGGTGGGAAGGAGGGGGGGCCGCAAAGGCAGGGTCCCCACTCAAGATGGTATTCGGGGGGTGGGTGTCGGCAGGGTGCACTCCCCGATGGAAAAATAAAGACTTAACAGATGGTCTTCGGGCAGTGGGAGAAGATGTCTTCGCCTGGGTAGGCTGGAGAAAGCCCAGGCTCAGCCCCACACCAGGTCTTCTCAATATAAAAGGGAAGACGCTTCACCCGGGCAGGCTCCAGCCAACCCAGGCAAGGCTTTCCGGACCGTCTTCTTTCCGCCCCCCGCCTAGAATGCAAAGTCTTTAGGGGAATGCACAAAGACACCCACCTGCAGATGTTGAAGGTTGCAGCAGCTCCTCCCCTCCTTCCAAGTTGTAGCAGAGTGGTACTCCTCTCCCCTCTCTCCCTCTCCTGGGCTGGAGGCCAAATTGGGAGGCAGTGATGGAAAGGCCTCTCCAGTTGAAATGCTGGCCTCCTCCTCTGTCCTCTACTCCTCCCTCTCCAGGCACCTCGGTAGATGATGTTGGTTTGAGGTTGCTGGTAGTGGTGGCCTGGGGTCACTCCTTCCTCTCCACTCCCAGGCCAAGGCGACCACCACCTCCTAAGCAGCAGCAGCAGGAGGAACAGCACAACCTGCTCTACTGAGAGCTAGGTCCAAAATGAGCTTGTGTGAGGGTGCCAGTCAGTTCTGTTGGTAACCTCTAGATGGCACCTTCACTTGCTTCTTTTGTGAGACAAATGAGTTAAACTAATAAACTGTAAACGAAACTCGAATAAACCTTTAAATAAACCTTAACAAATCAAATTAAAATTTGGTCATTTAAACTAATTATGCACTCCAGTCCCCGCGGCGCCCACCGGTCACGAAATTCCTCGAGCGCGCCGGCGGACACCGCGTGCTCCATCTCTAGGGCCACCCGGGCGCGAACATGGCCACGGAAGAGAGGGAGGCAATCCGGTCGGACGACCCCCTCAACCGCCCGCTGCCTGGACCAATTAATGGCTTTCTTGGCCAGGCCCAGGAGCAGACCCACGAGGAGGTCCTCCAACCTGCCTGCTCCCCTCCGCACCGGGTGACCGTAGATCAAGAGTGTGGGACTGAAGTGCAACCAAAACTTGAGGAGCAGCCCCTTCAAATACTGAAAGAGGGGCTGCAACCTCTCACACTCAACATATACATGAAATACGGACTCCTCCAGACCGCAGAACAAACAGGCGGTCTGGGAGTCCGTAAACCTATATAAGAATCTATTGCACGGGACTGCTCTGTGCAACAGCCTCCAGGCCAAGTCCCCAATAGAACAAGGGAGGACTCCCGCATAGAGAGCCCCCCATTGGGGATCTCCGCCTCCGTCGGAAGGTAAAACGGCACGCCACGGCGTGTCCGGACGGCAGGCGAAGATGGCAAAGTGGAAGGTGTGCAGGAGCAGCCCGTACGGGAAACCCCTCCGTGCGGAATGAAAAAGCACGGAGGGTATTTCCTCGAGACGGCTCAAGTTGTGAGGCGCCGATCCCCGAGGGGAGTTTCGGGGCAGGGCGCCGATAAGGAATTCCATCCGAACAGGGGTAAGCTCGGACGGGAACGCCCCACGCACCCAAGCCGCCTCGATACACCTCGTGGCGCCGGGGGGCAGCATCGCTTTCACTGCCCCGATGGCATTGACCGCGAGCCGGACGTTGTCCCAGGACATGCGCCGCGCCAACTCCTCCGGCGCCATCCAGCCCGCTCCTCCGCCATCGAGTAGGTCCCCGACTCTAGTCACCCTGCCAGGCACAGCCCTGCGTTCTGCCAGCCACCCGAACTCGCGGACGTGGAGGTGCGGATTCCTGAACAGCGGCTCCCGGAGGACAGCCGCCATTCCTGACGGGGGAGAGCTCCGCCTGGAGGCGACGTAGTTCCAAACCCATAGTAGTTCCTGGTAGAAGACAGGCAGCTCCCGCAGGCTCTCATGCCTGCCGCTCACTTCCAAAAACAGGAGCTGCATGTCGTAATTGAGGCCGTGCAGCTGGCGGAAGAAATACGTCGCCAGCGCACACCATCTCGGATGATTCTCGACGTACAGGTATCTCTGCAGCGTCTGAAGACGGAAAGTCGCAGCCTGGGTGCGGAGGCACACCAACGCCTGACCGCCCTCCCTAAGCGGGAGACTCAGAACCGCGGCAGAGACCCAGTGCTTCCTTTTGTCCCAGAAGAAGTCGACGAGCTTCTTCTGTATCTTGGCGACAAACGCAGGGGGAGGGATCAAAGTGACGAACCGGTACCACAACATGGCGGCCACCAGCGGGTTTATGACCATCGCTCGACCCCTGTAGGACAACACTCGGAGCAATCCTGTCCAGCGTCCTAAGCGTGCGGCGACTTTGGCCTCCAACTCTTGCCAGTTCGCCGGCCAGGCGTCCTCGGCAGGGCTGAGGTAGACTCCCAAGTAGAGGAGGTGCGTAGTGCTCCAGGCAAAGGGCCTGAACTCCTCCGGCAGGGAGTCCACCTGCCACTGACCCACCAGGAGTCCGGAACATTTCTCCCAGTTGATCCTGGCGGAGGATGCTTCCGAGTGAATCTGCTGGCATTCCCGCATCCTCCGCAAGTCAACGGGATCCGTGACCATGAGGAGCACGTCATCGGCGTAAGCCGAGAGGACCACCTTCACGCCCGGCCCTTGCAGAGCCAGTCCCGCCAACCTCTTCCGCAAGAGGCGCAGGAAAGGCTCCACGCAAATGGCATATAACTGGCCGGACATGGGGCATCCCTGACGCACCCCACTCCCGAAGCGAAGGGGCGCCTTCAAGGACCCGTTAACTTTAATCAGACACTCCGCGGCAGCGTACAGAAGTCGGATCCGGGCGACAAAATGTGTCCCGAACCCGAAAGCGCGTAGAGTCCCGAAAAGATACTCGTGATCCACCCTGTCGAACACCTTCTCCTGATCCAAGGAAAGGAAGGCGACCGACAGACCAGCCCTCTGGGAATGGTGGACCAGGTCCCGGACCAGATGGCTGTTATCATGGATAGACCGGCCCGGGACCGTGTAGGACTGGTCGGGGTGAATCATGTGGGCCAGCACGGGGCCAAGGCGAGCAGACATGGCCCTGGCAAAGATTTTGTAATCCGTGCTGAGGAGGGAGACCGGGCGCCAGTTCTTAAGGAGGCGGAGATCACCCCTCTTAGGCAGCAGGACAATCACCGCCCTGCGCCAAGAGAGGGGCATCTCCCCGGTCGCCAAACATTCCCCCAGGACCCGCGCGTAGTCGCCCCCCAGGACGCCCCAGAACGCCCTGTGGAACTCCACGGTCAGCCCGTCCAGCCCCGGGGACTTCCCCCTAGAGAGCTGGCGGAGGGCGCCGGACAGCTCCTCCAAACTCAGAGGAGCGTCCAATTTTTCGGCGCCCTCCAGGCCGACCTTCGGCAGGTCCTCCCACAAAACCCTGCGCGCATCCTCGCTGGACGGATCCGGAGAGAAGAGAGCCCCGTAATAGGCGCGGGTCTCCGCGCGGATCCCCTCCGGATCCGAGACCAGAGATCCGTCGTCGGCCAGCAGCTCCAAGAGCTGCTTACGGACCCCCCGTCTTTTATCCAGCGAGTAGAAGAAGGGGGAGCCGCGGCCCAGGTCCCGCAGGAACTGGATCCGCGACCTCACATATGCGCCTCGGGACCCAACGAGCTGCAGGTCCTTCAGTGCGCCCTTCTTCTCTTCGTACACCAACCGCAGGGCCGGATCCTCGACGACTTGACCGAGACGGGACTCCAGGTCGAGCACCTCCTCCTCCAACTGCCCGACCCGGGCCTCCCGCCTCTTGGTCAACCCCTTCGCGTACTCCTGACAGAAGAGACGGATGTGCGACTTGCCCACATCCCACCATAGCCTCAAGGAGGGGAAGCCCCCCCGCTTCCTTCTCCAGCCGGCCCAGAACCGACTAAACGAATCCCGGAACCGTGCATCCTCCAGCAGCAGATTGTTAAAGTGCCAATGCGCGGACCACCCCCGTGCGCGCGGCAGAACAAGCTCTTCCCACACCAGGTGGTGGTCCGTGCATGGCACTGGCCACATGGAAGCCGCCGGAACGCAGGAGACGTATGCCTGGGAAATGTAGAGGCAGTCGATCCTGGACGCTCCTCCCCCAGACCTCACAAAAGTGAAGGCGCTGGAGTCGGGATGGAGATTTTGCCAGACTTCCACCAAGTCGAGGGACCCGACCAGGTCCCTCAACTTCCCCATCACCGCCGGGCATGGCAGGGTACCTGTGCGGTCCCTCGCCTCGAGGGTACAATTAAAATCCCCCCCGAGGATGGCGCACTCGCCCACGTCGATGGAGCCCAAAAGAGCGGACACTTCTTCAAAGAAGCGCGCTTGCTGCGCACCGGCCCCAGGGGCATACACGTTCACTAGATGGAGCGGCACGCCCCCCAGGCGAACAGTGACCTGGAGCAAGCGGCCAGGCACGAGCTCCTTGACCCCCAAGATCTCCGGCTGAAAATGCGGGGCCAGCAAGATAGCCACCCCACTGGAAACACTGGAGAGGTGACTCATGTTGACCCCTCCTTGCCATTCCAGGAGCCACGTGGCCTCGTCTCCCGGAACGGTGTGGGTTTCTTGCAGGAAGCACACCGCATACTTCCCGTCCCGCAGGACCGAAAAGTTACTAAATCTGCGGCTAGCTTCCCTGCCGCCATTGATGTTGAGGCTGGCTATGGTTATCTTCATTTCAGAAGCATAAACCAACCCCTACTTATGACTAACAGGGGAAGGGAGGGCGGCCGCTAGTCGACCGCCACTCCCTTAGCAGCCCAGTGAGGAATAGCCGGAACTGACGCAGCTCGAGCGGGCTCACGCCCGCGTCCGCGCCCATGGTTTTGAAGGCGACGCGGGCCGACCCGATGAGCAGCGGCAGCCCCGACCATCTATCGAGGGCCCGCCGGGTGCTGTGACGACCCTGGCACATGGCCACAAAGTCCCGGAGTTCCTTCATGGGAATGAGAATGAGGGGGGACCCGGCGAGGGGCGCGAGGTCATCCATCACCTCATCGGCGATGGACTCCAAGTCCTCCTCCGCCCCACCACCGAGTCCCCGTCCTCCTCCGGGGGGTCGTCACCGGCGGCCGAACCGTCCGCCACGCTGTGCGCATCGAGCGGCTCGGCCGCGACGGCCGGCCCCGCCTCCGCCCGGATCCCACCCCCAGGATCGGTAGCGGAGGATTCCTCCCTGGGCTCCTCTAGGGGGGCCGGGCCAGAAGATGGCGGCGGTTCGGAGACCCCCTCCGCCCCAGGCGCCGGAACGACCGGAGAGACCGGAGAGACCGGAAAGACCGGAGAATATGAAAATCCGACCTCCTCCAAGTCGTCCGGCACCAGGGACACAGACAGAGGGCCGCCCTCTACCACGCCACCGGCCTCCGACCCAGCAGAAGGGGTATTCCTTGCACAAACCTCGATGAAGTCGAGCAGCACCTGGGAAAGGTCCGGGCCGCTCTGGGCGAGCTCATCAACCGCGAGCTCGCCCGACCCAGACCCCAAGCCGCCCGACTCGTCGAGGGGTAAAGCCACCGATAGGGGGTCAATTTCTGCCGCGGGTTGTTCCGCAACCCCCCCCACGGGCAGGGTCGTGTCCCCATCCCCGGGAGGCACGAGCTGGGCAGACACCTCTGCCTCAGCCTCCCCAGGGACAGGCGACCCCTGCCGATCGCTAACGATGTTAACAGCGGTGGGGTGGGGCACAGTACCCGCGGCGGGCGACGACTCCCCCTGACCGGAGGGACTTCCTGCTCCCGGTCCTCCTCCTCATCCAGGGGGTCGCGCCTTCTTTTGAGTGCGGAGGGGTAGAGGGAGACCTCCATTTCTGCAGAGGCCTCCCCTGCTCCCTCCGGCGGAGCGAGTTCTTCGGGTCCCCCGGGCCCAAGCCCGGCCGCAGGTTCTGGCGCTACCGCCTCGGCGGTCGCGGCAACAGGCTCGGGCACGAGGGCCACCCCACTCCGCACTCCGCGATTAACGCGGCGACGCTCTCGGGCGTCAGGGGCTCCATATTAAGGGGCACGCCCACCACGGGGGGACTTGCCCTACGGTTTTTGGTTTTCCACCGCGCCTTCTTCCCGACCGGACGCTCCTCCTCCCCCCCGCCGGAGGCCTGGATGGCGATGGTCTCCGACGACGACCGTACCCCGGTAGCATTTGTTTGGGGGGGGCACGGCTAGATCCGGGGGTAGGAGCGGCGGCGGCGCCAGCCTCGGCCACGCCAGTCGACCTGGCGGCCTTGGAGGCGGGGCAGTTTTTTCGCACGTGCCCCACCTCCTTACAGGCGTGGCACCGCACGCCGTCCGTCATCCAGTAGACGCGGTATGGGGTCCCCTCGTGGAGGACTGTAAAGGACCCTTCCGTCTCCCCCTCCCGCGCCAGCTGAATAAAGGCCTGGCGCCGGAAGGAGAAGACATGGCGAAGGCTGGCCTCCCGGAACCCAAGCGGGATCGGCGAGATCCCCGACCTCACCTCCCCAAGTTGGTGTAAGTGGGGGAGGAGGAGCTCACCGGAGATAAAGGGCGGGACGTTGGATAGTACGACCCTCTGCGCGGTGGCCTCAAGAGGGTCCACCGGTAGGAAGGTCCCGCCCACGGTGAGCCCCGGGCGATGGCCAGGGCCACCGCCCGCTCGGACTGCAGGAAGAACACAGCCTTCCCATACATCTTCGAGGCGGCGACTATGGCCGGAGGGCCGACAACCCCAGCCATAGCCTTGACACACACCTCGATGGTCATGTTGGGGTGGGTGTAGCTCTTCACCCCAAGCTTCTTGGTCAATAGGCGGAACGGCGACGGGGCAACAGCGGAAGCGGGAGTGGCCACGGCTTCAGTCGCCACTGCCACATATGTTCTTGCCGGCCCCGCCGCCGCCGCAGATGTAGACGCCATATTGGGGTGGATTTTCAAAGAGCTACACACACCCCAAAAGTCACAGGCCTGAAAGTGTTAATGGCCTTGGTATAAAAATAATGTCTTCCCTTGAGCAGAGGGAGTGTAGATTAACTGGGCCGTCTCTCCCCTTGATGGTGTTAATTGGGAGAGGGCCCTTTCCTCCCTCTGCTCAATTGGTAATTAGTAAGTAGAAGAGGTGCCTTTTGGAGAGGCAGAGAGAGGACAAAGAGAGAGAGAGAGGGGGGGATGGGAAGGAGGGGGGTCCGCAAAGGCAGGGTCCCCACTCAAGATGTTGTTCGGTGGGTGGGTGTCGGCAGGGTGCACTCCCCCGATGGTAAAACAAAGTCTTAAGATGGCCTTTGGGCAGGGGGAGAAGATGTTTTCGCCTGGGTAGGCTGGAGACAGCCCAGGCTCAGCCGCACACCAGGTCTTCTTAATGCAGGGGAAAACAAGCTTCACCTGGGCAGGCTCCAGCCAACCCAGGCCATGCTTTCGGCCCATCTTCTTTCCTCCCCCCACCTAGAATGTAATGTCTTTAGGGGAAATGCACAGAGACACCGACCTGCAGATGGTAAAGTTGCAGCTCCTCCCCTCCCTCCAAGTGGAGCTGTGTGGTATCCTCTCTCCCTCTCCTGGGCTGGAGGCCAAATTGGGAGGCAGTGATGGAAAAGGCCTCTCCCGATATAATGCTGGCCTCCTCCTCTGTCCTCCGCTCCTCCCTCTCCAGGCACCTCTGTAGATGATGGTGGTTGGTTGGTTGTAGGTAGGCCTCCTACACCACTAGCAGCAGCTCAGTAGCACAACCTTCTCCTCTGACAGCAAGGAACAGACTGAGCACCTTCACTTGCTTCTTTTGTGAGACAAATGAGTTAAACAAATAAACTGTAAACGAAACTCTAATAAACCTTTAAATAAACCTTAACAAATCAAATTAAAATTTGGTCATTTAAACTAATTATGCACTCCAGTCCCCACGGCGCCCACCGGTCACGAAATTCCTCGAGCGCGCCGGCGGACACCGCGTGCTCCATCTCTAGGGCCACCCGGGCGCGAACATGGCCACGGAAGAGAGGGAGGCAATCCGGTCAGACGACCCCCTCGACCGCCCGCTGCCTGGACCAATTAATGGCTTTCTTGGCCAGGCCCAGGATCAGACCCACGAGGAGGTCCTCCAACCTCCCGCTCCCCTCCGCACCGGGTGACCGTAGATCAAGAGCATGGGACTGAAGTGCAACCAAAACTTGAGGAGCAGCCCCTTCAAATACTGAAAGAGGGGCTGCAACCTCTCACACTCAACATATACATGAAATACGGACTCCTCCAGACCGCAGAACAAACAGGCGGTCTGGGAGTCTGTAAACCTATTTAAGAATCTATTGCACGGGACTGCTCTGTGCAACACCCTCCAGGCCAAGTCCCCAATAGAACAAGGGAGGACTCCCGCATAGAGAGCCCCCCATTGGGGACCTCCGCCCCCGCCGGAAGGTAAAACGGCATGCCACGGCGTGTCCGGACGGCAGGCGAAGATGGCAAAGTGGAAGGTGGGCAGGAGCAGCCCGTACAGGAAACCCCTCCGTGCAGAATGAAAAGGCACGTAGGGCATCTCCTCGAGACGGCTCAAGTTGTGAGGCGCCAATCCCCGAGGGGAGCCTTGGGGCAAGGCGCCGATAAGGAATTCCGTCTGAACGGGGGAAAGCTCGGACGGGATCGCCCCATGCGCTTGAGCCGCCTCGATACACCTCGTGGCGCCGGGGTGCAGCCTTGCCTTCACCGCCTCGATGGCATCGACCGCGAGCCGGACGTTGTCCCAAGACATGCGCCGCGCCAAATCCTCCGGCGCCATCCAGCCCGCTCCTCCGTCATCGAGTAGGTCCCCGACTCTAGTCACCCTGCCAGGCACAGCCCTCCGTTCCGCCAGCCACCCGAACTCGCGGACGCGGAGGTGCGGATTCCTGAACAGCGGCTCTCGAAGGACAGCCGCCATTCCTGACGGGGGAGAGCTCCGCCTGGAGGCGACAGAGTTCCAAACCCATAGCAGTTCCTGGTAGAAGACAGGCAGCTTCCGCAGGCTGGCACGCCTGCCGCCCACTTCCTAAAACAGGAGCTGCATGTCGTAATTGAGGCCGTGCAGCTGGCGGAAGAAATACGTCGCCAGCGCACACCATCTCGGAGGATTCTCAACGTACAGGTATCTCTGCAGCGTCTGAAGATGGAAAGTCGCAGCCTGGGTGCGAAGGCACACCAGCGCCTGACCACCCTCCCTAAGCGGAAGACACAGAACCGCGGCAGAGACCCAGTGCATCCTGTTGTTCCAGAAGAAGTCGATGAGCTTCTTCTGTATCTTGGCGACAAACGCGGGGGGGGGGATCAGAGTAACCAACCGGCACCACAACATGGTGGCCACCAGTTGGTTTATGACCAATGCCCGACCCCTGTAGGACAACACTCGGAGCATTCCTGTCCAGCGTCCTAAGCGAGCGGTGACTTTGGCCGCCAACTCGTGCCAGTTCGCCGGCCAGGCGTCCTCGGCCGGGCTGAGGTAGACTCCCAAGTAGAGGAGGTGCGTTGTGCTCCAGGCGAAGGGCCTGAACTCCTCCGGCAGGGAGTCCACCCGCCACTGACCCACCAGGAGTCTGGAACATTTCCCCCAGTTGATCCTGGCGGAGGATGCGTCCGAGTAAATCTGCTGGCATTCCCGCATCCTCCGCAAATCAACGGGATCCGTGACCATGAGGAGCACATCATCGGCGTAAGCCGAGAGGACCACCTCCACGCCCGGCCCTTGCAGAGCCAGTCCCGCCAACCTCTTCCGCAAGAGGCGCAGGAAAGGCTCTACACAAATGGTATATAACTGGCCGGACATGGGGCATCCCTGACGCACCCCCCTCCCGAAGCGAAGGGGCACCGTCAAGGACCCGTTAACTTTAATCAGACACTCCGCGGCAGCGTACAGAAGTCGGATCCGGGCGACAAAATGCGTCCTGAACCAGAATGCGCGCAGAGTCCCGAAAAGATACTCGTGATCCACCCTGTCGAACGCCTTCTCCTGATCCAAGGAAAGGAAGGCGACCGACAGACCAGCCCTCTGGGAATGGTGGACCAGGTCCCGGACCAGATGGATGTTATCATGGATAGACCGGCCCGGGACCGTGTAGGACTGGTCGGAGTGGATCATGTGGGCCAGCACGGTGCCAAGGCGAACAGACATAGCCCTGGCAAAGATTTTGTAATCCGTGCTGAGGAGGGAGACCGGGCGCCAGTTCTTAAGGAGGCGGAGATCGCCCCTCTTAGGAAGCAGGACAATCACCGCCCTGCGCCAAGAGAGGGGCATCTCCCCGGTCGCCAAACATTCCCCCAGGACCCGCGCGTAGTCGCCCCCCAGGATGCCCCAGAACGCCCTGTGGAACTCCACGGTCAGCCCGTCCAGCCCCGGGGACTTCCCCCTAGAGAGCTGGCGGAGGGCGCCGGACAGCTCCTCCAAACTCAGAGGAGCGTCCAATTTTTCGGCGCCCTCCAGGCCGACCTTCGGCAGGTCCTCCCACAAAACTCTCTGCGCGTCCTCGCTGGACGGATCCGGAGAGAACAGAGCCCCGCAATAGGCGCGGGTCTCCGCGCGGATTTCCTCCGGATCCGAGACCAGAGATCCGTCGTCGGTCAGCAGCTCCAAGAGCTGCTTACGAACCCCCCATCTTTTTTCCAGCGAGTAGAAGAAGGGGGAGCAGCGGACCAGGTCCCGCAGGAACTGGATCCGCGACCTCACGTACGCGCCTCGGGACCCGCCGAGCTGCAGGTCCTTCAGCGCGCCCTTCTTCTCTTCGTACACCAACCGCAGGGCCGGGTCCTCGACGACTTGACCGAGACGGGACTCCAGGTCGAGCACCACCTTCTCCAACTGCCCGACCCGGGCCTCCCGCCTCTTGGTCGACCCCTTCGCGTACTCCTGGCAGAAGAGACGGATGTGAGCCTTGCCCACATCCCACCATAGCCTCAAGGAGGGGAAGCCCCCCTGCTTCCTTCTCCAGCCGGCCCAGAACCGACTGAACGAATCCCGGAACCGTGCGTCCTCCAGCAGCAGGTTGTTAAAGTGCCAATACGCGGACCCCCCCCGTGCACGCAGCAGAATGAGCTCCGCCCACACCAGGTGGTGGTCCGTGCACGGCACCGGCCGCATGGAAGCCGCCGGAACGCAGGAGACGTATGCCCGGGAAATGTAGAGGCAGTCGATCCTGGACGCTCCTCTCCCAGACCCCACGCAAGTGAAGGCGCTGGAGTCGGGATGGAGATTTCGCCAGACGTCCACCAAGTCGAGGGACCCGACCAGGTCCCTCAACTTCTCCGTCGCCGCCGGGCAAGGCAGGGTGCCCGTGCGGTCCCTCGCCCCGAGGGCACAATTAAAATCCCCCCCGAGGATGATGCACTCGCCCGCGTCGATGGAGCTCAGAAGAGTGGACACTTCTTCAAAGAAGCGCGCTTGCTGCGCACCGGTCTGAGGGGCGTACACGTTCACTAGATGGAGCGGCACGCCCCCCAGGCGAACAGTGACCTGGAGCAAGCGGCCCGGCACGAGCTCCTTGACCCCCAAGGTCTCCGGCTGAAAATGCGGGGCCAGCAAGATAGCCACCCCACTGGAAACACTGGAGAGGTGACTCATGCTGACCCCTCCTTGCCACTCCAGGAGCCACGTGGCTTCGTCTCCCAGAACGGTGTGGGTTTCTTGCAGGAAGCACACCGCATACTTCCCGTCGCGAAGGACCGAAAAGTTATTAAACCTGCGGCTAGCTTCCCTGCTGCCGTTGATGTTGAGGCTGGCTATGGTTATCTTCATTTCAGAAGCACAAACCAACCCCTACTCATGACTAACGGGGGAAGGGAGGGCGGCTGCTGGTCAACCGCCACTCCCTTAGCAGCCCAGTGAGGAATGACCGGAACTGACGCAGCTCGGACGGGCCCACGCCCGCGTCCGCACTCATGGTCTTGTAGGCGACGCGGGACGACTCGATGAGCAGCGCCAGCCCCGACCATCTGTCGAGGGCCTGCCGGGTCCTGCGATGACCCAGGCACGTGGCCACAAAGTCCCGGAGTTCCTTAATGGGAATGAGGGGGGTCCCGGCGAGGGGCGCGAGTTCATCCATCGCCTCATCGGCGATGGACTCCCAGTCCTCCTCCGCCCCCACTACCGAGTCCCCGTCCTCCTCCGGGGGGTCGCCACTGGCGGCCGAGCCGTCCGCCACGCAGTGCATATCGAGCGGCTCGGACGCGACGGCCGGCCCCGCCTCCGCCCGGATCCCACCCCCAGGATCGGTAGCGGAGGATTCCTCCCTGGGCTCCTCTAAGGGGGCCGGGCCAGAAGACGGCGGCGTTTCGGAGACCCCCTCCGCCCCAGGCGCCGGAACGACCGGAGAGATCGGAGAGATGGGAGAATACGTAAAACCGACCCCCTCCAAGTCGCCCGGCACCGGAGACACAGGCAGAGGGTCCTCCTCTTCCGCACTACGGCCTCCGAACCAGCAGATGGGGTAATTTTTGTACACACCTCGACGAAGTCGAGCAGCACCTGGGAAAGGTCCGGGCCGCTCTGGGCGAGCTCATCTTCAGACGACTCGCCCGACCCGGTCCCCTGGCCGCCCGACTCGTCGAGGGGTAAAGCCACTGATAGGGGGTCAATTTCTGCCGCGGGTTGTTCCGCAACCACCCCCACGGGCAGGGTCGTGTCCCCATCCCCAGGAGGCACGAGCTGGGCAGACACCTCTGCCTCAGCCTCCCCAGGGACAGGCGACCCCTGCCGATCGCTAACGATGTTAACAGCGGTGGGGTGGGGCGCAGTACCCGCGGCGGGCGACGACTCCCCCTGACCGGAGGGACCTTCCTCCTCCCGGTCCTCCTCCTCATCCAGGGGGTCGCGCCTTCTTTTGAGTGCGGAGGGGTAGAGGGAGACCTCCATTTCTGCAGAGGCCTCCCCTGCTCCCTCCGGTGGAGCGAGTTCTTCGGGTTCCCCGGGCCCAAGCCCGGCCGCAGGTTCTGGCGCTACCGCCTCGGCAGTCGCGGCCACAGGCTCGGGCACGAGGGCCCCCCCCCTCCGCACTCCGCGATTAACGCGGCGACGCTCTCGGGCATCAGGGGCTCCATATTATGGGGCACGCCCTCCACGGGGGGACCTGCCCTACGGTTTTTAGTTTTGTACCGCGCCTTCTTCCCGACCGGACGCTCCTCCTCCCCCCCGCCGGAGGCCTGGATGGCGATGGCGTCCGACGATGAACGTACCCAGGTAGCATTTGTTTGGGGGGGGGTGCACGGCTAGACCCGGGGGGAGGAGCGGCGGTGGCGCCAGCCTCGGCCACGCCATTCTCCCTGGCGGCCTTGGAGGCGAGGCAGTTTTTCCGAACGTGCCCCACCTCCTTGCAGGCGTGGCACCGCACGCCATCCGTCGTCCAGAAGACGCGGTATGGGGTCCCCTCGTGGAGGACTGTAAAGGCCCCTTCCGTCTCCCCCTCCCGCGCCAGCTGAATAAAGGCCTGGCGCCGGAAGGAGAAGACATGGCGAAGGCTGGCCTCCCGGAATCCGAGCGGGATCGGCGAGATCCCCGACCTCACCTCCCCAAGTTGGTGTAAGTGGGGGAGGAGGAGCTCACCGGAGATAAAGGGCGGGACGTTGGATAGTACGACCCTCTGCGCGGTGGCCTCAAGAGGGTCCACCGGCAGGAAGGTCCCGCCCACGGTGAGCCCCTGGGCGATGGCCAGGGCCACCGCCCGCTCGGACTCCAGGAAGAACACAGCCTTTCCATACATCTTCGAGGCGGCGACTATGGCCGGAGGGCCGACAACCCCAGCCATAGCCTTAACACATGCCTCGATGGTCATGTTGGGGTGGGTGTAGCTCTTCACCCCAAGCTTCTTGGTCAATAGGCGGAACGGCGACGGGGCAGCAGCGGAAGCGGGAGCAGCCGTGGCTTTAGTCGCCACCGCCGCGTATGAACTCGCCGGCCCCGCCGCCGCCGCAGATGTAGACGCCATAGTGCGGTGGATTTTCAAAGAGCTACACACACCCCAAAATTCAGAGGCCTAAAGGTGTTAATGGCCTAGGTCGTAAGAGTCTTCCCCTGAGCAGAGGGAGTGTAAATTAACTGGCCCGCCTCTCCCCTTGATGGTGTTAATTGGGAGGGGGGCCCTTTCTTTCCTCTGCTCAATGGGTAATTAGTAAATTTAAAAAAAGAGGTGCCTTTTGGAGAGGCAGAGAGAGGACAAGGAGAGAGAGAGAGGGGGGTTGAGAAGGAGGGGGGGGCCGCAAAGGCAGGGTCCCCACTCAAGATGTTGTTCGGTGGGTGGGTGTCGGCAGGGTGCACTCCCCCGATGGTAAAACAAAGTCTTAAGATGGTCTTCGGGCAGGGGGAGAAGATGTCTTCGCCTGGGTAGGCTGGAGACAGCCCAGGCTCAGCCCCACACCAGGTCTTCTTAACGCAGGGGAAACAAGCTTCACCTGGGCAGGCTCCAGCCAACCCAGGCCAGGCTTTCGGCCCGTCTTCTTTCCTCCCCCCGCCTAGAATGTAAAGTCTTTAGGGGGAATGCACAGAGACACCCACCTGCAGATGGTAAAGTTGCAGCTCCTCCCCTCCCTCCAAGTGGAGCTCTGTGGTATCCTCTCTCCCTCTCCTGGGCTGGAGGCCAAATTGGGAGGCAGTGATGGAAAAGGCCTCTCCCGATATAATGCTGGCCTCCTCCTCTGTCCTCTACTCCTCCCTCTCCAGGCACCTCTGTAGATGATGGTGGTTGGTTGGTTGTAGGCAGGCCTCCTACACCACTAGCAGCAGCTCAGTAGCACAACCTTCTCCTCTGACAGCAAGGAACAGACTGAGCAACTTCACTTGTTTGTTCCTTTGTTAATTGTTCCTAGTTTCCTGTGTTAATTGTTCCTAGACCCCTCTTTTTGTATAGACCCCCAAAAAAAACATTAAACAAATAAACCCTTTAAATAGACCCGATTAATCAAATTAAAATTTGGCCCCTTAAATCAATTACGCACTCCAGTCCCCGCGGTGCCCACCGGTCACGAAAGAGCTCGAGCTCGCCGGCGGACACTGCGTGCTCCATCTCCAGGGCCACCCGGCCGCGAACATGGCCGCGGAAGAGAGGGAGGCAATCCGGCCGGACGACCCCCTCGGCCGCCCGCTGCCTGGACCAATTAATGGCTTTCTTGGCCAGGCCCAGGAGCAGGCCCACGAGGAGGTCCTCTGACCTGCCCGCTCCCCTCCGCACCGGGTGACTGTAGATCAAGAGCGTGGGACTGAAGTGCAACCAAAATTTAAGGAGCAGCCCCTTCAAATAGTGGAAGAGGGGCTGCAACCTCCCACACCCAACATAAACATGGAACACGGACTCCTCCAGACCGCAGAACAAACAGGCGGCCTGGGAGTCCGTGAACCAACTTAAAAACCTATTGCACGGGACTGCTCTGTGCAACACCCTCCAGGCCAAGTCCCCAATAGAACAAGGGAAGACTCCCACATAGAGAGCCCCCAATTGGGGACCTCCGCCTCCGCTGGAAGGTAAAACGGCACGCCACGGCGTGTCCGGACGGCAGGCGAAGATGGCAAAGTGGAAGGTGTGCAAGAGCAGCCCGTACAGGAAACCCCTCCGTGCAGAATGAAAAGGCACGGAGGGCATCCCCTCGAGATGGCTCAAGTTGTGAGGCGCCAAACCCCGAGGGGAGCTTTGGGGCAGGGCGCCGATAAGGAATTCCGTCCGAACGGGAGTAAGCTCGGGCGGGATCGCCCCACGCGCTTGAGCCGCCTCGATACACCTCGTGGCGCCGGGGCGCAACCTCGCTTTCACCGCCTCGATGGCATCGGCCGCGAGCCGGACTTCGTCCCACGACATACGCCGCGCCAACTCCTCCGGCGCCATCCAGCCCGCTCCTCCTCCATCGAGTAGGTCCCCGACTCTAGTCACCCTGCCAGGCACAGCCCTCCGCTCTGCCAGCCACCCGAACTCACGGATGCGGAGGTGCGGATTCCTGAACAGCGGCTCTCGAAGGACAGCCGCCATTCCTGACGGGGGAGAGCTCCGCCTGGAGGCGACGGAGTTCCAAACCCATAGCAGTTCCTGGTAAAAGACAGGCAGTTCCTGCAGGCTGGCACGCCTGCTGCCCACTTCCAGAAACAGGAGCTGCATGTCGTAATTGAGGCCGTGCAGCTGGCGGAAGAAATACGTCGCCAGCGCACACCATCTGGGAGGATCCTCAACGTACAGGTATCTCTGCAGCGTATGAAGACGAAAGGTCGCAGCCTGGGTGCAAAGGCACACCAGCGCCTGACCGCCCTCCCTAAGCGGGAGACTCAGAACCGCGGCAGAGACCCAGTGCCTCCTGTTGTCCCACAAGAAGTCGACGAGCTTCTTCTGTATCTTGGCGACAAACGCAGGGGGTGGGATCAGAGTAACCAACCGGTACCACAACATGGCGGCCACCAGTTGGTTTATGACCAACGCCCGACCCCTGTAGGACAACAGTCGGGGCAATCCTGTCCAGCGTCCTAAGCGAGCGGAGACTTTGGCCTCCAACTCGTGCCAGTTCGCCGGCCAGGCGTCCTCGGCCGGGCTGAGGTAGACTCCCAAGTAGAGGAGGTGCGTTGTGCTCCAGGCGAAGGGCCTGAACTCCTCTGGCAGGGAGTCCACCTGCCACTGACCCACCAGGAGTCCAGAACATTTCCCCCAGTTGATCCTGGCGGAGGATGCGTCCGAGTAAATCTGCTGGCATTCCCGCATCCTCCGCAAGTCAACGGAATCCGTGACCATGAGGAGCACGTCATCGGCGTAAGCCGAGAGGACCACCTCCACGCCTGGCCCTTGCAGAGCCAGTCCCGCCAACCTCTTCCGCAAGAGGCGCAGGAAAGGCTCCACGCAAATGGCATTTAATTGGCCGGACATGGGGCATCCCTGACGCACCCCCCTCCCGAAGCGAAGGGGCGCCGTCAAGGACCTGTTAACTTTAATCAGACACTCCGCGGCAGCGTACAGAAGTCGGATCCGGGCGACAAAATGCGTTCCGAACCCGAATGCGCGCAGAGTCCCGAAAAGATACTCGTGATCCACCCTGTCGAACGCCTTCTCCTGATCCAAGGAAAGGAAGGCGACCGACAGACCAGCCCTCTGGGAATGGTGGACCAGGTCCCGGACCAGATGGATGTTATCATGAATGGTCCGGCCCGGGACCGTGTAGGACTGGTCGGGGTGGATCATGTGGGCCAGCACGGCGCCAAGGCGAACGGACATGGCCCTGGCAAAGATTTTATAATCCGTGCTGAGGAGGGAGACCGGGCGCCAGTTCTTAAGAAGGCGGAGATCACCCCTCTTAGGCAGCAGGACAATCACCGCCCTGCGCCAAGAGAGGGGCATCTCCCCGGTCGCCAAACATTCCCCCAGAACCCGCACTTAGTCGCCCCCCAGGACGCCCCAGAACGCCCTGTGGAACTCCACGGTCAGCCCGTCCAGCCCCGGGGACATCCCCCTAGAGAGCTGGCGGAGGGCGCCGGACAGCTCCTCCAAACTCAGGGAAGCGTCCAATTTTTCAGCGCCATCCAGGCCGACCTTCGGCAGGTCCTCCCACAGAACTCTGCGCGCGTCCTCGCTGGACGGATCCGGAGAGAACAGAGCCCCGTAATAGGCGCGGGTCTCCGCGCGGATTCCCTCCGGATCCGAGACCAGAGATCCGTCGTCGGCCAGCAGCTCCAAGAGCTGCTTACGGACCCCCCGTCTTTTTTCCAGCGAGTAGAAGAAGGGGGAGCCGCGGTCCAGGTCCCGCAGGAACTGGATCCGCGACCTCACGTACGCGCCTTGGGACCCGACGAGCTGCAGGTCCTTCAGCGCGCCCTTCCTCTCCTCGTACGCCAGCCACAGGGCCGGGTCCGCGACGACTTGACCGAGACGGGACTCCAGGTCGAGCACCTCCTTCTCCAACTGCCCGACCCGGGCCTCCCGCCTCTTGGTCGGCCCCTTCGCGTACTCCTGGCAGAAGAGATGGATGTGAGCCTTGCCCACATCCCACCATAGCCTCAAGGAGGGGAAGCCCCCCTGCTTCCTTCTCCAGCCGGCCCAGAACCGACCGAACGAATCCCGGAACCGCGCGTCCTCCAGCAGCCGGTTGTTAAAGTGCCAGTACGCGGACCCCCCCCGCGCGCGCAGCGGAACGAGCTCCGCCCACACCAGGTGGTGGTCCGTGCACGGCACCGGCCGCACGGAAGCCGCCGGAACGCAGGAGACGTATGCCCGCGAAATGTAGAGGCGGTCAATCCTGGACGCTCCTCCCCCAGACCTCACGTAAGTGAAGGCGCTGGAGTCGGGATGGAGATTACGCCAGACGTCCACCAAGTCAAGGGACCCGACCAGGTCCCTCAACTTCCCCATCGCCGCCGGGCACGGCTGGGTACCCGTGCGGTCCCTCGCCTCGAGGGTACAATTAAAATCCCCCCCGAGGATGACGCACTCGCCCGCGTCGATGGAGCCCAAAAGAGTGGACACTTCTTCAAAGAAGCGCGCTTGCTGCGCACCGGCCCCGGGGGCGTACACATTCACTAGATGGAACGGCACGCCCCCCAGGCGAACGGTGACCTGGAGCAAGCGGCCCGGCATGAGCTCCTTGACCCCCAAGATCTCCGGCTGAAAATGTGGGGCCAACAAGATAGCCACCCCACTGGAAACACTGGAGAGGTGACTCATGTTGACCCCTCCTTGCCACTCCAGGAGCCACGTGGCCTCAAATCCCGGAGCGGTGTGGGTTTCTTGCAGGAAGCACACCGCATACTTCCCATCCCGAAGGACCGAAAAGTTATTAAACCTGCGGCTAGCTTCCCTGCTGCCGTTGACGTTGAGGCTGGCTATGGTTATCTTCATTTCAGAAGCACAACCAACTCCTACTTATAACTAATGGGGGAAGGAAGGGCGGCCGCTAGTCGACCGCCACTTCCTTAGCAGCCCAGTGAGAAACAGCCGGAACCGACGCAGCTCGAGCGGGTCTGCGCCCTCGTCCTCGCCCATGGTCCTGTAGGCGACGCGGGCCGACCCGATGAGCAGCGCCAGCTCCGACCATCTGTTGAGGGCCCGCCGGGTAGTGCGGCGACCCTGGCATGTGGCCACAATGTCCCGGAGGTCCCTGATGGGAATTAGAACGAGGGTGGTCCCGGCGAGGGGCGCGAGGTCATCCATCGCCTCCTCGGCGACGGCATCTAGATCTTCCTCTGCCCCTACCACCGAGTCCCCGTCCTCCTCCGGGGGGTCACCACCGTCGGCCAAACCGTCCGCCACGCAGTGCGCATTGGGCGGCTCGGCCGTGACGGCCGGCCCCGCCTCCGCCCGGATCCCTCCCCCAGGATCGGTAGCGGAGGATTTCTCCCTGGGCTCCTCTAGGGGGGCCGGGCCAGAAGACGGCGGCGGTTCGGAGACCCCCTCCGCCCCAGGCGCCGGAGAGACCGGAGAATATGAAAACCGGACCTCCTCCAAGTTGCCCGGCGCCGGAGACACAGACTGAGGGCCCTCCTCTGCGACGCCACTGGCCTCCGAACCAGCAGACGGGGTGAAATTTTTACAAACCTCGACGAGGTCGAGCAGCACCTGGGAAAAATCCGGGTCGTTCTGGGCGAGCTCGTCCTCAGACGACTCGCCCGACCCGGTCCCCTGGCCGCCCGACCCGTCGAGGGGGAGAGCCACCGTTAAAGGATCGATTGCCGCCGCGGGTTGTTCTGCAACCCCCCCCATGGGCAGGGTCTCGTCCCCATCCCCGGGAGGTACGAGCTGGGCAGACGCCTCTGCCTCAGCCTCCCCAGGGACAGGCGACCCCTGCCGTTCACCGATGGTGTTAGCGGTGGGGTGGGGCGCGCCGCCCGCGGCGGGTGACGACTCCTCCCGACCGGAGGGACCTTCCACCTCCCGGTCCTCCTCCTCGTCCTGGGAGTTGCGCCTCCTCTTGAGTGCGGAGGGGTAGAGGGAGGCCTCCATGTCTTCAGGGGCCTCCCCTGCTCCCTCCGGCGGAGCGAGATCTTTGGGTCCCTCGGGCCCGAGCCCGGCCGCAGGTTCTCGCGTTACCGCCTCGGCGGTCGCGGCCACAGGCTCGGACACGAGGTCCCCCCCACCTCCGCGCTCCGCGATTATTTCAATGACGCGCTCGGGCGTCAGGGCCTCCAAATTCAGGGGTACGCCCTCCGCGGGGGGACCCACCCTACGGTTTCTTGTCTTGCACCGCGCCTTCTTTCCGACCGGACCTCCCTCCTTCCCCCCGCCGGAGGCCTGGATGACGTTGGCCTCCGACGACGACCGCGCCCCAGTAGCGTTTGATTGGGAGGGGGCGCGGCTAGACCCGGAGGGAGGGGCGGCGGCGGCGCCAGCCTTGGCCATGCCAGATGACTTGGCGGCCTTGGAGGCGGGGCAGTTTTTCCGAACGTGCCCCACCTCCATACAGGCGTGGCACCGCACGCCGTCCGTCATCCAGAAGACGCGGTACGGGGTCCCCCCGTGGAGGACCGTGAAAGCCCCGTCCGTCTACCCCTCCCGCGCCAGCTGAATAAAGGCCTGGCGCCGGAAGGAGAAGACATGGCGAAGGCTGCTCTCCCGGAGTCCGAGCGGGATCGGGCAAATCCCCGACCTCACCTCCCCAAGTTGGTGTAGGTGGGGGAGGAGGAGCTCACTGGTGATAAAGGGTGGGACATTTGACAAAACAACCCTCTGCGCGGTGGCCTCCAGCGGGTCCACCGGCAGGAAAGTCCCGCCCACGGTGAGCCCCTGGGCGATGGCCAGGGCCACCGCCCGCTCGGACTCCAGGAAGAAGACAGCCTTCCCGTACATTTTTGAGGCGGCCACTATGGCCGGAGGGCCGACAACCCCGGCCATAGCCTTGACGCACGCCTCAATTGTCATATTGGGGTGGGTGTAGCTCTTCACCCCAAGTTTTTTGGTCATTTGGCGGAACGGCGACGGGGCAGCAGCGGAAGCGGGAGTGGCCGTGGCTTTCGTCGCCACTGCCGCGTATGTCCTCGCCGGCCCCATCACCGCCGCAGATGTAGATGCCATGGTGGGGTGGATCTTAAAAAAGAGCTACACACACCCCAAAAGTCACAGGCCTGAAGGTGTTGATGGCCTAGGTAGTAAGAGTCTTCCCCTGAGCAGAGGGAGTGTAAATTAACTGGCCCGCCTCTCCCCTTGATGGTGTTAATTGGGAGGGGGGCCCTTTCTTCCCTCTGCTCAATGGGTAATTAGTAAATTTAAAAAAAGAGGTGCCTTTTGGAGAGGCAGAGAGAGGACAAGGAGAGAGAGAGAGGGGGGGTGAGAAGGAGGGGGGGCCGCAAAGGCAGGGTCCCCACTCAAGATGTTGTTCGGTGGGTGGGTGTCGGCAGGGTGCACTCCCCCGATGGTAAAACAAAGTCTTAAGATGGTTTTCGGGCAGGGGGAGAAGATGTCTTCGCCTGGGTAGGCTGGAGACAGCCCAGGCTCAGCCCCACACCAGGTCTTCTTAACGCAGGGGAAAACAAGCTTCACCTGGGCAGGCTCCAGCCAACCCAGGCCAGGCTTTCGGCCCGTCTTCTTTCCTCCCCCCGCCTAGAATGTAAAGTCTTTAGGGGGAATGCACAGAGACACCCACCTGCAGATGGTAAAGTTGCAGCTCCTCCCCTCCCTCCAAGTGGAGCTGTGTGGTATCCTCTCTCCCTCTCCTGGGCTGGAGGCCAAATTGGGAGGCAGTGATGGAAAAGGCCTCTCCCGATATAATGCTGGCCTCCTCCTCTGTCCTCTACTCCTCCCTCTCCAGGCACCTCTGTAGATGATGGTGGTTGGTTGGTTGTAGGCAGGCGTCCTACACCACTAGCAGCAGCTCAGTAGCACAACCTTCTCCTCTGACAGCAAGGAACAGACTGAACACCTTCACTTGTTTGTTCCTTTGTTAATTGTTCCTAGTTCCTCTTTTTGCGAGACAAATAAGTTAAACAAATAAACTGTGAACAAAACTCTAATAACCCTTTAAATAAACCTTAACAAATCAAATTAAAATTTGGTTGTTTGAACTAATTATGCACTCCAGTCCCCACGGCGCCCACCGGTCACGAAATTGCTCGAGCACGCCGGTGGACACCGCGTGCTCCATCTCTAGGGCCACCCGGGCACAAACATGGCCACGGAAGAGAGGGAGGCAATCCGGTCAGACGACCCCCTCGACCGCCCGCTGCCTGGACCAATTAATGGCCTTCTTGGCCAGGCCCAGGAGCAGACCCACGAGGAGGTCCTCCAACCTGCCTGCTCCCCTCCGCACCGGGTGACCGTAGATCAAGAGCGTGGGACTGAAGTGCAACCAAAACTTGAGGAGCAGCCCCTTCAAATAATGAAAGAGGGGCTGCAACCTCTCACACTCACTATATGGGTGAAACACGGACTCCTCCAGACCGCAAAACAAGCAGGCGGCCTGGGAGTCCGTAAACAAACTTAAGAGTCTATTGCACGGGACTGCTCTGTGCAACACCCTCCAGGCCAAGTCCCCAATAGAACAAGGGAGGACTCCCGCATAGAGAGCCCCCCATTGGGGACCTCCGCCTCCGTCGGAAGGTAAAACGGCACGCCACGGCCTGTCCGGACGGCAGGCGAAGATGGCAAAGTGGAAGGTGTGCAGGAGCAGCCCGTACAGGAAACCCCTCTGTGCGGAATGAAAAGGCACGGAGGGCATTTCCTCGAGACGGCTCAGGTTGTGAGGCGCCGATCCCCGAGGGGAGTTTCGGGGCAGGGCGCCGATAAGGAACTCCGTCCGAACGGGGGTAAGCTCGGACGGAATCGCCCCACGCACCTGAGCCGCCTCGATACACCTCGTGGCGCCGGGGGGCAGCATCGCTTTCACCGCCCCGATGGCATTGGCCGCGAGCCGGACGCTGTTCCAGGACATGCGCCGCGCCAACTCCTCTGGCGCCATCCAGCCCGCTCCTCCGCCATCGAGTAGGTCCCCGACTCTAGTCAACCTGGCAGGCACAGCCCTGCGCTCTGCCAGCCACCCGAACCCGCGGACGTGGAGGTGCGGATTCCTGAACAGCGGCTCCCGGAGGACAGCCGCCATTCCTGACGGGGGAGAGCTCCGCCTGGAGGCGACGCAGCTCCAAACCCATAGTAGTTTCTGGTAGAAGACAGGCAGCTCCCGCAGGCTGGCATGCCTGCCACTCCGTTCCAAAAACAGGAGCTGCATGTCGTAATTGAGGCCGTGCAGCTGGCGGAAAAAATACGTCACCAGCGCACACCATCTCGGAGGATTCTCGACGTACAGGTATCTCTGCAGCGTCTGAAGACGGAAAGTCGCAGCCTGGGTGCGGAGGCACACCAACGCCTGACCGCACTCCCTAAGCGGGAGACTCAGAACCGCGGCAGAGACCCAGTGCTTCCTTTTGTCCCAGAAGAAGTCGACGAGCTTCTTCTGTATCTTGGCGACAAATGCAGGGGGAGGGATCAAAGTGACGAACCGGTACCACAACATGGCGGCCACCAGTTGGTTTATGACCATCGCTCGACCCCTGTAGGACAACACTCGGAGCAATCCTGTACAGCATCCTAAGCGAGTGGTGACTTTGGCCTCCAACTCTTGCCAGTTCGCCGGCCAGGCGTCCTTGGCAGGGCTGAGGTAGACTCCCAATTAGAGGAGGTGCGTAGTGCTCCAGGCAAAGGGCCTGAACTCCTCCGGCAGGGAGTCTACCCGCCACTGACCCACCAGGAGTCCGGAACATTTCCCCCAGTTGATCCTGGCGGAGGATGCGTCCAAGTAAATCTGCTGGCATTCCCGCATCCTCCGCAAGTCAACGGGATCCGTGACCATGAGGAGCACGTCATCGGCGTAAGCCGAGAGGACCACCTCCACACCTGGCCCTTGCAGAGCCAATCCCGCCAACCTCTTCCGCAAGAGGCGCAGGAAAGGCTCTGCGCAAATGGTATATAACTGGCCGGACATGGGACATCCCTGACGCACCCACCTCCCGAAGCGAAGGGGCGCCGTCAAGGACCCGTTAACTTTAATCAGACACTCCGCGGCAGCGTACAGAAGTCAGATCCAGGTGACAAAATGCGTCCCGAACCCGAATGCGCGCAGAGTCCCGAAAAGATACTCGTGATCCACCCTGTCGAACGCCTTCTCCTGATCCAAGGAAAGGAAGGCGACTGACAGACCAGCCCTCTGGGAATGGTGGACCAGGTCCCGGACCAGATGGATGTTATCATGGATAGACCAGCCCGGGACCGTGTAGGACTGGTCGGAGTGGATCATGTGGGCCAGCACGGTGCCAAGGCAAACAGATATAGCGCTGGCAAAGATTTTGTAATCCGTGCTGAGGAGGGAGACCGGGCGCCAGTTCTTAAGGAGGCGGAGATCACCCCTCTTAGGCAGCAGGACAATCACTGCCCTGCGCCAAGAGAGGGGCATCTCCCCAGTCGCCAAACATTCCCCCAGGATCTGCGCGTAGTCGCCCCCCAGGATGCCCCAGAACGCCCTGTGGAACTCCACGGTCAGCCCGTCCAGCCCCGGGGACTTCCCCCTAGAGAGCTGGCGGAGGGCGCCGGACAGCTCCTCCAAACTCAGAGGAGCGTCCAATTTTTCGGTGCCCTCCAGGCCGACCTTCGGCAGGTCCTCCCACAAAACTCTGCGCGCGTCCTCGCTGGACGGATCCGGAGAGAACAGAGCCCCGTAATAGGCGCGGGTCTCCGCGCGGATTCCCTCCGGATCCGAGACCAGAGATCCGTCATCGGCCAGCAGCTCCAAGAGCTGCTTACGGAGCCCCGTCTTTTTTCCAGCGAGTAGAAGAAGGGGGAGCCGCGTTCCAGGTCCCGCAGGAACTGGATCCGCGACCTCACGTTTGCGGCTCAGGACCCGACGAGCTGCTGGTCCTTCAGCGCGCCCTTCTTCTCTTCATATGCCAACCGCAGGGCCGGGTCCTCGACGACTTGACCGAGACGGGACTCCAGGTCGAGCACCTCCTTCTCCAACTGCCCGACCCTGGCCTCCCGCCTCTTGGTCGACCCCTTCGCGTACTCCTGGCAGAAGAGATGGATGTGAGCCTTGCCCACATCCCACCATAGCCTCAAGGAGGGGAAGCCCCCCTGCTTCCTTCTCCAGCCGGCCCAGAACCGACTGAATGAATCCCAGAACCGTGCGTCCTCCAGCAACAGGTTGTTAAAGTGCCAATACGCGGACCCCCCCCGTGCGCGCAGCGGAACGAGCTCCGCCCACACCAGGTGGTGGTCCGTGCACGGCACCAGCCGCATGGAAGCTGCCGGAATGCAGGAGACGTATGCCCGGGAAATGTAGAGGCAGTCGATGCTGGACGCTCCTCCCCCAGACCTCACAAAAGTGAAGGCGCTGGAGTCGGGATGGAGATTTCGCCAGACGTCCACCAAGTCGAGGGACCCGACCAGGTCCCTCAACTTCTCCATCGCCGCCGGGCAAGGCAGGGTGCCCGTGCGGTCCCTCGCCTCGAGGGTACAATTAAAATCACCCCCGAGGATGATGCACTCGCCCGCGTCGACAGAGCTCAGAAGAGTGGACACTTCTTCAAAGAAGCGCGCTTGCTGCGCACCGGTCTGAGGGGCGTACACGTTCACTAGATGGAGCGGCACGCCCCCCAGGCGAACGGTGACCTGGAGCAAGCGGCCCGGCACGAGCTCCTTGACCCCCAAGATCTCCGGCTGAAAATGCGGGGCCAGCAGGATAGCCACCCCACTGGAAACACTGGAGAGGTGACTCATGCTGACCCCTCCTTGCCACTCCAGGAGCCACGTGGCTTCGTCTCCCGGAACGGTGTGGGTTTCTTGCAGGAAGCACACCGCATACTTCCCGTCCCGAAGGACCGAAAAGTTATTAAACCTGCGGCTAGCTTCCCTGCTGCCGTTGATGTTGAGGCTGGCTATGGTTATCTTCATTTCAGAAGCACAAACCAACCCCTACTTATGACTAACGGGGGAAGGGAGGGCGGCCACTAGTCGACCGCCACTCCCTTAGCAGCCCAGTGAGGAATAGCCGGAACTGACGCAGCTCGGACGGGCCCACGCCCGCGTCCGCACTCTTGGTCTTGTAGGCTGCACGGGCCGACTCGATGAGCAGCGCCAGCCCCGACCATCTGTCGAGGGCCTGCTGGGTCCTGTGACGACCCAGGCACGTGGCCACAAAGTCCCAGAGTTCCTTAATGGGAATGAGGGGGGTCCCGGCGAGGGGCGCGAGGTCATCCATCGCCTCATCGGCGATGGACTCCCAGTCCTCCTCAGCCCCCACCACCGAGTCCCCGTCCTCCTCCGGGGGGTGGCCACTGGCGGCCGAGCCGTCCACCACGCAGTGCGTATCGAGCGGCTCGGCCGCGACGGCCGGCCCCGCCTCCGCCCGGATCCCACCCCCAGGATCGGTAGCGGAGGATTCCTCCCTGGGCTCCTCTAAGGGGGCCGTGCCAGAAGACGGTGGCGGTTCGGAGACCCCCTCCGCCCCAGGCGCCGGAACGACCGGAGAGATCGGGGAGACGGGAGAATACGTAAAACCGACCCCCTCCAAGTCGCCCGGTGCCGGAGACACAGGCAGAGGGTCCTCCTCTTCCGCACCAACGGCCTCCGACCCAGCAGATGGGGTAATTTTTTTACATACCTCGACTAAGTCGAGCAGCACCTGGGAAAGGTCCGGGCCGCTCTGGGCGAGCTCATCTTCAGACGACTCGCCCGACCCGGTCCCCTGGCCGCCCGACTCGTCGAGGGGTAAAGCCACTGATAGGGGGTCAATTTCTGCCGCGGGTTGTTCCGCAACCCCACCCCCCCCGGGCAGGGTCGTATCCCCACCCCCAGGAGGCACGAGCTGGGCAGACACCTCTGCCTCAGCCTCCCCAGGGACAGGCGACCCCTGCCGATCGCTAACGATGTTAACAGCGGTGGGGTGGGGCGCAGTACCCGCGGCGGGCGATGACTCCCCCTGACCGGCGGGACCTTCCTCCTCCCGGTCCTCCTCCTCATCAAGGGGGTCGCGCCTTTTTTTGAGTGCGGAGGGGTAGAGGGAGACCTCCATTTCTGCAGAGGCCTCCCATGCTCCCTCCGGTGGAGCGAGTTCTTCGGGTCCCCTGGTCCCAAGCCCGGCCGCAGGTTCTGGCGCTACCGCCTCGGCGGTCGCGGCCACAGGCTCGGGCACGAGGGCCCCCCCCCTCCGCACTCCGCGATTAACGCGGTGACGCTCTCGGGCGTCAGCGGCTCCATATTATGGGGCACGCCCTCCACGGGGGGAACTGCCCTACGGTTCTTAGTTTTGTACCGCGCCTTCTTCCCGACCGGACGCTCCTCCTCCGCCCCGCCGGAGGCCTGGATGGCGATGGCCTCCGACGACGACCGTACCCCGGTAGCATTTGTTTGGGGGGGGCACGGCTAGACCCGGGGGGAGGAGCGGCGGCGGTGCCAGCCTCGGCCACGCCAGTCGCCCTGGCGGCCTTGGAGGCGGGGCAGTTTTTCCGAACGTGCCCCACCTCCTTACAGGCATGGCACCGCACGCTGTCCGTCGTCCAGAAGACGCGGTATGGGGTCCCCTCGTGGAGGACTGTAAAGGTCCCTTCCGTCTCCCCCTCCCGCGCCAGCTGAATAAAGGCCTGGCGCCGGAAGGAGAAGGCATGGCGAAGGCTGGCCTCCCGGAATCCGAGCGGGATCGGCGAGATCCCCGACCTCACCTCCCCAAGTTGGTGTAAGTGGGGGAGGAGGAGCTCACCGGAGATAAAGGGCGGGACGTTGGATAGTACGACCCTCTGCGCGGTGGCCTCAAGAGGGTCCACCGGCATGAAGGTCACACCCACGGTGAGCCCCTGGGCGATGGCCAGGGCCACCGCCCGCTCGGACTCCAGGATGAACACAGCCTTCCCATACATCTTCGAGGCGGCGACTATGGCCGGAGGGCCGACATCCCCAGCCATAGCCTTAACACACGCCTCGATGGTCATGTTGGGGTGGGTGTAGCTCTTCACCCCAAGCTTCTTGGTCAATAGGCGGAACGGCGACGGGGCAGCAGCGGAAGTGGGAGCGGCCACGGCTTTAGTTGCCACCGCCACGTATGATCTCGCCGGCCCCGCCGCCGCCGCAGATGTAGACGCCATAGTGGGGTGGATTTTCGAAGAGCTACACACACCCCAAAAGTCACAGGCCTGAAGGCGTTAATGGCCTCGGTAGTAAGAGTCTTCCCCTGAGCAGAGGGAGTGTAAATTAACTGGCCCGCCTCTCCCCTTGATGGTGTTAATTGGGAGGGGGGCCCTTTCTTCCCTCTGCTCAATGGGTAATTAGTAAATTTAAAAAAAGAGGTGCCTTTTGGAGAGGCAGAGAGAGGACAAGGAGAGAGAGAGAGGGGGTTTGAGAAGGAGGGGGGCCGCAAAGGCAGGGTCCCCACTCAAGATGTTGTTCGGTGGGTGGGTGTCGGCAGGGTGCACTCCCCCGATGGCAAAACAAAGTCTTAAGATGGTCTTCGGGCTGGGGGAGAAGATATCTTCGCCTGGGTAGGCTGGAGACAGCCCAGGCTCAGCCCCACACCAGGTCTTCTTAACGCAGGGGAAAACAAGCTTCACCTGGGCAGGCTCCAGCCAACCCAGGCCAGGCTTTCGGCCCGTCTTCTTTCCTCCCCCCGCCTAGAATGTAAAGTCTTTAGGGGGAATGCACAGAGACACCCACCTGCAGATGGTAAAGTTGCAGCTCCTCCCCTCCCTCCAAGTGGAGCTGTGTGGTATCCTCTCTCCCTCTCTCCCTCTCCTGGGCTGGAGGCCAAATTGGGAGGCAGTGATGGAAAAGGCCTCTCCCGATATAATGCTGGCCTCCTCCTCTGTCCTCTACTCCTCCCTCTCCAGGCACCTCTGTAGATGATGGTGGTTGGTTGGTTGTAGGCAGGCCTCCTACACCACTAGCAGCAGCTCAGTAGCACAACCTTCTCCTCTGACAGCAAGGAACAGACTGAGCACCTTCACTTGTTTGTTCCTTTGTTAATTGTTCCTAGTTTCCTGTGTTAATTGTTCCTAGCCCTGTGTTAATTCTTAACGGCCTGTTAGCTGTTCATGGGTTTCACCTGGTTTCTTGGTATATAAGTTCTGTTGTTGCTTCACTCTTTGCTCAGTCCTCACTAGGGTGAACCAGGGAGTTAGTCTGGACAATGTTCCTTGTCTTGACTAGGTGCTCTGTGTGACTAGCCTTTTCTCTATGGTAGCTTGCCTTCACAAGCTGGTTGCCATGGTTCTTGTTTGTGTTTTAAGATGTACTTAAGTCTGTTGTTCTGTTAAGTTGCTTGTCTTGGTAAGGTGCTGTTTGGACAAGCGTGTTGCTATGTGGGAGCCGTTGGGAGCTTGTCTTGAGCTTTGCATTGATAAGCCGATTAGCCTTGGGGTAGCTTGTCTGGAGTTTCGCCTCGGCAAGCCGCTTGCCCCTTGTGGTAGCTTGTCGCAAGCTCAGTATAGACAAGTGGGCTTTCTCATGGAAGCTGTCCAGATTTCCTATCTTGACTAGCCGTCTTGTAACTGGTCTCTAGTTCTTATGTATGCTTGTTGTGTTTTCTGTCTCGAGTTTTCTTGTCTCTAGTTCTTATGTATATTGCTGTGTTCCTTGTGTTAATCTCGTTATGTGTGAATCTAGTAAAGTTCAAACAAAGTACGGTATATTTGTCTCTTGTCTGGTTTCTGCATTTGGGTCCAGAACCTACCTTACCCGGAGAGCCCGGCCCCGTGTGAACACGGCTCCGTGGCTCCCCAACCCTGACAGGCAGTAGCATCCGAGAATGGAGAAACAGTCGCAAAGGGAGGGCTTGAAGGATGAACCTCAGCTCAAGTAGCAGAACTAGTGGCTCTCACGGAAGCATTGAAATTGTAGGGGGTGTCCTGTGGTGGTGGCGTGTGTGCCCAGTCAGTTATGCCTCTGACTGTTTTGTGAGCGGTTTGAATCGCTCCCATGACCCTGGGTTCTGGACACTGGACTTAGGTACAAGGCGGCGGTACAGAGAAGACTCGAGTAGACAGGTGGTTGGATGTAAACAAAAACCAAGATTTTATTGAAAAGGAAAAACTGATACAATGTTATGGAAAATTACTAGTGTACACTTCTACAGGCAAAAATACAAAAGAATAACTATATACTTATACAGGGAATGGGGAACACACGGCACATCGAGGGAAAACAACTATCTTAACAATCCCCTTATCCTTATCCCACCCCCTATACCTAACTAGATTAAGCTATGAGGGGTCAGAACTTCATGCTCACCAATCAAAAGCGTTTGCTGGACTCAAAACAGCGGTGGGGTTCGGGGTTCGCTCTTGGTGCTCTCTGGAGCCTGCCGTCGTCACGTGGTCTCCGGGTGCTGCAAGGGCGTTGTCCAGGTTCGAGTACCCCAAAGTTAAAGGCCCTGATTTTCTGCCAGCCGTCGGGCGGCTTTTCAGGTGGGCGGCGGCCAAAAATCGCCGAAATAGGGGGTCACGACCCCCCCGCCTGATTCCCCACCCCGTCCGACTTTCGGACCGCCGTTTCTCCACGAGTTGATTCAGTCCTGCCTGCCGCTGGTGGGACTGGCCGTCGGGACCCTAATCAGCAATTATTGGCATGTTTAATGTCATTTTAGGGTGCCCTTGCGATTTTCAGGGGTTCCCCACACTAAACACACCTGCGGGGAACCCCGCTGATGAAACCTGGCGTGAAGCTTGCCGGCTTGCTTGCTCTCAGCTGCAGGTCATTCGGGAAAGCTGCAATTTTAAGGGACAGCATTTGTATGTTGAAGGACCTTGTTTTTGCAGGCTTGGGGCTACTTCTTCAAGGCTTAGGCACAGCTGTGGAAGGTTGGAGCCTCACACACTTCTCCAATGTAATCTCCTGGGAAGCCCCTCTCGCCAACCTCACTCAGCGCTTCCTCAGCGGAGGCATCTACCAGAAGCATGGTGTAATGATATCAGCAAATAGTGATGTTATTTGCCTGTTTGATTATCATGTCTTACCAGCATAGTTGCCTGATTGATTGCTTGTGCCTGACCAGCAGAGGGCCTGTGACCGAGACAAGCAATGCAGTTTGGTTTAGTTTCAGTTTCATTCTAGATGCATCACTAGCCTGATGTCTCCTGTAAAGCTGGTAAAGAGAGTTGAACAGACTTTAGATTAAAACTCACTCTCTTACATGAATGTGTCATCATTGAACCCACAAAGAAATCAATACATGGTGTCAGAAGTGACTGAAAGAGATGAAGAGAAAAAATCTGAAGTTAAATCAGCTCTCCACATATTAGCAAGCCAAAAGAGAACATCGTTACTTACCATTAGAGAATAGCTAACGAAGTGAAAAATGGAAGGTTTACACCCACCGGCGATGCTTCAGATGACAGGTAATGTGGCTGAAAATTGGAAGAGATTCAAACAATGTTTAGAGTTGTATTTATCAGCAATCGGAGCTGACGAGAAAGGTGATAAAATAAAAGCGTCACTGTTCTTACATGTCGTGGGTGATGAAGCGCTGGAGGTGTATAATAACTTCACATTCGCTGTTGATGGAGACAAAATGAAGCTAGATAAAATAATGGAACAGTTTGAGGCCTACTGCATACCTAAACGTAACGTGACGTTTGAGAGGCACAGATTTTTCACGTGTACAGAAAACAGGAGAGACTATTGATCAGTATGTGACTGAACTGAAAAACAGAAGCAAATCGTCTGAATTTGGGGGACTGACAGACTCGCTGATAAAAGACAGACTGGTGTGTGGTATTCCAGATAATGGTCTAAGGGAAAGACTGCTTAGAGAGCAAGATCTAGACCTGGGAAAAGCCATAGCACTGTGTAGGGCTACAGAGACTGTGAAGTTGCAGGCAAAGGAACTGTTCAGTGACAGTAGCTGCAATGTGGATGCAGTGAGAATGAACGGACACAAACCGTTTAACAAAAAGAGCGCCAATGTGAAAAAAGAGGCGTGGCCAGCGAACAAAAATGAAAGGGGCAACCGAAAGTCATGCAGTCGATGAGGAGTTCTATGTAGATGTTGTGTCTGAAAACAAAAAAGAAGAAAGAGACTGGATGTTGACACTAAAAGTGAATGACATACACATTCCATTTAAATTGGATACTGGAGCACAAGTTAATGTGATATCAGAGACTGATTTTAAGAAAATTAGACCCAGACCAAAGATACATGGAATAAAAGTGAAAGTAACAGGATACTCAGGTACTGATATACCAGTGAAAGGAAGATGCATTGTCAAAGTAACACACAAGGACAGAGAGCACACGTTAGCATTAATCGTGGTGCCAAAGGATGTGCAAGCCATACTAGGTTTAAAAGCCTGTGAGAGACTGAACCTGGTAAAGAGAGTCCTTGTTGTGGAAAGTGAAGGAGAGACAGTCTATGATGAACTCATGAAAGAGTACAATGACCTATTTAAGGGTCTAGGCTGCATTCCAGGAGAACACACGATCAGAGTAGATAAAAGTATGACACCGGTCATACATCCATGCAGAAAAGTCCAGTTTGCTCTTCAAAAGCAACTGAAGGCAGAGTTGGACAGGATGGAAAGCCTGAATGTGATTCAGAAGATAGATGAGCCAACTGAGTGGGTGAGTTCCCTCGTCGTAGTGGACAAAAAGAATGGAAAGCTCAGAATTTGCCTGGATCCAAGAGATCTAAACAGAGCAATAAAGAGAGAGCACTTCAAGCTCCCTACATGTGAGGAAATCATGGCACAGTTTGCAAATGCAAAGTATTTCAGCAAGTTAGATGCATCATCAGGATTTTGGCAGATGAAATTGGACGAAGCAAGTTCAAGACTGTGCACGTTCAACAGTCCATTTGGCAGATACAGATTCCCAAGGTTACCATTTGGCATTGCCTCAGCTCCTGAAGTGTATCACAAAACTATCCATATGATCTATGAGCACCTGGAGGGAGTTGATACGTCAATGGATGACATCATAGTATGGGGAACCATGAGAACTGAGCATGACGAGAGACTGAAAAAAGTGCTGGAAGCAACAAGGAAAACAAACCTGAAGCTGAATAGAGAGAAATGCCAGCTTGGGGTGACAGAACTGACATTCGTGGGAGATATCCTTAGCAGTGAGGGCATCAGACCAGATCCCAGAAAGGTGTCCGCCATTGAGAATATGCCAAAGCCACAATGCAAAAAGGACGTGCAGAGGTTTAATGGAATGATCAACTACATGGGTAAATTCATATCCAGCCTCTCAGAAAAGATGGCACCACTGAGAAGACTAACTGAAAAGAACATAGAATGGGAATGGAATCATGAGCATGAGATGTCATGGAGCGATCTAAAGAAACTGCTCACAGAGGAACCAGTTCTGAGGTTTTATGTCACAGACTATTACTCCCTGTATCCAGAGGTTTGTAGACTGTACACCACCACTGCAGATGCTGTGATAACATGTATGAAAGCCATATTCTCCAGACATGGCGTGGCAAGTGAGGTCTTCACAGACAACGGACCCCAGTTTTACAATGCAAGTTTCCGACACTTTGCCAAAGAGTGGGACTTTGTCCACACAATGTCAAGTCCTCACTTTCCACAGTCCAATGGTCTAGTGGAAAAATAGATCCAGACAGTGAAAAGACTGATGTACAAGGCAAAAGACAGTGGAACTGACTTCTACCAGAGCATGCTTGTATACCGCACAACGCCGCTCGAGTGTGGTATGTCACCAGCCCAACTCCTTATGGGACGTCGGCTAAGGTCAAACCTACCCATCCCGGAGAACTTCCTGAAAACAAAAGAGGGGGAGAAAGTGAGGAAGTTCAAAGAACAACAGAAAGAAAAGCAAAAGTACTACTATGATAGAGGAACACAAAACCTACCTGAACTCCACACTGGTGACCAAGTAAGGTTCAAAGACAAAACAAACATATGGACTCAGAAGGGAACTGTCCTGAGTGAAGTTCAACCAAGATCATACACCATTCAGACAGATGAGGGTGCTTTTCTGAGAAGAAATCATCGAGATCTTCTCATGGGACCAGCCACAGCAGGTCAAGAGACTGATACTGTTGAACAACCTGATCACACAGCAGGTCAAGAGACTGATACTGTTGAACAACCTGATCACACAGCTGAGAAACAATCATCTGAGGCAACTCAGATTCAAGGACAATCAATCAGAAAATCCTCAAGACACGTGAAGCCTCCTGAGAGACTCATTGAGCAAATTTAAGGACTATTGTTATAGAAGGAAGTAATGTTATCTTATTCTTTCTTCAAGTTCTAGTGTATTTACATATTTCATGTGAACACACAAAGCAAGGTTAAAAAACCTTGATCATGATAATGATAATGTAAGTTCATTAAGTGTTACAGTTAAAATGCAGATTAATACAAAGAAAACGGGCCAGAAATTCCAGAACGGGGCTTGCAGCGCGTGCAAGCCCCGTATTTGCACTTACCCCGCGCTCCTGCCGATCAGCTCCAGGGACGCCTGAACTTTGAGAAATAGAAAGCACATTCCCGGGCAGCGTATGACGTCACGCCGCCCAGGAGTGCAGCCAGCGCGGACCCAGGAGCGTGCAGTGTAAGTGAGACACGCCCCTTGAGGTCTCAGTTTCACTGGACATGCCCCCAATGTTTCTGTCAAGCTGCTTTGCTTTTTTACATGCAAAGCAGCAGTTTAAATAGGTTTTTGGAAGTTTTTTGAAGATTTTGGTAACTTTTATAAACTTTTTAAAATGTTTACATTATTTTGAGTAATCTGAAGTAGTTTTAAAGAGAATTAAAGCAATTTAAAGAATTTTAAAAGTCTTAAAAGAATTTTTTTAATTCCATTTATTTATTTAGCAATGTCGTCGTCATACGTGTCTTCACACTGTTCCCTTTGGGGAACTGTATGAAGTGGTGGAAGGATTTATGGCCGTGATTAACGCTCATTCCGTGACCGTAACCATCTTTGAACCAGCCATTAGGGCGGTTAGTTCTATGGCGGGAGGGTTTTACGGGCTCCCACAAGCTATACAAGGAGGGGGGGCCACCCACACCCACGGACGCAAACATCCCACTGGATGTCAACCCAGAATTTAGAGCCGGAGCTCCGACTCCACTTGCCAGGACTGTCTGGAGTGGGGTTCGAAACCCTACCCTGATCTGGCCCAGCGGCGGGGATCCTATCGCTATGACAAACGCCCAATCCGATTAGCAACGTGAAATGGCAGCATAGGGCACCAGTCACGGGGAGGGAAAAGGCGCAGGAAACGTATGGGTGTCACCTTTTGTGCGGAGTGGGCCTTTTGCGTAGCAGTAAGCATCCCCGCCGCTGGGCCAGAAGGAGTAGGGTTTTGAACCCCACTCCAGACAGTCCCGGCAAGTGGAGTCGGAGCTCCAACTTTAAATTCTGGGTGGACATCCAGCGGGATACTTGCGTCCGTGGGTGTTGGTGCCCCCCCCCCCCTCAGATGGGTTGTGGGAGCCCGTAAAACCCTCCCGCCATAGGACTAACCACCCTAATGGCTGGTTCAAAGATGGTTACGGTCACGGAATGAGCGTTAATCACGGCCATAAATCCTTCCACCACTTCATACAGTTCCCCAAAGGGAACAGTGTGAGGATACGTGCGATGATGACCTCTTGCGCAATGCACCTCCTTGGACCCTCAGTCGCAGATGCGAGGGGGCAAGTCGTGCAAGTGTTAAATTTTTTATTTTATTGACATGTAAAATGTTGGCCCAATAATTCCCTTCCAAATGCGCTAGTACGGTCGGGGTACTTACGCATCTGGCCGGATGAAATGCCGGTTTTCAGCATGCACAGTGCATGTGGGGAAAACCGGCATTTCCTGTCCTCTGAACGAAGGGGTTCAGAGGCAGAACGCGTGCGACTGCACAGGCAGCGCGTGCGCAGTATAATTCGCCGCTTTCATTAATGCTTTCAGTGAGGTCCAGTCATTACAACTTACACATGAAAAAAGCATGGGTACAGTTGCTACAGAGGCTGCGGAGGAAGATATTTCTTATCGTGGAGCTTCTGAAAGTATGTATGTCTGTATATATTCCTTTGCGTGTTATGTATATATTCCTTTACTTATGTGTATGAATGTATTATTTAATTATGACTTTCAGAGAAAGTAACTTATTGGAAAATCATAATTAAAAACATACATTCATAGTAAAGGAATATAAAACATACATACATATACGTAAAGGAATATATGTGGACATACATACATAACTCATTCTCACATTCCATTCACACAGCCACAATTGCTCCTTCTACCTACCGTTCTGAAAACCCTTTAAAAAAAAAAAAAATTTTAACTTTAAAACTTACTTAAAATTTCTTAAAATAACTTCCCTCCCTTTCCCAAACAAAAATATTGCATTTCAAAAGCTCCACGATAAAATATATCTTCCTCCGCAGCCAATGAACCACTTTACACTTGCTTTTTTTCAGTGTAACTTCTAAGGACTTAACCTCACGGATTTCATGAATGAAATCCACGAAGTTCACTGCGCAAGCGCTGCCTGTGCAGTCGCACACGCTCGAGGTCTGGAAATGCCGGCGTTCCCCGCATGCGCTGTTCATGCTGAACGCCGGCATTTCCAACGGCCAGAAGCGTGAGTAAGCCGACCGCACTCATGCTTCTGGCCTGGAATTTCTGGCCCAACATGTTGTTAGTTAAAAGTAAAATACTTTTGTTTTAAGAAAAGGAGATGTAATGATATCAGCAAATAGTGAAGTTATTTGCCTGTTTGATTATCATGTCTTACCAGCATAGTTGCCTGATTGATTGCTTGTGCCTGACCAGCAGAGGGCATGTGACCGAGACAAGCAAGGCAGTTTGATTTAGTTTCAGTTTTGTTCTAGATGCATCACTAGCCTGATGTCTCCTGTAAAGCTGGTAAAGAGAGTTGAACAGACTTTAGATTAAAACTCATTCTCTTTCATGAATGTGTCATCATTGAACCCACAAAGAAATCAATACACATGGGACGCCTTTTTTTCCTTCCCTTCTTGCCATTAGAGGATCTCCAGCAGCAGAGGTGGCAGCAGCAGAACCAGGAACAGCAGGATGAGCACCAGGATCACCAGGCTGCTGCTCACTCACCTGTAGCTGCACAGGCCAGAAGGGGCCAGTGCTTGGAAGTGGCTTGATAGCACTTTGCTGCACTTTAGGGGGTCATGGGGACCCGTTTCTGCACTGGCAGTCCTACTCAGAAGGATGTCCATGAAGGTCTGGTTTCTCTGTTCAATAGATGGCTAACGCTCCTCAAGAGATGTCATTCTCTTATGAGCACTCACCATGTTTTCCGTACCCTGGCGAGTTATCTCCTCCATGGAGGTTGCCAACCTTTCCATGGTGATGCATTCCTGCGCCAATGACTCCACAAAGGCTCTGCTCATGGTTGCTATGGACTCCTCCATTCGCTCCACACTCGCAGCGACCCTGGAGACAAAACCTGTCAGAGACTCCTGCATCTGTGCATGGAGATCCATCACCTCTTCTCTTGCGGATGGACCCAGAGGCAGAGGGTTGACATGCAGCGCAGCTGAGCTGAGCTGGCAGAGTCCTGCGCCCTCCGACGAGGACTCTCCACTGCTGTCCCTGTCTCCAGAATCTGCTGAGGCTCACTTGTGAGCTGTGAAACACCAGGTGACAACACTACTCTATGTCCCAAAGGTCCCTGATGTGCCTTCAATAACCACAAAACTAGAAGTTATAAACTTTAACAAGTTGGCTTTTAATCACTAAGATCAGAGCTAACATCTCAACACACTGACTGGCTCGCAGGAGTGAGTCATAAAGATCCTGGGATCTTTATGTAAGAGAAGTCAGGGGTGGAGCCAAGAGCCAAGACCTGGAACATTCCAGGTTAGTCAGGAAAGAGGAAGTGAAACTATACACCGTGTGGGGGAGGGTAATATACATGAGTGCAAAACGAATACAGGCAAGCCAAACACATTTCATTACATTCACCCCTTCTTTAGATTTAGTCCATCGGGGTGATGTTTCTTAAAAGTTGGTATAAGTGAGTCTGTCAGGAGGTTTTGCGGTTCTCCGTGATCGGCGCAAAGCCGGTTGGGGTGCCTCTAGGGGAGTGGATTCTGGTTCCTCCGCTGTCCGGGCCTCCGCAATGTCTTCCAGGTTATCTGCAGTGTCCTCCAGGTTAAAGTTGGGTATTGATACCTCTGGGCGTCCTGTCTCTTTTTGGTGTAGGTCTTCCTCGGGTAGTCTCTCATCGTTCTCTCCGCTCCCCGAGGGAGCGAGGTCTTTTATGGAAAGAGTGTCCTCTCGACCGTCAGAGTATTCGATATAGGCGTACTGAGGGTTTGCATGGAGGAGCTGTACCTTTTCCACAAGGGGATCCGTTTTATGGCCTCTCACGTGCTTCCGCAATAGTACTGTCCCCAGAGACGTCAGCCACGCGGGTAGAGATATGCCCGAGGTAGATTTTCGGGGGAAAACGAACATCTTTTCGTGAGGGGTAGCATTAGTGGCTGTACATAACAGAGACCTTATGGAGTGGAGCACGTCTGGGAGGACTTCCTGCCAGCGGGAGGTCGGAAGGCCTTTTGACTTTAAGGCTAACGTGACAGCCTTCCAAACAGTAGCATTCTCCCTTTCCACTTGCCCATTACCCCGGGGGTTGTAGCTAGTTGTTCTGCTAGTGGCTATCCCCTTTGAGAGCAAGAACTGGCGCAGTTCGTCACTCATAAATGATGTCCCCCTATCGCTGTGTATGTAGTTCGGCATGCCAAACATGCAGAATAGATTACCGAGACACTTGATGACCGTGGCACTGGTCATGTCTGGGCAGGGAATGGCGAAGGGGAAGCGGGAATATTCATCGATGATATTGAGGAAGTATACGTTACGGTCAGCAGAGGGAAGGGGTCCCTTGAAGTCCAGACTTAGGCGCTCGAATGGCCGTGTGGCTTTGATAAGGTGTGCACGGTCAGGCCTGTAGAAACGAGGCTTGCATTCCGCACAGATGCGGCAGGCTCTGGTCATTGCCCTGACCTCCTCGATGGAGTGGGGCAGATTGCGGGACTTTATAAAATGGTATAGTCGGGTGACACCTGGGTGACAGAGGTCGTTGTGGAGACCCTGTAATTTGTCCGTATGAATGCTGGCACACATTCCCCGCGATAGGGCATCTGGGGGTTCATTAAGGGCTCCCGGCCTGTACATAATATCATAGTCGAACGTGGATAGTTCGATCCTCCACCTGAGTATTTTGTCATTCTTGATTTTCCCCCTTTGTTTGTTATTAAACATGAAAGCCACCGACCGCTGGTCGGTGAGCAGGGTGAAACGTTTGCCGGCTAGGTAGTGTCTCCAGTGCTGCACTGCCTCCACTATAGCCTGTGCCTCCTTCTCGACAGAAGAGTGCCTGATTTCAGGTCCCTGAAGGGTTCGGGAGAAGAAGGCCACAGGTCTCCCAGCCTGATTGAGGGTCGCAGCTAAAGCAAAGTCTGATGCATCGCTTTCGACTTGAAAGGGAATGCTTTCGTCCACTGCACACAGTGCAGCCCTTTCAATGTCCTGTTTGATACTGGTGAAAGCCTCCTGAGCTTCAGCTGATAGTGGGAAGGACGTCGATTTAATGTGGGGTCGGGCCTTATCAGAGTAATTGGGCACCCATTGGGCATAATACGAAAAAAATCCCAGGCACCTTTTTAAGGCTTTGGGATTGTGTGGCAGGGGCAGTTCCTTTAGGGGGCGTAATCGGTCAGGGTCCGGTCCAATTACCCCATCTTCCACCACACAGCCGAGGATACAAAGACAGGTTGTGTTGAAGACACATTTGTCTTCGTTGTAGGTTAGATTCAGCTTTAGGGCAGTTTTTAAAAATCTCGCAAGATTTAGATCGTGGTCTTGCTGGTTGTGCCCGCAGATAGTGACATTGTCCAGATAGGGGTAGGTAGCTTGTAGTTTATTCTCGTCAACCATGCGGTCCATCTCACGTTGGAAGACCGAGGCCCCATTTGTTACCCCGAAGGGCACTCTGAGAAAATGGTAGAGGCGTCCGTTCGCCTCAAAGGTGGTGTATGGGCGGTCCTCCGTTCTAATGGGGAGCTGGTGATACGCGGATTTGAGGTCGATAGTCGAGAAGACTCGGTATTGCGCGATCTGGTTGACCATTTCTGATATGCGGGGTAAAGGGTAGGCGTCCAGCTGGGTATAAATATTAACAGTCTGGCTGTAGTCAATTACCATCCGTTTCTTTTCGCTATTTTTAACTATGACTACTTGGGCATGCCACGGACTGGTACTGCATTCAATAATGCCTTCCCGCAGGAGTCTGTCCACTTCCGCCTTGATAAAGTGTCTGTCTTCCAGACTGTACCGTCTACTTTTAGTCGCTATGGGCCTACAGTTCGGAGCGAGATTAGCGAATAAAGAGGGCGGGCTGATTTTTAAGGTTGATAGGCCACAGACTGTGAGTGGCGGCTGGGACCCGCCATATGCTAGCGTGACACTTTCGTGGTGGCACTGGAAGTCCAGGCCCAAGATTACATTAACACAGAGTTCTGGCATCACGAGGAGTTTAAAATCCTTGTAGTCCGTGCCTTTTACAGTCAGTGTTACCACACAGTAGCCCAAAATGTCCGAAGTATGGGGCTTAGCAGCCATAGCAATTCTGCTCTGTGTAGGGGTTACCGTTAATGAGTGCCGCCATACCAGGCTAGGGTGGATAAAACTCTCGGTACTCCCACAGTCAATTAAACATTTCGTTAAATTCCCGTTTACCTGTATGTTCATCATGGATTTTGTCAACGGGTGTGGCCTGGATTGATCCACCGTGATCGAAGCCACTGTTGGGCCCTGGGCGGCCGTTGAGTCGGGAAAAGATGGTGGATCCCAAGATGGCGGTCCGCACGGCACGCATGAGGCAGTGACGGAGTTGGAAATCGGATTCCCCCTGCAGACTTTGCTAAAATGCCCCTTTTTCTTACATTTGAAGCATGTAGCGTCCTTCGCTGGGCATCGTTGTCTGGGGTGCTTGGCCTGGCCGCAGAAGTAGCATTTCGGGCCTCGAGACATTGCCGCTGTAGTAGGACTCCTGGGTGAACTTCTGCGTGGGGACTCCGGCGGTGTAGAGCTGGTCTGAGACCTGGATGGGGAAGATGGCTGATTCCAAGATGGCGGCCCGCTCGGTGCGCATGAGGCGGTGAGGGCCGCATGGCCAGAAGAATAAGAGTCAGAGTTTTTCTGGGCCACGTCCAGCGATCGCGCAGTGGCCACTGCCTTTTTTAAGTCCAGGGCCTCCTTCTCCAGCAGTCTCTGCCGGATATAATTCGATTTGAGGCCCGTGATGAAGGAATCGCGGACCAATTCGTCAGAGTACGCGTTGGCCGTCATGGCCTTGCAGTTACAGTCCCGGACCAAGTCCTTTAGGCCCTGTAAGAAATCGTCCGTTGATTCCTCAGATCGCTGCCTGCGTGTAGCCAGCAGATGTCTGGCGTACACTTCGTTTACTGGCCTCTGGTATTGGGCCTTCAGGATAGTGATGGCCTCCGTGTAAGAGGTGGCATCCCGGATGAACGAATAAATCCGATGATTAACGCGAGTAGTCAGTAGACTCAGTTTATCTACCTCGCTAGCGGATGAGGCTCTCGCGAAGAGTTCGAAGCATTTGAGCCAGTGTCCAAATTGATTTGATGCTTCAGCAGAATGTGAATCCAAGTCCAGACGCTCTGGTTTTAGGAGTCGACCCATCCTAGTATTCTTTAGTGATTAAAATTGATGTGCCTTCAATAACCACAAAACTAGAAGTTATAAACTTTAACAAGTTGGCTTTTAATCACTAAGATCAGAGCTAACATCTCAACACACTGACTGGCTCGCAGGAATGAGTCATAAAGATCCTGGGATCTTTATGTAAGAGAAGTCAGGGGTGGAGCCAAGAGCCAAGACCTGGAACATTCCAGGTTAGTCAGGAAAGAGGAAGTGAAACTATACACCGTGTGGGGGAGGGTAATATACATGAGTGCAAAACGAATACAAGCAAGACAAACACATTTCATTACAGTCCCCCTGAAGTGAGTGTCTGCGCTGGTGCTGGGTGTGCTTACTTCTACTGACGCTGCGCCCTCAGAGGTTGGAGCTTCCTCTGAGGAGTCTGGCTGCACAGCCTCTTCCTCCTCCACAGTGGGGACGGGGGCTCTGGATGGTCCTGTGGGGGAGTAGAGGAAGGAGTTAGAGATGTGATGCCAAGGTTACATGCACATTTGAGTTGACATCTGCTGACACCTGCATCCATGCTGCCTTGGTCTCAGTGGGAGGCCTCTTCCTGCCTGACCTAGGGAAGAGGACCTCCCTGTGGGCCCTAACCCCATCCAATAATGCCTGCAGTAAAGTTTCATCGAATTTGGAGGCAGCTCGGGGTCTGGCACTGGCCACAGCTGCTGCAGGCTCCTCTGCCATCCTGTATGGTTCGTTTGGAAGCCAACAGAGGAAGCAATTCTTGCTGTGGACCTAGAAAGCACCACGAATGATGACACCATACTGTGGGGCTTCCTGACTGGAAATGAACAATTAGCAAGGCTGCCCACACGCTGGAAATTAATTGGCCACTTGAGGGAAAATTGCGTGCAGCTGGCTGACCCATTTTTTTGTGTGTCAGAACCCCACATTCGGGGAATCCGACCATTTCCCACACAATCCACAAAATCGGGCCCAAAGTCTCTGTTTGGGTACTTTACCTTGCAGGGATGATTCTTCGTCGCCAGCCGACAGTTTGAGTTGGTGTGCAGATATTCGAAGGTCGGCTGAGGCTGAAGGCCCGATAATTCGAAGCCTCCCCTCAGTTCGTCTCCTCAGTTGGTCTTCTTCAGCCGGCCTCCCTCAGATGGCCTTCCCTCCGGTGGTCTTCCCTCCTCCCCCTCGTCGCATCCCGCCTCGCCTGGCCTGAATTGTCCGTGTCCGCCTGAAGCAGTGCGGGGCTATTTTTCAGATGGAGTGGCAAAAGGCACAGGCAAAGGCCAAGGGGTAAGCGCGGGACGGGGCAAGAGCGGCAGCCACGAGGGCGAGGGGCCGAAGAGCAGAGAGAGAAGAGAAGAGAGGAGCAACCCGCGATTGCTACCCGGGGGCCTTCAACTATACTCCTTTCGAAAACCCTTATTTGCGCTCCAAATCAGGTTAGTTCTTTGTCTTAATCTTGGCGGGCTATTTTAAATAATGGTAGCAATCCATACTAACTGTTTTTAGATGGCCGGTAATCGCATCTACCGGCCCGATAATTGACTTGTATTGTCATGGATGTTCCTTGATGGGCCTGTCCAGCCTCGATGACTCTCTTAATCTGTTTCTGATTATATATGTAGACTGCTTGATGGCATTAACTGTGGGCCTAACTGAATTTAGATTTGTCTCCAATTCAGTCTAATACATAATTCAGAGTCCTGTCTGGTTTCAAAATACAAGTTTCTCTTCACAGAAAACTGCAGCTTGGGTTTGGATCCACAAGCTGTCTGCGTTGCAGAGTCCATTTTAAAATCCCACAGGCTTTCTGCCACGAGGCACAGATGCCATATTGGGTACCCTTTTTGATTTAAAATGTCCACGCAGGGTCCCGTTTATTAATAACAGCCTTCGGGGAAATGCAGAAATTTTGCAAATCTTACAAAATTGGCAAAAGGAAAATGAGTAAATATATACACAGATAGTAGATATGCGTTTGGGGTAGTACATGATTATACGGTAGCGTGGAATAGGAGAGGATATGTAACCTCCGGAGGAGGACACCTAAAGCATGAGGAGGTAGCAGTGATTAAAATAAAGGCACACTGTAAGATAGTGAGCGAGCAACAAAAAGGAAATTAGTTAGCTGATCAAGCAGCAAGAGCAGCAGCGGACAAAGAGATGCCTACACCAATAGCAGTAGGTAGAAGAACAGCAGAGGGAAGAAGTACTGCCTAGTGATCATAGACCAGTTTACAAAGTGGGTGGAAGCATTCCCCACCAGAGACTGCACTGCTCAGACTGTGGCCCGAATATTTGCATACGACGTGATACCGAGATGGGGGGTCCAGTTGCAAATAGATTCAGATCAAGGTACCCACTTTACAGGAAAGGTAATGAAAGAAGCTTGTAAGCCACTATGAGTAAGACAGAAGTTCCACATCCCCTATCATCCGCAAAGCTCAGGCACGGTAGAGCGAATGAACGTGGATAAATGTGAGGTTATCCACTTTGGTGTCAAAAACAGGAAGGCAGATTATTATCTGAATGGCAATAGATTGGGAGAAAGGGAAGTGCAACGAGACCTGGGTGTCCTTGTGCACCAGTTGCTGAAGGTAAGCATGCAGGTGCAGCAGGCGGTTAAGAAGGCAAATGGTATGTTGGCCTTCATAGCGAGAAGGTTTGAGTACAAGAACAAGGATGTCTTGCTGCAGTTGTACAGGGCCTTGGTGAGACCACATCTTGAGTATTCTGTGCAGTTTTGGTCGCCTTATCTGAGGAAGGATATTCTTGCCATGGAAGGAGTTCAGCAAACATTCACCAGGCTGATACCTGGGATGGCAGGAATGACGCATGAGGAGAGATTGGGTCGATTGGGCTTGTACTCGCTGGAGTTTAGAAGAATGAGAGGGGATCTCATTGAAACTTATAAAATTCTGGCAGAACTGGACAGACGAGATGCAGGGAGGATGTTCCCGATGGTCGGGGAATCCAGAACCAGGGGTCACAGTCTAAGGATAAGGGGTAGGCCTTTTAGGACAGAAATGAGGAGGAATTTCTTCACCCAGAGAGTGGTGAACCTGTGGAATTCTCTACCACAGAAGGCAGATAAGGGCCGGGCCGCTTTCAAGTGCGAGGCGCAGCCGGGCCATCGATCGCATCCGCTGATAAGGGCCGCACTCGGGCGATCACGGCGAAGATAAGGGCCGCACTCGGGGGCTGAAGGGAGACGGCGTCGGGGGACGGGTGAAGACCGCCAAGCGCGGGAAAACCGCCATTTTGTGGGCGGAGGACGACGGCAAGAGCGGGAAGCCGCCATCTTTGATAACAAGTAAAGAAAATAAAATCTGAGAAATTGCAAATCTACAATGCCTAAACACGGGAATATTAGCACCTTTGATAGTGACCTCGAAGATTGGGCCATATATGTTGAAAGAGTAAAAAATTATTGTAAGGCCAATAAAATTCGTGACCAAGATAAAGCTCTAACATTATTAAATTTAATGGGTGCGAAGACATACGGGCAATTGAAACACCTGTTATCACCAGATGAACCGGCGGATAAGACGTTTGATGAGATTGTTACTGTCCTGAAAGATCATCTAAACCCCACGCCGCTGATGCTAGTGGAACGATTTAAATTTTACGACAGAAGGCAGCTACAGCATGAAAGCAATGCTGAATATTTGCTGGAATTGCGTAAATTAGCGAAATATTGCCAGTTTGGAACGGGACTGACAGAGGCACTTCGAGACAAATTTGTGTGTGGTTTATTTAAACAGGATACACAAAAGCGACTGCTCGAGGAGAATGAGCTGACGCTTGAGAAGGCGGTCACTATGGCAGCAGCACACGAAGCCGCAGCGAGAGGCACGGCAGTAATGCAGCTACGGTCACCGGAGCTCAGTGCACACAAATTGGGTGTGAGTTCTGGCAAATGTTATCGTTGTGGAAAGACAACGCATGATCAGAACCAGTGTTGGTTTAAAAACCAAGAATGTAGAACTTGTGGTAGGCTTGGACATATAGCTAGAGTATGCAGGTCAGGGAAGAAGACCAGCAACAAGAAGTCACCGCAAGGAAAATACGCAAAGGTACACAAGGTGACCGAACAGGAGTCCGATTCAGATGCTAGCAGTAATGAACTGGCAAGCTTAAGCTGTAATGAACTGGCTAGCTTAAGAGTACTCAACGCTGGTAAGGGTGCAGACCTCCAGACAATTTGGGTCACTCTTCAGATAGAAGGAGTCCAAGTAAAACTGGAATTGGACACTGGATCGGCATTGACGGTCATAAATAAGAAAGACTACGGAAAGTTATTCCAACATATTCCCCTACAGGATACGGGGATTATATTGAAAACATACACGGGGCAAAGAGTGTACCCCATCGGGAAAATAGAGGTTGCAGTGGTCCACAAGGGCGAAGACAGTCAAATAACGGACTTATATGTGATATCTGAAGGAGGTTCTCCACTACTAGAACGGGAGTGGATTAGGAAAATGAATATGGACTGGCATTTCCTACAAACAATAACGAGTGAGAACTCGGTGAAGATAGTCGGCCCAGACTCTGGAACGGATGATGGTAAGCCCAACTCAGGTGCAAAAGACAAAGTTTCAGCACAGAATTCCACTGAGCAACAACAACATAGTTTAACTGTGGATTCTGAGTCTGGCAAGTCTACTGATGTGCCCATTTCTGAGGGACACCGGGCTCGAACTCAACTCCATTTCAAACTACAACAGCAATTAGAACAAATGATTCGCCGTTTTGAGCAAGAGATGAATGAAATAAAAAAGTTATTTGTTACAGAGTGGGAGAATCTGGAAAGTCAACAGAAGCAACTGATGGAGAAAATGGAGCAGGAGCACACCAACCATCTGCGTGAGGAGGCCGAACGAATCAAAGCTGATTCAGGTTCTGAAGGTGCGTGCCATAATCTGGTGTCAGAAGAGTTAACGGTCAGCCAACTCCTTCATATGCTGAGGGACAAGACTCTGAAATGGGAAAAACTTGAACACGAGCTGCGATCTTCAAAGGAAAAGGGTTCGGAGCTCTCAAAAGTCATTGAGATGGCTGATGTGACGACACAGACTGAAACGACTGCAACAGAGCAGCCATTGGATGCCAAAAGTACGCTGACTCACGTCAATGTAGAACAACAGACCGCTGAAACAACTGCTCCGGTAGAGGGATTGCATAGTCCGATCAATCAATCTCCAAAGGAAGTTGAAGTATTAAAATCACAAATGAGGTCACTAGTAAACGACTTGCTGAAAGCCCAGAAAAAGCTGGATGCAGAGGTACACATGAAGAAGTCTCTTCAGGAAAGATGTCTGGATTTGGAACAAGAGCTGGCTAACGTCCAGCTGGGTATGGAGGAAATAGACGACCCTCTCACTGGTCTAGCTCAGGACGACACCGAATATTACCATGACCTGGTGGACGACACCGAATATTACGATGTCCTGTCCTGCCCAATTTGTAACTTCGACTCCCAAAGTGCAGAAATCATGGAGGAGCACCAAAAGTCTACGGAACATCGGGAGAAGCTGGCTCTACGACAGAAACAGGAGGAAGAGAAGGAGGAACTGCGCATGCAGCTGGCAGCTGTGGCAGCTGACAATGGAGCCCAGAGAGTCTCCAAGAAGCAGAAAAGGAAAAGGAAAAACAGAAGATGACCCATCTGAACAATTATCACCTCTACCAGATCACACACGTGGTCCCTCCGAACGGAGCCAAATCAGTTCGGAAGTTCAAGCTGTTAAATCCATGAAAGGACTATTGAATGAGTAACGTGAACCGACTACACCACAGAGATTGAATCTGTGAACTGTTTTCCGCAGAGACTGAATCTGTGATATGTTACGTTAAACATGAAGTTATACATGTATATATGTTATTACGTTATGTTAAATGGGGGGGATGACTATAAAGCTAAGAAGGGAGGAGTGTTGTGTATGTAACCTGTTCCACCTTAAGAGAGCTTAAGCCTGTTCCACCTTAAGAGATGTACTACTTTCTCAGGCTGCTGTAGACGTAATACCGGGGGTGAACACACCGGTATATAAGCACTGTGCAGTAATCTTGTATTCAGAATAGTCCCTACCTCCAACCAGTAAAGACCTGTTTTTATTGTTACTCATTAGTCTGTGTTTTAATTAACTAAATAATTCACAGACTTAACAGTATCCTCCTTTGTGAAGACAGAACCAAAATATGTATTTAGTTGGTCTGCCATTTCTTTGTTCCCCATTATAAATTCCCCTGATTCTGACTGCAAGGGACCTACGCTTGACTTCACCAATCTTTTTCTCTTCACATATCTATAAAAACTTTTACAGTCAGTTTTTATGTTCTCTGCAAGCTTACACTCATATTCTATTTTCCCATTCTTAATTAATCCCTTTGTCCTCCTTTGTTGAATCCTAAACTGCTCCCAATCCTCAAGGTTATTGCTTTTTCTGGCCAATTTATATGCCCTCTCCTTGGACCTTATGCTATCCCTAATTTCCCTTGTTAGCCACGGCTGGGTCACCTTTTTTGTTTTATTTTTATGCCAAACTGGGATGAACAAATTCTGTAGTTCATCCATTCGGACTTTGAATGTTTGCCATTGCCTATCCACCGTCAACCCTTTGAGTGCCATTCCCCAATCAATCCTACCCAACTCGCTCCTCAGACCATCATAGTTTCCTTTATTTAAATTAAACGGATGCCACGGGAAAGGCACGCGTACGATATGCCCACATCTGGTAGGAGAAGGCCCTAAGGATGAGTGCAGCTATAATAAGTGAGAGGGGTGTGTGTTGGAATTATCACATCTTGATCACCATCACACCTGCTCAGGATATAGAGCCGAACGGGAGTATTGTATAGCCACCACAGAGACTGAGTACCAATATAGTAACCTTGTATGTGCAATCACAATGCCTAACTTTTGTTTTACGCCAAAGATCCCTGTGGCAGTTGGACACCCCAGATTGGTGTATGTACACTCAAGGGAGGAGATAAAACTGAATGTGCCAGATAGCCTAAAGGACGAGTTGGTCAATTATGAAGATCCAGTGGAGACAGGCTGACAGATAGAGCTTCTCAAAAATGCAAACTACCTCCCGAGTAACCCGTGGGAACAGGAACCCGCCACACTGGGATTGGCTCCAATTCCTGCCGCACTCGGAGCCCGGCCATAAAGCGGCTTGGTGTGGGAGGAGATTATTATCTTACTTGCAATAACCGAGATGGGGCATTGGGCGGTTGGTTGCTCTCTTGGCTGGGCTCTCCTTACTCCGAGCCCAGCCACTGCTTCTCGGCGATGATGTTTGTCCGACAGACCCAGGCTGGAGATTTGAGTGCGGCCACCCAGACATTAGCAGCACCGACTGCATCAGCCAGGGTTGCTGCTTTGACCCGCAGGGCTCGAATGTCCATCCCTACTTCTACAGTCTGAGGAACAGCCCAGGTAACAGAGTGCCCCTCGCCCCGATTCTAGAGGGAATACTTGTGGGGATGGGGGAGGAATCCAATTTGTACATCAGGACATGATCCGCGGTCCTGTTGCTGTCTCATTCTGTGTAATGGGGCAGGGTGGACATGTCTGTTGACTGAACTCGTCCCGTGGAGTCCTGAGTGAAGCTGCTTCCACTTGGTGTATGGTATTGTAATTAACTAAATAGAACATCAAGGTGTATGGCTGTACATCCATCATATGGAAGGCAGGTGTCAATAGCTGAGGTTCTGGGTGTTGGAATGAATTAGCTAGGTTTGTGAATATTTGCTGGAATGAGGAAATGGTGTCCTGTTTGATTCAGTTGAGGTAAAGTAACCTGCTGCTGAAATTGTACAATGAGTGACCCTATTGCTCTGCAAATGTGTTGATTTTGTTGATCAGGTTGTTATTGGGCTTATTAATGATACATTTCTGGTCCATAATGGCAGTAAATCTCAAATCTGTGCTTCATCTAATGTTGGTAGGGTGGAGCAAGTTTGGTCTTGAAGGTTGATACACCTGGTGAAGGAACATTGGTGGTAAAGTTGGCCTTTCAGTAGAATTGGTAATGTGTTGAGTCTGCAGTACCTCTACTACAGGTTGGTTGGTCAAGCTGTTACTGGATTAGTAGTTGTTGAGAGCATGGAATCTTCTGTAGGCTACAATTTATTTTCATGAATTCTCATTGAATAGCCAGTCACACACACAGTAGTGGAAAGTTAACTGCTCTTGCAAGGAAGGTTTTTGATGATCAATCTCTGCCACACCTCATGCATGTGTTTGGGTTGTTGGGGGGCAGGTGGTGACTGTTGCTTATAAATATTGGTGGCCTGCACTAGACCTTTGGACTCCTATGTTTTGATTACCATGTGGTTTGGAGCTTGCTGCTGACAATTGGTACAAAGTAGCTCCCACATTATGATCTTGAATGGTGGTAGCAAAAAAAAATCACTGGACCAATATGTCGAGGAACTGACGAGAGATCAGGCCATCTTAGACTGGGTATTATGTAATGAGAAAGGAATAACTCGCAATCTTGGTTTGCGAAGCCCCTTGGGGTGCAGCAATCATAATATGATAGGATTCTTCATTAAGATGGAGAGTGAAGTAGTTGACTCAGAGACTAGGGCCTAGAAATTCAGTTGGTTGCGCCAGAAGTTAGCGCCTAAAGAAAAGTGAATGTCGGGCGCTATGCGTGTTGCGGCCGGGCGCAGCGCAGTTTGCGCCTCGCCCCAAATTAAGTTGGCCGTTAGCGCCGGCGCAAAGTTTAGCGCCCGCCCGGATGCGCGCGCAGAAAATGACGTCACATCCTCGTGCAACGCCCTTTGGCCGCCCCGATTCCAAACTTCAGTCGGACCGCCCCATTGTGCGGCTGGCGGCCAGAGCGTTTGAAAAAAGGAACACAACACAGCCAGCGCGGGCCCCGGGGGGCGCAAATTAAAGGGGACGTACCCTCCAGTATAAAGGCCAGCCATTTTGCAGCAAACACTCTTGTGCAACGCATTTCTGGACACACAACAAGGAGGATAGCTAACTGGTTTCAAGCAGCAACAGCGCAGGTATTTTTGGACTCAGGCCAGAGCGCTGCAAGTGGCCTTTTGGAAATTTGACTGTTTGCCAGGATTTGATGGGGGTTGCATGGGGTGCCAACGCGGAGCTGCAGCGCCATGTCCGTAGGGCTCGCAGACGCATTGTGAGAGGGGCAGCCCTGGCTAGAGGCAGAGGGGGCAACAGGCATCGGCCACGTAGGCCTTACCCAGTCAGGCTATACCGCCAGCAGCGCTCCTACCTCAACATGACTGGCGCGCGATGTGTTAGAAGGCTCCGATTCCGAAAGGAGGTGGTTGCAGAGATCTGCCACCTGCTTCGCAGAGATCTGCGTCCAAAGCTCAGGTGCAGGACGTCTCTGTCGGTGGAAGTGAAGGTGACGGTGGCATTGAACTTCTATGCCACCGGCTCCTTCCAATCCGCTGCTGGGGACATAGCTAACATCTCCCAGTACGGCGTGCATCGCTGCATCCGCCAGGTGACCGAAGCACTGTTCAGAAGGAGAAGCCAATTCATCTCCTTCCCCATGGCCCTGGAGAGCCAGCATCAGCGCGCATTGGGATTTGCAAGACTCGCGGACTTCCCCTTGGTGCAGGGCGCCATTGACTGTACGCATGTGGCTTTGCGGGCCCCTCTGGAGCATGGCAAGCAGTTTCGCAACAGGAAGGGCTACCATTCTCTGAATGTGCAGCTGGTGTGTGACCACAAGCAGCGCATCATGGCTGTCAATGCCAGCTTTCCAGGCAGCAGCCACGATGCGTTTATCCTGCGGCAGAGTACTGTGCATGACATGTTCGAGGCACAGCCTCCCCCAAGAGGATGGCTACTCGGGGACAAAGGCTATCTTTTGTGTACCTGGCTCATGACCCCGCTCCGCGCGCTCAGGACCGCTGCTGAAGAGGCATACAACGAGAGCCATCAAACCACCCGCAACATCATCGAGCAAACTATTGGGGTCCTCAAGCAGCGGTTCCGCTGCCTTGATCGCTCTGGAGGATCTCTGCAGTATTCGCCGGACCGGGTCTCCCAATTTGTGGTAGTTTGCTGCATGCTACACAACCTGGCTATCCGCAGGACTCAGGCACTGCCACCTGATGTTGGACCAGCACCTCAGGAGGAGGAGCAGGAGGAGGAGGAGGAGGAGCATGAGTACGTTCCCAGGAGGGAGCGACCAGGGCCAAGGGCCGCGCGACGCCACCTTATTACACGTTACTTCTAAGCCCCCTGTCAGGGAATGCCTTGTGGCCATGAGGGAAGATGAATGCAGCCGCTCCGCAAGCCCTCAGCCGGCGAAGCCAACAAACACTAACAAGAACAACCATGGAGACTCTATGAATAAAGATAATTATTTATTACACAAAAATGAAAACCCCTTCCCACATGAATCCCCAAAAACAATCAACGGGCCCCACAAAAAGCCCAACAAATGACTCACTCCCACAAACTGGGGAGGAGTAACTCCACATTTGTACAAACCTGGCCTCAACCTCAGCCTTAACGCAAAAAATAAGCCCACGAACCAAACAACCATGGGCAAAAGAAAGATGGCCACCGCCATATAAAACGAAAGCTGGCCACACCCTCTACTGAGTGGCCCGCGAGGGCGAGACCTTGTCCAGCCTTTTGCCTCCCCTGCCCGGCCTGCTGCTCCTTCGCAAGCTCTGCCCAGTGGCTGCTGCGAGGCTGGGGGAAGGCGCCTGAGGCTCAGATGTCCTACCGCCAGATGACCTTGGGGGGCGGCCTACACGGCCTTTGGGCCTCGAGGGGCCGGCTGCTGAGTGGCGCACCTGAGGCTGGCCACCATCAGCTCCAGCCGCTTGCCCTTGATGCCCCAGTGGGGGAGTGGCGGCGACGGATGGCGCAATGTGGACAAGCTGGCGTCTGGGATGCGCTGGCTGGTGCTGTGGCACGCTGGCACTCGGTCGGGCCCGCACTGCAGGATCCGCACCAATCAGCCGAGGGGCGGCTCGCTGGGATGCTGCAGCGCGGCGGGTGCTCTGGCGATGCCTGCCTGAGACAGCGCGTGTGGCAGCAGTGAGTGCCTCTGTTGTCCTGGTGTGCGCCCGCATCACACCCGCCAGGGACTTGATGGCATCAGTGAGCATGCGGCCACTCGTGGCAGTTGATGCCCCGAACTCGCGCACACTGGTCGCCAGTGACTCGATGGCCTCAGGCATGCGCCCCACCACGCGCATGAGCTCCGTGTGGCGCCGGTCCGAATCCTCGGCCATCTTGTCCAGCTTCCGCGCCTCCTCCGAGGTGAAGGTGTCCGGACTGGAGTCGGGACTCTCCCGCTGGGGAGCAGGGGACCGAACTAGGGGAACCTTGCCACGTTGGTGGCGGCGAGTGTCCCGATCAACTGCACTCCCCTCTGATCCTTCCCCCCTTTGCGGGGAAGGCCGCGGCCCACGCGCAGCGCTCCTGGGTGGCTGGACGCCACTGGTCCCAGCAGCTGCAATCCCCTGCGACAGTTGGTCCAGGCACTCGTCCAGTGAGGACGTGTCAATCATTTCGTCCTCTCCTGCGGGACCTGAGTGTTCCCCTGATGGTCTGGCTTGCTCTTGCTCCTCCTCCTCCTCCTCCTCCTCCTCCTGCTCGGAGGGGCTGTCACTGGCAGCTTCAGGGACCTGGTCGTCACCAGCTGAAAGCAGGAATGCACAAGAGTAGCTTCAGAGTGAGGAGACGGCATCAGCGAGGGAGTCAGGACTGGTGGCATTCAGCGCATTGGTGGGACAGTGGCAAAGGAGGTAGCTCGGATGCGCAAGTGCGACGCGAGAGGGCCAAAAGGCGAGGTCCTTACCATTGCCGGGCAGTGGAGGGTCGGCTACTCCGTACGCTGTGGGCACGATCAGCCGGGCTCCCATGAGCCCACTCACGCGCTCCTCCAGGGGAGTGAGCTTCTGCAGCTTGGCGCGGCCTCCCCTGGTCCTGGCACGGGCCTGGCGATTATAGGCAACTTTAGCCTGCAAGAGAAAGAACGGGCTGTAAGTACGGAGTGTAGCCCTGATGTAGTGTGCACTGCCTCCCATGGTCGAATAGCTTGGCCAGAGTGTAGGGTGCAGAATGGGCACTTGATGCTCATGACTGTCCCAAAGCTGCTGGCTGAGGGCTGGCCATTAGGCCTTTCAGCTCCCTTTGCCCATCATGTCAGGTGTACATGCAAGAATGAGGAGGAGACTGGAAAGGGTACTCACCCTGACAATCCTGGTCAGGTCGTTGTATTTTTTCCGACATTGTTTGTGGGTCCTGGTGGCATCGCCGGTGAACGTCACCCTGTTGGCGATCTGCTTCCAGGCTCTGGTGTATTCTTGGTGGGTCGGATTCCTCCCTGTCTCTGGGAACAAGATCCTGCGCCTCTTCTCCAGAGCTGTCACCATTATTCCCAGATCACGCTCTGAGAAGCGCAGGGCACGCTCACGGGCCTTCTCTGGCATTGCCATGACTCCCTGGGGCTGAGCAGCAGTGTTGAGGCCTATTTGCAAAGCTGCAGTGTGCAGGGCGTGGCAGCAGACCAAATCGTCCCTTCCCCCTTTAAGAGCTGGTCGGCGCCACGGGGTCTGCTGTCAATCAAAAAATGACCGCACCCGCGCTGCGCCCCGCCTCGGCGCTATCCCTCTGCACCGCCGGCTTAGCGCCTAAAGATAGTAGTGGAACGCCTCTTTTAGCGCTCCAGCAACCTCTTAGGGCGAAGCGACTGAATTTCCGACAAGGGGGCGCAACTTTGGGGCGGGCGCTAACTTCGGGTGGGCGCTAACATTAGCGCCCCAAAACTGGCTATACTGAAATTCTAGGCCTCGGGTCCTGATTTTAAATAAAGGAAACTACGACGGTATGAGGCGTGAGTTGGGTAGGATTAATTGGGGAATGTTACTCCAAGGGTTGAGGGTGGATAGGCAATTGCAAACATTTAAAGATCACATGGATGAACTACAGAATTTGTTCATCCCTGTTTGGCATAAAAATAAAACAAAAACGGTGATTCAAACCTGGCTAACAAGGGAAATTGGGGATAGCATAAGATCCAAGGAGAGGACATATAAATTGACCAAAAAAAGCAGTAAACCTGAGGATTGGAAGCAGTTTAGGATTCAGCAAAGGAAGACAAAGGAATTAATTAAGAGGGGGAAAATAGAGTTTGAGAGTAAGCTTGCAGCGAACATAAAAACTGATTGTAAAAGCTTCTATAGATATGTGAAGAGAAAAAGATTGGTGAAGTCAAGCGTACGTCCCTTGCAGTCAGAATCAGGGGAATTATAACGGGGAACAAAGAAATGTGTGCAGTTTTGGTCGCCTTATCTGTGGAAGTATGTTCTTGCCATGGAGGGAGTGCCACGAAGATTCACCAGACTGATACCTGGGATGGCAGGAATGACGTATGAGGAGGGATTGGGTCGATGGAGCTTATACTCGCTGGAGTTTAGAAGAATGAGAGGGGATCTCATTGAAACTTATAAAATTCTAACAGGACTAGACAGACTAGATGCAGGAAGGATGTTCCCAATGGTGGGGGAGTCCAGAACCAGGGTCACAGTCTAAGGATAAGGGTAAGCCATTTAGGACAGAGATGAGGAGAAATTTCTTCACACAGAGAGTGGTGAATCTGTGGAATTCTCTACCACAGAAGGCAGTTGAGGCCAATTCATTAAGTATATTCAAGAAGGAGTTAGATATATTTCTTAAGGCTAAAGGGATCAAGTCACATGGGATTGGGGGCAAGGTGATGACATGTATAGATAACTGGTGGGCAGACAGATAGCAAAGAATTGGAATAAACGGGTCTTTTTCAGAGTGGCAGGCAGTGACTAGTGGGATACCGCAGGGATCAGTCCTACGTCCCCAGCTATTCACAATATATATTAATGATCTAGACAAGGGAACTAGATGTAATATCTCCAAGTTTGCAGACGACACAAAGCTGGGTGGGCGTGTGTGCTGTGAGGAGGATGCCAAGAAACTCCAGTATGATTTGGACAGGTTGGGTGATTTGGCAGATGCAGTATAATGTGGATAAATGCAAGGTTATCCACTTTGGTGGCAAAAACAGGAAGGCAGATTATTATCTGAACGGCAATAGATTGGGAGAAGGGGAAGTGCAACGAGACCTGGGTGTCTCTGTGCACCAGTCGCTGAAGGTAAGCATGCAGGTGCAGCAGGCGGTTAAGAAGGCAAATGGTATGTTGGCCTTTGTAGCGAGAGGATTTGAGTACAGGAACAAGGATATCTTGCTGCAGTTGTACAGGGCCTTGGTGAGACCACACCTTGAGTATTGTGTGCAGTTTTGGTCGCCTTATCTGAGGAAGGATGTTCTTGCCATGGAGGGAGTGCAGCAAACATTCACCAGACTGATACCTGGGATGGCAGGAATGACGTATGAGGAGGGATTGGGTCAATGGGGCTTATACTCGCTGGAGTTTAGAAGAATGAGAGGGGATCGCTTTGAAACTTATAAAATTCTAACAGGACTAGATAGACTAGATGCAGGAAGGATGTTCCCGATGGCGGGGGAGTCCAGAACCAGGGGTCACAGTCTTAGGATAAGGTGTAAGCCATTTAGGACAGAGATGATGAGGAATTTCTTCACCCAGAGAGTGTTGAACCTGTGGAATTCTCTACCACAGAAGGCAGTTGAGGCCAATTCATTAGATATATTCAAGAAGGAGTTAGATATATTTCTTAAAGCTAATAGGATCAAGGGATATGCGGAGAAGGCAGGGACAGAGTACTGAGTTTGGATGATCAGCCATGATCTCATTCAATGGCAGAGCAGGTACGAGGGGCTGAATGACCTACTCCTGCTCCTATCTTCTATGTGTCTATCCAGGCCAAAGCTTCCAATGCAATAGCATGGATATCTTGTAGGCTGCCTGCGAACTTCATCTGAGGGCAGTGCTCAATGTTGTGATCCAGAGTCTAATTAGGAGCTCCACAGTCGCATGATGGGGATGCTTTAAACTTCAATCTATGGAGAAGGTGGCAGCATCTACCATGACCGGTTCTGAGGCAGTTGATTGTTTTGGTTTGATCCTTCAGGCTGTACTATGAAGTCCTCTAGGGAATCTATTTGGAATGTTGCATTTCCCCATCTGTCGAAACTGAAGGGTTTTGGCAAGGGTCCAAAATTGCTTTCTAGATTTGAGATGGGTTGGTCAAGTTGGCCTAGATCGGCATGTCTCTGCTGGTGTAGTGGTAGTTATGAGACTGCATATTCGCAGCATAGGTGAGGTGGCAAATTACCTGATTGTCATTTTAAAAAATCATCTTGTTCACTAATTTCCTTTTTGGGGAAGGAAATCTGCTGTCCTTGCCTGGACTGGCCTATGTGAGTCCAGACCCACAGCAATGTGGTTGACTCTTAGCTGCTCCCTGAAATGGCCCAGCAAATCACTGAGTTGTAACAAACCACTACGACAGTCAGTGTGGATAACTTCACCACATGGGAAGGCAGCTCACCAACACCTTAAAGGGCAATTGGGGATGGGGCAATAAATGCCAGCCTTGCCAGTAACACCCACATCCTGTGAATGAATTAAAAAAATATATAATAACTAAATCTGAAATCACTGCTAGCCATGGGTCAAATGAAATGGAGTTGGGATATAGATCAGCCATGATCTCATTGAATGGTGGAACTGGCCTGAGGGGCTGATTGGCCGAGTGCTGATTCCAGCTAATATAAATGCATCCTTGCTCACTCCACTATCAAACTAAATGGTTGTGCTTCCACTTGGATTCAAGTCATGTTACTGCTGTGAGCTAGTCTGTGGCTTTTGAGACTCAGTCCCTCAAGTCTCTGGTCTGAGACCCCTGATTTCTCCACTAATGAGAAGCCCCTGACCATCAATGGGAGCAGTGGAATTGAATTGTAATTCTCTTGCGGTGTGCACAGCGGATGGTCAGTTCATCATAGTGATTTCCAAGACCCTGACCCTTCCTGCCCTCAACCTGTCATCTCTGTATGTGAAAGATGGACAATAAGCGGAGTGCAGGCCTAAACTAACCACTGCCCAGCTTGTGACCATCTGCTTCCCAATGACCTCTTGTGGCTTGACCAAGTGGGTGAGTATTGATGGGCCGAACATTCTCCATGTGAATGAACCAGCTCCCTGTTAACCAGTGTTCTCTCTGCAGGAGGAGAATGGAACCTTTGTGTATGAAATGGATGTGTTGGGTAAGAGGATGATTCTGACTGAGAAACTGGGCTCAATAACCCGAGACAGCACCTTCAGGTAGGAGGATGGTGGGGAGATGTTGGGGTTGGAGGGATGTGTTGCTAGATGAAGCTCCACCTGCTATTGTCTCTCAGCAGCCTGCATGCCCAGAGCAAGTACAAGGGGAGGAAAGAGACTGGCTTACAAATCAATGTCACGGTTTACACGGCTCCTCCACCACCTCCAGCTTCTGATGATGGGATTCTGAAACTGGAACTGAGAATTGCAAAAGATACAACGGCCCTGGGTAATGGTGACAGAAACACTGGGAATGTGTCAATGCAGGGAGTTACTGGTTCTTGTGTCTGCCTTTCAGGTGGTAGCTACAGATCCTGGTATGTGGATAGTGACTACCCCATTCAGAGTATCCTTCAGGACCCAGTGTTTGTGGAGGTTCGTGTCCAGGACCGCACGGACCCAATGATTGTCCTGAGGTTGCATGACTGCTGGGCGACTCCTGTCCCAGCCCCAAACTTCGAGGTGCAATGGAGTTTACTGGTGGATGGGTAAGGAAAGGCTAAGTGGAAGGGCTAATGGTTTTAAGAATTGATAGAAAATGATGGGCCGGAAAAAAACAACTGTTCCATCAAGCCTGCTCCACACCCGGACTGTAGCATTGTGACTAGACAGTTCCTACCCCTCTCATCCGAATAACCACGTAATCTCCTGGGGGAGACAGAAAACCCAGGACCAATAAGGAGGGGGATTGGGGGGGAAATACTCTGATTCCTCTGATTGCATCCAGTCTTGGAGATCACATGGGCCACACTCTGCCAAATGTTAATTGTGTAGACACTTGCCTTCTATATGTGATCTGATCTCTGCTTCCAGCCAAGGACCAGTCCAGTTCTCCCCTGGAAGGTGTGCAGCCAATTGGCACCCACCCCATGTCAATGTATTCTAGTCACTCGCTACTCTCTAGCTGGGGGGGTGTGTAGGAAGGAGAACCACCCAAGATTACTCTATCCCTACTCTTGCCCAGTTTAAACACCTCCCCATGTCTTCGTATCTTAAACTGTAATAATCTCAGCAAGGATGCTATACAGCCCTTTATAGATCTCCATCAGGCCACCTCTAATTCTACACTGGTCAAGGATAAATAGACACAGCTCAATGTGTCTGAGTAGCTATGGGTCTTGTAGCTAGGAATCATTCTCGTAGTTCCTCAGTCCCTTCTCCCATGTAGAAAGGAAGCAGAGGGTAATGGTTGATGGGTGTTTTTGTGACTGGAAGGTTGTTTCCAGTGGGGTTCTGCAGGGCTCAGGATTAGTTCCCTTGCTTTTTGTGGTATACATCAGCGATCTTGACTTGAATATAGCAGGGTATGATTAAGAAGTTTGCAGATGATACTAAAATCGGCTGTGTGGTTGATACTGAAGATGGAAGCTGTAGACTGCAGGGAGATTTCAATAAATTGGTCAGGTGGGCAGAACAGTGGCAAATGGAATTCAATCCGGAGATGTGTGAGGTAATGCATTTGGGGCTGGCTGACTAGGAAAGGAAATACACATTAAATGGTAGGACACTGAGTAGTTTAGAGGAACAAAAGGACCTTGGTGTGCATGTCCACAGATCTCTGAAGATAGCAGGCCAAGTAGATAAGTAGATAAGGTGGTTAAGAAGGCATACGGAATGCTTGCCTTTATTAGCCATGGCATAGAATACAAGAGCAGGGGGGTTATGCTTCAACTGCAGAAAACACGAGTTAGGCCTCAGCTAGAGTACTGCGTGCAGTTCTGGTCACATTACAGGAAAGATGTGATTGCACTAGAAGGTACAGAGGAGATTTACAAGGATATTGCAGGGAGTAGAGAATCTTAACTATGAGGAAAGACTGGATTGGTTGGGTTTGTTTTCCTTGGAACAGAGGAGACCTTATTGAGGTGTATAAAATTATGAGGGGCCTAGATAAAGTGGATAGAAAGGACCTATTTCCCTTGGCAGAGGGGTCAAAAACCAGGGGGCACAGATTTAAAGTAATTGGTGCAAGGTTTAGAGGTGGGTAGTGTGATTAGGCTGGATAGCTCTTTGTTGGCCAGCGCGGAAACGATGTGCTGAAATGGCCTCCTTCCGTGCTGTAACTTTCTATGATTCTATGTGAGGGAACCAAAACTAGGTGTAGTACAATTGATGCAGTCTAACCAATGACTTGCATAGTGACCGAACGTTGTCCTTTGATTTGTATTGAATAGTTCTATGAATACAATCCAATACCCTGTTGGCTTTAGCTAAGTTTCTCTACATTGATCCTGAAACTTTTCACTTGACCTTTCAGTATTGTTCCATGCAACAGTTACGATTGCACTAAGAAAGCTGAATGTGACCCCAGCTTTAGAATAATGGGGTGAATTAAATGGTATATTGTAGCCCAGGGGTGGGTGTAGATGGCTATTTTCTCATCGAAGGAATGGCTTGAACTCTAACCCTTGCCGCCAATGCCAAATTAAAATCCCTTTTTTTATTGGATCAATTTTTTTTCTGCTCCCACTGACTGACCCTCCTGTTGCAGTTGCTCCCACTGATGGACCCTCCTGTTGCAGGTACTCCCACTGATGGACCCTCCTGTTGCAGGTGCTCCCACTGACTGACCCTCCTGTTGCAGTTGCTCCCACTGACTGACTGACCCTCCTGTTGCAGGTGCCCCTATGAGGGTGATGACTACCAGACCCTCCTACACCCGGCGGATGTGTTTCCCGGCCTGCAGTTCCCAACCCATCACAAGTGGTTTGAAGTGAAGACTTTTGTATTGCTGGATGGAGATTCTGCCCAGCCTCACTGGACAGGTAACCAAACAGAAGTCTGAGCCAATGAAACCCTTTAATGGCTCCTTGTATAACAGCCTGGTTCATCTGTCTACATGAAATTCACTCTAAACTCCTTTCGCTTCTAGGTTTACTTGCACTGCAGTGCTGAACTTTGCTCCCCCTCTGCTCAGGATGAGTGTACATCCAAATGTGGCCTAAGTGAGGCCTTGATTTAATCTCTTGCTGAACCAGAGATTTTTTTCTGATCCAGAATTTGTTTCTAGTCAAAGCAAAATCATTTGCTTGTGTTACAGTAATATCTGGTTAGTTCCCTGAAACTGGGGGTTTATCACTCTCTCCCTCCCAATATGAACAAACCTGCTCTCAATGGGAAGGACCTGTGTCTATGAATGGGAGCCACAACTCTTAACAAGAATTTCCAGGGCCTGACTGCAATCCTGTCAGAACATAAATAGGAGCAGGAGCTGGCCATTCTTTAAGAGGTGGTGTTTGGGGTCAGCTTCACCTCTGACTTATGAGCGGTTCGAATCACTCCCACTCCCTTGGTTCTAGACCTTGGACTTATTTGGGGGTTGTGATAAAAGTGCAGCAAACAACTGATCTTGGTGCAAGAACTTTGATCTTTATTTGAGAAAGAAAATACAGCACAATAATAACACTCTAATAAAATAGGGAAAACACTTTGACATACACGAGGGAAAAATTACAGTAGACAAATATCTCACCTCTCCCAATCCCACCTTACTAGCTAAGTTAGGCTCTGAAAGCACCAGGGATAATGCTCACCAAACGCAGGAATAATTTGTAGAGTGGAAAAACTTGCGAATCTTCGGTTTTCTTCCAAGTTGGTTTTCTTTGGCCACGGTGGCCCAATATTGCCCGGTTGGCTGATGGTAATGTTCGGTTGGTTGTTTCATAAGGCCCTTGTTGCCGTGAGGTGTCCGATGGTCACTGAAACTGTTGCTCTGGTTTCTTCTTGTGTGTTACTTCTTCGAGAGAGAGAGAGAGAACTGCTTTGAGATGCTTGCATTTACTGAACTTGAACTTGGAACTCTCTGTAGTTCTTGAACTCCCACCTTGCTGAACTGTTTTCAACTGTTTGAACTGTTCTGCTGAAAGCTTCCTGATGAGTCTTTCAAACTTCTTGACTTCTCTGTCTTTAGAAAACAGGCTTTCAATTATACTAAATTGGGGCCTCCTAATCTGATTAAATTGTTTAAAGTGGTTTCGGGATGGTTCCTGAGCTGTTGAGCTCTTATCTAATTGTATTGAATTGTCCTCTAGCTTTGAGTTTCCTGTGGGGCCTGAGATTCTTTGTAGGTTGGCTAAATGATTTGTATTATGCATGACTTGGATGTGTTCTGGGAAGCTGTTCTTCCATGGGTCTATTGTTAGCATGTAAATGTCTTGATAGGGGCTGAGTGACGTTTGCAGTTTCCCCCAGACAGTTTGATTATCTCGAATACTCAAACTGGCTACTGCATAGGTAGATCCCAAATTCTTTGTTGCAGCCCATTTCCCAAACATGCCTGAACACGTCCTTTTTAAAATGTCAAGTCTGGTTTTTGACCTTGAATCTCCTTGCTGGGCGCAACATGCCTTTTATCCTCCTGTAGTTTTAGCAAGGGTCCAAAATCACTTTAATATGGTTTTTCTTTCATAATGGGGGATCTGTATATTTTGAGAATCCTACAGTCCGCCCTGCGATACTCCACACGTTAGAGTATCATGCTTGGTTAGCAAAATTTCTGATCCCTCAAAGTCAGCCTTCCCCTTTATTTTACCTATCTAAAACCCAAAAACACATTTTCCCCTTTAGGTGTAGTGTTCAGATACACAAAATTTGGTTACATTCACATCCAAGCACGGAGGGGTTCCAACACCCCTGCACTACTTGGAAAAACAAAAAATAATACATGGTGCATATATAGAAAAGAAAAATACACGGTCACAATCTTTATTTTTAATAACGATTAAGGCTCGACTCATGGACATAGATTTTATTTTGATGCTTGTCCCATGCTCTCTCATGTTGAGATTGGAGCATTCTGTCCCTCCCCCTGTACTTTGTGCACAGTAAGTAGAAAACTATTCCGAGCTGGCAGATTACTAAAATGTGGGAAGCCATTCTGATCCAAGAAGGGACCTCGATATTTTCAAAAATATCCCACCAGGGTGGAACTACGATATCCAAGATCTTGGCCCCTATCTTGACTGTCTTCTGTTCTAATGTGTAGAAATGTTTTTGTGATATGACAACTGCTTTTAATAGAGCGGTAAGATGTTCGGGTAGAGGGGGAATTTCATAGCCGAAATGTGCAACATAGTTTTGCAGGTTGGTGATGTTTTCACTTAGTGAGTTGAACAGTGGAGGGTTCAGGAATGGGGACAATCCGTTCCTGGGCCACTTGAACTTCTGCCTCGGGTTTAAAGCAGAAACTGCTGTCACTCACCGGACACCAGATGTGCTGTCCATGCTGGTAGTGGGCCGCACTTGTGGTGACACAAATATGTCCCACCCCCTATGAATGCTACCTGTGGGGAAACATGGTCTTGTGCCATTACCTCCATGGTACAGTTCACAGGTTGTGCGCCAGCAGCTTTAAACCCGCACTGTGGTCTAGAATAGGCATTCAAGTGCTGGGGACACTGTATTATGTGTGCTCCCCGGCTCCAGCACCCGGAGAGGTCTGTACCTGTCATAGCGTGCTCCCACTTTATGACATTAGGTGGGACCACTGCGAAACGGACGTGTGCACCCCCTTGAATGAACCCAATGTTCTCCACCCTGTATACCGGTGCGGGTCGGGCTGTCCCACCCATGACCGGCATCCTCACTACTATCCCCATGATAGTGTGATTGGAATGTCCACAGTCTACTGGAACAGGGTAGGCTTCAGAGGTTAGACAGAGCTGACACGGGCTCAGCAAATTACTAAACGGGTGGAGGGCTGCGAGGTGCTTGTTGCTAATCCAGGAGGGAACTAAAGCCTGTTTTAAATCCTCCAGGTTGCTATGGCCCTCGCCCTGCAACCATGCCCCGTATAGCACACACACCTCATTCTGAAGCATTCCTGTCCTCCTGTATGAGTGCATTTACTGTTTTAGCGTGTCTCTCTAGCTCAGCAATGATCTCTTTTAAATGGACCATCATAGCTTGGTCCTCGTGTAGCTCTGAGCCTACCACTGTGTTCTCCTCTGTTAGGATCTTTTGTAATTGGGTTTTTAAGCCATTTATCTATGTCGTCCAGGCTGATTATTACAGAGGATCCTATGTTGTAAGTGGTGAAAATGTCGTTCCAGGTTCCCCTTCTTTGTCTCCCTGCGCCCATAGTATGCTCAGCCCGTAAAGTGTACAGCTCTGCTTTGTCTACTTTGGCAAAGTCAAATTCGTAAAACTTCCTAAACATTTCCTTTAACAGGGCCTGGTACAACTGTTCTGTCTCCTTAGGTCACCATGCAGGTAAGTGCACCTCAGTAAGGTTTAGGATCACTGAAGCTACTGCATAGTGTACCCCCTGGTATAGCACCTTATCGGTCGGCACTAATACTAACCCATTCCCTGGTCCCTTGGTGGTGGTAGGACACCTCTCTGCTACTGTCCGTGATGTCGTGGTCATGGGCAGGGGCTTTCGGGTGCGTGCTACGAGTTCGGTGGCGTTGACTGGGATCGGGGAGTGTGGGACCGTGCATTCACGCAGGCTAGAATCCCACCCCATTCCCTTCCCGGCATCTTGTCATTGTCTGGAGAAGATGATGGATATGCCTGTGGGGCAGACTTTCTCTGTCCCCCACATACAGACATAGATTCCCTGTTCCGACTCCCAACACTTATCCCAACACACACTCACTCCCCCTTGAGTCCCTGTGATCGTCCGGTGGGTGTTGGTCCCCAGTCGTTCCCAGTCGACTGTACAGTCCTCTATGGCCCTGCTCAGCTTCCTGAGCCACCACCACCTATCCAGGGGAATCTGTCCTTTACATGTGAGGCACACATGTTTCCCCTCAGTGACGCTGACCCTTGTGGCCACGACCTGTACCCTGGGGCACGGGATGGAGGCCTCCCCGTAAGTGAACCCGGTCTGGCTGGAGTACTGTGTTGAGTTAGACCCCAGCCACCCTGCCCACATTCCCTCTTGGAAATAAATAGCGAGCTCCTCCACACCCCGTTCGCCACCCCCAGCGGTAACGATTGGTGCTCTCTCTCCCGAGCACCCATAGATGTGAGAGTCCTCCACGTCGCCTCAGTCACCGATGCTCACCCCTACCAGGGCGAGCAGGAGCAGAAACTTTCCCATGCCGATTTCCTTTCTGCAGGGGCACATAAAACAGATAGCCATGTCCCTAGAAGGTTTTCTGGCTTGACAAGTGATCGAGTCTCGAAAACCTAAACTTATCATAACTAACCAAACAATAGTAAACCTAAAACTTATCAAAACTATAAAAACACACTTAAAATTCAACAGAGAAGCTATGTACATCAGCCGCCCGTCTTCAGATGGCCAGGTTAATTCCTCTCTGGCCTCTGTCTTCTGTGGCCTCTGGGCAGCTTGTACGCCTGGGCGTAAGGTGGTCTGTGACGTCGGACCCGAAGAGTCCTTCTTAAAACAACTGCATTTTTCCCTGAATCCCAGATGATCGGGGGAATGTGCCTCCCTGTACTGCAGCACACTACCCCCTTCTGTGTGGCTGCCAAGTCCCTGTCCTGTCCTGTGGGTTCCCCGCAGCCTGAGGCTGCAGGCTGGGGATCCCTGTCCTTAGACTGATCCCTGACCTTGGGCATTCCGTTTTGGGTTGCGGCCCCTCTGGGGCTGAACCGTTTAAACTGGTACACCGGTGACCATGGTGGTTTAGGCTGTGGTGTGCGAGGAGACCTCCTTAAGGCTCTGGTTACTGGGGGTGTGTCCCAAATAATAGGTGGGATGGCCCCTCCAGTGACACAAGCCACTGCCCCCACCGGTGCGGTCTGTGAGTCTGCTACAGCTGCTGGCTGAGGATCTCTATCTTTAGCTTTATCCTCTGCTTTCTGACCCTCCTCGTCCCACTCTACCCGGGATTCCCCTGGTGCCATTGAACAGACCATGCCCCTGGCCTCAGACAAGGCTTGGGTCAATTTTTTAATCCTTTCTTCGCAGGGACCGTGATCAGAGTCTTCATAACCCCTACTTCTAGCTACATTACGAGCTATTTTAATGTCCCTTAGCTGACCCTCCAAACCGTCAGCTCTCTTTGTTCATCTTGCGTTCTCCTCCCATAAGGTCTGCTCATTTAACCTGGCCTCCATAACCTGGCACCGTAGGTAATCCCCCATATTATGGGAGGTCTCTTCCTGGGCGCGTCTTTCAAGGGGACACAGGTAGACAGGCTGCACTGGTTCTAGTCATAGGTCTGGGTTGTATGGGGCAGAGGGGGTAAAAATACCAGTGGTGGTGGCTACCTACCCTGGGCCATTTAATAAAATTCGGAGTGCAGCTACTATTGAATCAAGCGTGGGGGGAGAGGTCGGTGTTTCTGTTTTTGGGGTAGGAGCTAGAGAGTTCTTTCCTACGTTATCCTGCCACGGATTCCGACAGTCCCTTCTCCAGTGCCTATTCTTCCTGCACCCGAAGCAGTTACGCTTCGTATCATAGAAACATAGAAACATAGAAGATAGGAGCAGGAGTAGGCCATTCGGCCCCTTGAGCCTGCTCCGCCATTCAATGAGATCATGGCTGGTCATCCAAATTCAGTACCCTGTCCCTGCCTTCTCCCCATATCCCTTGATCCCTTTAGCCTTAAGAAATATATCTAGCTCCTTCTTGAATATATTTAATGAATTGGCCTCAACTGCTTTCTACGGTAGAGAATTCCACAGATTCACCGCTCTCTGGGTGAAGAAATTCCTCCTCATCTCTGTCCTAAATAGCTTACCCCTTATCCTTAGACAGTGAACCCTAGTTCTGGACTCCCCGGCCATCGGGAACATCCTTCCTGCATCTAGTCTGTCTAGTCCTGTTAGAATTTTATAAGTTTCAATGCGATCCCCTCTCATTCTTCTAAACTCCAGTGAGTATAAGCCCAATTGACCCAATCTCTCCTCATACGTCATTCCTGCCATCCCAGGTATCAGTCTGGTGAATCTTCACTGCACTCCATCCATGGTAAGAACATCCTTCCTCAGATAAGGCGAACAAACTGCACACAATACTCAAGGTGTGGTCTCATCAAGGCCCTGTACAACTGCAGCAAAACATCCTTGTTCCTGTACTCGAACCCTCTCGCTACGAAGGCCAACATACCATTTGCCTTCTTAACCGCCTGCTGCACCTGCATGCTTACCTTCAGCGACTTGTGCACAAGGACACCCAGGTCTCGTTGCACTTCCCCTTCTCCCAATCTATTGCCGTTCAGATAATAATCTGCCTTCCTGTTTTTGCCACCAAAGTGGATAACCTCGCATTTATCCACGTTATAATGCATCTGCCATGCATCTGCCCAATCACCTAACCTGTCCAAATCATACTGGAGTTTCTCAGCATCCTCCTCACAGCACACACGCCCACCCAGCTTTGTGTCGTCTGCAAACTTGGAGATATTACATCTAGTTCCCTCGTCTAGATCATTAATATATATTGTGAATAGCTGGGGTCCAACTCTTTGCTTCCTTTCTGCCAACCAGTTCTCTATCCAAGTCAGTACCTTGCCCCCAATCCCATGTGCCTTAACTTTACATGCTAATCTCTTATGCAGGACCTTATCGAAAGCCTTCTGAAAGCCCAAATACACCACATCCACTGGTACTCCCTTATCTATTTTACCAGTTACATCCTCAAAAAATTCCAGTAGATTAGTCAAGCACGATTTACCTTTTGTAAATCCATGTTGACTGTGTCCGATCCTGTCACTGTTTTCAAAGTGCTCTGCTATTACATTTTTTAATGGACTCTAGCATTTTCTCCACTAGCGATGTCAGGCTTACCAGTCTATAATTCCCCATTTTCTCTTTACCACCTTTTTTGAATAGTGGGGTAACATTAGCAACCCTCCAATCCATGGGAACTGTTCCAGCATCTATAGAATTTTGGAAGATGACCAGCAATGCATCTGCTATTTCTAGCACCACTTCCTTGAGTACCCTAAGATGTAGATTATCAGGCCCTGGGGATTTATCGGCCTTCAATCCCGTCAATTTCCCCAACACCATTTCCCTACAAATACTGATTTCTTTCAGTTCCTCCCTCTCATTAGAACCTATGTTCCCCGACATCTCTGGGAGGTTATTTGTGTCCTCCTTTGTGAAGACAGAACCAAAGTATGTATTTAATTGGTCTGCCATTTCTTTGTACCCATTATAAATTCCCCTGATTCTGACTGCAAGGGATTTACGCTTGACTTTACCAATCTTTTTCTCTTCACATATCTATGGAAGCTTTTACAGTCAGTTTTTATGTTCCCTACAAGCTTTCTCTCATACTCTATTTCCCCCCTCTTAATTAATCCCTTTGTCCTCCTTTGTTGAATCCTAAATTGCTCCCAATCCTCAGGTTTGCTGCTTTTCCTGGCCAATTTATATGTCCTCTCCTTGGATCTTATGCTATCCCTAATTTCCCTTGTTAGCCACGGTTGATTCACCTTTTTGTTTTATTTTTATGCCAAACAGGGATGAACAAATTCTGTACTTCATCCATGCGATCTTTCAATGTTTGCCATTGCCTATCCACCATCAACACTTTGAGTAACATTCCCCAATTAATCCTACCCAACTCGTGCCTCATACCATCGTAGTTTCTTTTATTTAAATTCAGGACCCTGGACTCTGAGTCAAATACTTCACTCTCCATCTTAATGAAGAATTCGATCATTTTATGATCGCTACGCCCCAAGGGGCCTTGCACAACAAGATTGCTTATTAATCCTTTCTCATTACATAATACCCAGTCTAAGATGGCCTGATCTCTAGTTGGTTCCTCGACATATTGGTCCAGGAAACCATCCCGTATACACTCCAGGAATTCCTCCTCCACAGTATTGTTACTAATTTGGTTAGCCCAAACTATATGTAGATTAAAGTCACCCATGATAACTGCTGTGCCCTTATTGCACGCGTCTCTAATTTCCCATTTAATGCCATCCCCAACCTCCGCATTATTGTTTGGTGGTCTGTATACAACTCCCACTAACGTTTTCTGCCCCTTGGTATTTCTCAGCTCTACCCATACAGATTCTACATCATCAGAGCTAATATCCTTCCTTACAATTGTGTTAATCTCCTCTTTGACCAGCAATGCTGTAGTGTATGTGCCTTTAAGAGCCCGCTGTGTACTGTAATGCCGGTAATGGCCACTCGGGCTATATAAGCCTGCATATTGTGTTGTATCAGTTAGTTCCCCTCCAGACTTTGTTCAGTAAACACCTGTGAAACCAACTCCTGTCTTCAGTGTCTCTATTAACACACGGATACAACAGTGGCGACGAATTGGAAATGGACTTACCTGCAATTCGGCAGCACCTCAAGGACATCGATTCCTCTGGCGTCCAAAGTCGAAGAAAATCAAGAAAAAGAAAAAGCTGTGGTTTCACCAGCTAGCCAAGCTGGTGGCAGGTACTGCAATAATCCTTCCTGGGCATCGGGCTGGGGCTCCAGTGGCTGGCTCTGCAGCTAGGCCAAGCAGTGAAGGCAGAGGCAAGCAGTAACAGACGGGGAGGGAGCACTCGGGAGACGGCCGGCGCGGCAAGCAGGTCGGCGTTCAGACCTAGCAGAGAGAGTCCGGCGGGAACGAGTCTCCACCTGTAAATAAATAAATAAAAAGAAGGGAAACCCACGGGAAACAGTGTTGTCATCGGCAGCAGTGGTGGGGAAGCACGGGAACTGCCATATCTTTTCTGCAGAAAAGAAAGAAAAGCGCGGGAAGCGCCATTTTTTTTCTAGGATGCCTAAGTCTGGCAATATTGATGCTTTTGATAATGAGATAGATGATTGGACCACATATGTGGAAAGAGTGGAGGTATATTGCACCGCAAATGGAATAGAAAATGAAAAAAAGCGTCAGTACTTCTAAATCTAATGGGCGCAAAGACATACGGGCTGTTACGAAACTTAATCACTCCAGCCAAACCAAAGGACAAGAATTTTAAAGAAATTGTTGATACCCTACAGGAGCACTTAAACCCAACACCGCTGCTGATAGTGGAATGATTCAAATTCTTCAAGAGGAATCAACACAAGAATGAAAGTAACGCTGATTACCTCACCGAATTAAGAAAGCTATCAAAGCACTGCCAATTCGGGGCAGGACTAGCAGATTATCTTCGAGACAAATTCATCTGCGGTCTCCTAAGTGAAGGAACACAGAAAAGGCTGCTTTCTGAAAAAGATTTAACACTGGACAAGGCTTTCAGTATGGCTGTATCATACGATGCAGCCGCAAGAGGAGCTGCAGAGGTACAACATAAGACACAGGACTTCGGCACGCATGAAATGACACAGGGTTTTGAGAGATGTTATCGCTGCGGCAGATCCACCCATGACCAGAGGGACTGCTGGTTCAAGGACAAAGCATGCAGGCAATGCGGAAAGATTGGACACATTGCACGGGTATGCCGATCTGGACAAAAATAATCCATGGACAGGAAAAAAAAAATCAATAAAGAAAAGTACAGAAAGGTACAAATGATGACGGACAGTAGCTCCAAAGACCAGAAGAGTGATAGCGACTCCGAAAACAAGAGACTAAGCCGTCTCAAATTACATAATGTAATTGCCAAAGAAGATTACCAGACCATTTGGGTTACCCTCACGATAGCAGGGTCCCCAGTTAAAATGAAGCTAGATACAGGATCAGCTCTGACCGTCATAAATCGACGGGATTACGAGTGGCTATTTCCGCATGTACCTTTAAAAGACACATCCATTATCTTGAAAACATATACGGGGCAGAAAGTATACCCCAAAGGAAAAATAAGGGTGCCTGTTGTATACAACGGCAAGGAAATACAAAAGTTGTATTTATACGTTCTACAAGATGGTGGTCCACCGCTGTTGGGACGCGAATGGATCAGGAAAATACGTTTAGACTGGCACTCCATTCAGGCACTGACGGTGACCAGTGTGGAAAAAAACGATGATGATGTCATACCTGAACGATTAAAAGACATCTTGGCCAACGCCAAAGAAGTGTTTCAAGAGAAACTAGGAACCTTGAAAGGCATCACCGCCTCAGTAAAAGTGGAAGATGCGGCAATTCCCAAGTTTTTTAAGGCAAGACCGGTGCCATACGCAATTCGTCCAGCAGTCGAGGCAGAGCTGGAGAATTTGGAAAAGGCAGGCGTATTATCCAAAATAGATTGGAGCGAGTGGGCAACACCCATCGTCCCAGTCATGAAGAAAGCGTTGAATAATGATAAATCTGAAGAACAGAGAAAAATTCGCATCTGTGGAGACTTCAAGGTGACTGTATCCTCTTCACACGGTACAGTATCCTCTTCCGAGGATAGAAGATATTTTCGCCTCACTATCCGGCGGGAAACGTTTCACCAAAATTGACTTGGCACAGGCATATCTACAGATGGAGGTTGAAGAGGCCTCTAAAAAGTATCTCACGATAAATACACACAAAGGTCTGTACCAGTACAATCGACTGGTTTTCGGAGTAGCATCCGCTCCAGCTATCTGGCAAAGAGCTATGGAGCAAGTCCTCCAAGGGATTCCGGGGACTCAATGCTACCTAGACGACATCCTTGTAACAGGAGAAAACGAGAACGAGCACCTTGTCAATTTGGAGCAGGTGCTCACTAGGCTGAGAGAACGGGGCCTACGAGCAAATCGCCCCAAGTGCGAATTTTTCCAGAATCAAATATCATATTGTGGCCACATAATTAATAAGGAAGGGTTGCATAAGTCATCTGAAAAAATTGAAGCGTTCATAAAAGCCCCAGCACCTGAAAATGTTTCACAATTAAGGTCGTTCCTGGGATTAATAAATTACTATCATAAATTTTTACCGAACTTATCAACTCTTCTGCACCCTCTTAATGAACTGCTACCAACAGGAGTAATTTGGAAATGGAGCGAAGACTGTAAACGTGCCTTCCATAAATGCAAAGACTTAATCACGTCCAAAGAAGTTTTGGCTCATTACAACCCATCACTGCCAATCAGACTGGCGTGCGATGCATCCCCTTACGGCGTAGGAGCAGTATTATCGCATAAATTCCCTGATGGCTCGGAACGGCCGATAGCTTTTGCGTCACGCTCATTGAACTCAGCTGAGCGCAACTATGCCCAAATCGACAGGGAAGCACTCAGCCTGGTATGGGGAGTGAAGAAATTCAACCATTACCGACACGGACAAAAATTTACCTTGTTGACTGACCATCAACCCCTCATCTCCATATTCAACCCTAAAAAGGGTGTTCCCATTATGACAGCGCAAAGTCTACAGAGGTGGTCCCTTTTTCTAGGGGCACACCAATATAACATAGAATACAAAGGATCAAAACAGCATGGGAATGCTGGCAGTTTATCGCGCCTACCGTTACCAACGGTAGAAGAAGCACCTACCGTAGACCCAGTGGAGATTTTCCACTCTACCATAGTCGAATGTCTACCAGTAACAAATTCTGCCATTGAAAGGGAAACTAGAAATGACCCGACTCTCTCACGAGTCTACGATTTAACAGTGAAGGGATGGCCAGCACATGGCGAACCACTGTTGCCAGCATTCTCGCAAAGAAGAGAACAGCTGTCAGTGTGCCGAGGAACCTTGATGTGTGGATCCAGAGTGGTGATTCCACCCAAACTCCAGGATAAAGTTCTAAAGGAGCTTCACGAGGGGCATCTGGGTGGAGTGAAAATGAAGAACCTAGCCAGGGCGTTTGTATGGTGCCAGGTATCATTGGAGACATCGAAGAAATGACCAAGAGCTGCCTAGGATGCCAGAAGGTCCAAAACGCTCCACCACAAGCCCCTCTACATCCATGGGAGTGGCCCTCATCTCCCTGGCAAAGGGTACACATCGACTTTGCTGGTCCATTTATGGACTCAATGGCCTAGAAATTCAGTATAGCCACTTTTGGGGCGGTAAAGTCGGGCGGGCGCTAAAGTTAGCGCCCGCCGGAAAGTGGAGGCCACTTCGCCGAAATTCAGTAGCTTTGGCCAAGGAGTTTGGGCGAGCGCTGAAACTGGCGTTGCACTCCTATCTTTAGGTGCTAAGCCGGCGGTGCGGACTGATAACGCCGAGGCCGGGCGCAGCGCAGGTGCGGTCATGTTTTGATTGACAGCAGACACCCTGACGCCGGCCAGCTCTTAAAGGGGGAAGGGTCGACTTTGTCTGCAGCCACGCCCTGGATAGTGGAGCCCTGCAGCTAGGCCTGAACACTGCTGGTGGACCCAAATAGCGCCTGAAGCCATGCAGAAGGCCCGTGAACGAGCGCAGCGCTTCTCAGAGCATGCTTTGAGGGTGCTGCTTAGGGGGTTGGAAAAGAACAGAGAGATCTTGTGCCCGGACAGTGGCAAGAAGGCTCCCAGGAGGCAGTACAGGAGAGCCCGGAGGGAAATCGCCCAGAGGGTGTCAGCCAACAGCGATGTCCCCAGGACTGGTGACCAATGCCGCAAGAAGTACAACGACCTCAGTCGGTTGGTCAGGGTGAGTACCCTTTCCAGTGTCCTCCTCATCCTTGCATGTGCACCTCACATTATGGGCAAAGGGACCTCAAAGGCCTAATGGCCAGCCCTCCTCCCGCAGCTATGGCACTGGCATGATCATCAATAGCACTCTCTGCACTTAACACACTGGCCAAGCTATTCGACCATGGGAGGCAGTGCACACAACAGGGCACCATACTGTACTTAGAGGCCGTCCTTTCTCTTGCAGGCCAAGCTGGCGCGGAATTTGAAGAGCCAGACTGTCACTGGGGGAGGCCGTGCCCAGTTCCAGGAGCTCAGTCAGCTGGAGGAGAGCGTGGCTCGACTCATGCGTGGCCGGGTGACTGGCCCCGTTGCTATTGGAGATGCCGACCCTGTGCTGGGACCCAATGGTAAGGACATGACCGTTTGGACCTCTCTGGTTCCCCTTGCGCTTCAGATCTACATCCTTTGCCACTGTCCCACCAATGCGCATAATGGCACCACTCATGCCTCCCTCGCTGACGCCCTGTCCTCACTCTAAAGCTACTCTTGTGCCTTCCTGCTTTCAGCTGGTGAGGAGGAGGTCCCTGAAGCTGAGAGTGCCAGTCCCTCGGAAGAGGAGGATGATGAGGACCAAGAGGAAGGCGGCCATCCCGGCCGAGTGCCAGTGTCTCTGGCGACCAGCGAGCGCCTGGCATCAGCCAGCTTGCCCCCATTGCTGCAGCCGCCACTGCCACTCCCCCAGCCAAGGTGCGACGAGCTGCTGGAGAGACTGATGCTGGCCTGCCACAGCTGCAGCAGTCAGCAGCCGGCCCCTCCAGGGCCGGACTTCATCTAGGCCGACCCCCAAGGGCATCTGCCGTCACGCATGGTGCCTCTCAGGAGCCTTCCCCCAGCCTTGCAACACCCACAGGGCCCAGGTTGAGGCGGAGCAACAGGTCGGGCAGGGGCCGGAGAAGCCTGCACAAGGTCTCGCCCTCTCGGCACACCAAGTAGAGTGTGTTGCCAACTGTTTTTTTTATATGGGGGTGTTTGTGTTCTGGAGGGGGGGGGGCTTATTTTGGTAAGGCCGAAGATGAAGGCAAATGTTTTTTTATATGGGGGTGTTTGTGTTCTGGAGGGGGGGGGCTTATTTTGGTAAGGCCGAGGATGAAGGCCAATTGGATGGACGATTTTTGTTATTCCTCCCCAGGTTGTGGGAGTGAGATATGTTTTTGACTGTCTTTTGGGGGTCTTGTCTGTTTTTCTGTTTCATGTGGGAAGGGCCCTGAGTTTGTTAAATAAAGCTTTTTATTTATTCAGCTTGCCCAGGTGTCATGTTTCAAGTGGTTGTTGCGTTAACCGGCTGAGGGCTTGCGGAGCGGCTGCATTCAGGTGCGTTCATTGCCACAAGCCATTCCCTGACAGGGGGCCCAGAAGTGTTGTTCAATAAGCCGCCGGCGGACGGCCCTTGGACCTTGTGGCTCTCTCCTGGGCTGGTACTCCTCCTCCTCCTCCTCCTCCTCCTCATGGTCCTCCTGCTCGTCCTCCTGAGGTGGTGGTCCAATGCGAGGTGGCAGTGCCTGAGCCCTGCGGATAGCCAGGTTGTGCAACATGCAGCAAACGACGACGAACTGGGAGACTCTATCCGGCGAATACTGTAGAGATCCGCCGGAACGATCCAGGCAGCGGAACCGTTGCTTGAGGACGCCAATCGTTTGCTCTATGATGTTCCTTGTGGCTTGATGGCTTTCGTTGTATGCCTCCTCCGCAGGGGTCCTGGGCGTGCGGAGCAGGGTCATGAGCCATGTACACAAAGGGTAGCCCTTGTCCCGAATAAGCCATCCCCTTGGTGGAGGCTGTGCCTCGAACATGTCAGCCACAGTAGTCTGGCGCAGGATAAATGCATCGTGGCTGCTTCCTGGAAAGCGGGCATTGACAGCTAGGATGCGCTGCCTGTGGTCACACACCAGCTGTACATTGAGGGTATAGTAGCCCTTCCGGTTGCGGTAATCCTCGGCATTGTCGATAGGTGCCCGCATAGCCACATGCGTGCAGTCAATGGCGCCCTGCACCATGGGGAAGTCGGCGATCCTGGCAAATCCGACTGCATGCTGCTCCTGCCTCTCTAGGGTCATGGGGAAGGAGATGAATTGGTGTCTCCCTGCCAAAAGGGCATCGGTGACCTGCCGGATGCAGCGATGCACGGCGAACTGGGAGATGTTTGCTATGTCCCCAGCAGCGGCTTGGAAGGAGCCGCTTGCATAAAAGTTCAGAGCCACCGTGACCTTCACTTCCACCGACAGAGACGTCCTGCACATCAGCTGTGGACGCAGATCTCTGTGAAGCAGCTGGCAGATCTCTGCAACCACCTCCCTTCTGAAGCGCAGCCTCTTAACACAATGCGCGGCAGTCATGGTGAGATAGGACACCTGCTGCCGGTATTCCCTGAGTGGGTAAGGCCTACGTTGCCGACGCCTGATGGCCCCTCTGCGTCTAGGCATGGCTGGCCCTCTCACACAGCGTCTGCGAGCCCTTCGCACATAATGCTGGAACTGAGGGCTGGAACCCCATGCAGCCCCTATAATAAACTTGCAAACAGTGAAATCACAATGAGTCAAATTTCAAAGCTCTGGCCAGAAGCCAAAAATACCTCTCCTATGTTGTCCCAAATCAGTAAGGTCTGTTCCTTGGTCTCTGTCCAGAAATCCAAAGCACTAAAGTCATTGCAGCAAAATGGCTGGCCTTTATAGTTCAGTGTAAGTGCCCTTTAATTAGCGCACCCCGAGGCCCGCAGGGCCTCTGCTGCGTTCCACTTCACAGTTCTTAACAGCGCCACGCCCACATTGGGCGGGCGCCACTGAATTTCCGGTTTGGGGCGCACAAACAGCATTGCACGACGAAATGACGTCATAAGCTGCGCGCGCAGCTGAGCGGGCGCAAACACTTTGCGCCGGCGCTAAATGTCAACTGAAGTTGGGCGTAGGCGCAGATCGGCCTGCGCCCGGGCGCTAAGTGCCTAGCGCTGGAAATCTACCCCTCTTATGGCGTTAACCGCTGGCGAACGCAACTGAATTTCTAGGCCAATGTTCTTAATCGCGGTTAATGCACACTCCAAGTGGCCGGAGGCAATAAAGATGTCCTCCACCACCACGGAAAAAACCATCACAGTATTAAGGACCATATTTGCCAGGAATGGGCTGCCTGAACAGATCTGTTCTGATAATGGACCGCAATTTGTGTCCGAAGAATTCAGGAAGTTCTTAAAAAACAATGGGGTTAAGCATTACATGTCCGCCCCATACCATCCCGCCACCAATGAATTGGCTGAAAGGTTTGTCCAGACCTTCAAGAAGGCCATAAAGGCCATGGGTAATGAAGACATAAGACTTCAGCACAAGGTGGATAACTTCTTGGTTGCATACAGGAATGCAACACATGTGGTTACAAACCAAACTCCCGCCATGATGTTCCTCAATAGAAGCCTAAGATGCCGGCTGGATTTGATCAAGCCAAACATCAGAAGGGACGTGGAGAACCGGCAATTTCAAGGTATGAATGAAAGACCAACTAGAACCTTCCAGATAGGTCAACAAGTTTTGGCCCGGGACTACCGTACCGAGAAATGGCAGCCTGGAACTATCTGCACATGACTAGGACCGCTGATGTATACCGTGGTCATCGGAGAAAGCATAATAAGGCGCCATGCTGACCAAATCATAGAGTCATCCGAAAAGGGACAACCTACACCACAACTCTATACGCCTAATGATGAAGTAGAGATACCCATATCTACCTCCGATCCAGTGATACTGGAACCCGATGAACCCGACACTGGCATTCAAGCCGAATCAGCCTTGCCAAAAGAACCTACTACACCACCAGAAACTACTACACCACCGAGGCGTTATCCGGACCGTGTCAGGAAGCCTCTAGAGAGACTGACTTATAATTAATTAACTGCAGCAATGTGTAGATTATTTTTCTTGTAACATGTAATTAATGATTACTTAAAATATTATGTAATGGTTGGCTAAAAGGGGAGGAATTGTAGTGTATGTGCCTTTAAGAGCCCCCTGTGTACTGTAATGCCGGTAATGGCCACTCAGGCTATATAAGCCTGTATATTGTGTTGTATCAGTTAGTTCCCCTCCAGACTTTGTTCAGTAAACACCTGTGAAACCAACTCCTGTCTTCACTGTCTCTATTAACACATGGATACAACAAATGCTACCCCACCTCCTTTTCCTTTTTGCCTGTCTTTCCTGAATATTGAATACCCCTCAATGTTGAGTTCCCAGCCCTGGTCACTCTGGAGCCATGTTTCCATAATCCCAATCATATCATATCCATTTACATCTATTTGCACAGCTAATTCATCAACCTTATTATGAACGCTCCTTGCATTAAGACACAAAGCCTTCAGGCTTGTTTTTTTTAACACTCTTAGACCTTTTAGAATTATTATTTACTGTGGCCATGTTCGATTTAAACCCTTGATTACTCTGACTGCCACTTTTGCTTTTCACCTTCCTGTCTTTTGCTTCTATCCTTGTTTCCCTTTCCTCTGTCTCCCTGCACAGGTTCCCAACCCCCTGCCATTTTAGTTTAAACCCTCCCCCACAGCACTAGCAAACACTCCCCCTAGGACATCGGTCCCAGTCCTGTCCAGGTGCAAACTGTCTGTTTTGTACTGGTCCCACCTCCCCCAGAACCGGTTCCAATGTCCCAGGAATTTTAATCCCTCCCCCTTGCACCATTCCTCTAGCCACGTATTCATCTGAAATATCCTTCTATTTCTACTCTGACTAACATGTGGCACTGGTAGCAATCCTGAGATTACTACCTTTGAGATCCTATTTCTTAATTTACCTCCTAACTCCCTATATTCAGCTTCGGAAGGGTTAACCCCTTCCTGGTGCCATTCTTTCTTATTCTGACTGGGTTTCATTTCATGAACCTTTCCTTTTGGTGGGTGTCCTTCTATCCCTCTACCATTTCAGGAAGCCAGTGTCAGTTGTCTGACCACTGTCTCCTCGGTGACCTGGGGGTCTTTTTGATCAAACCACAGCTCAGCCGTGGCCCTGATTCGTAGCAAGCTGTTTGCCACTAGGCTTCGGAGCCAGTGGGCCAGCTCATCCTGATTCAGGTGAGCCCGGTTGAGAACCCCATTGCAGGCACTCCTATACACAAGCCACAGCCTGTCTGCGAAAGCCTGTGGGGTCTCCCCTGCTAGCTGTGTTGTCTTCTCCACCCGGGAGAAAGGAGTACCATCGTTCATACCCATGACCTCCAGAACTTCCTCCCGGATGGCGGCGTACACCCCCCCTGTCCTTTCTTGCTCTCTGCAGAGAGAGACTGGTACAATTTGCCATCCAAAGAGAAAAGGAGAATTTTGGCCATCTCGGAGTCATCACACTCGTTAATGCCTGCTGCCTGTTCCACTTCCATGAAGTGGACCGAGGGGTCTCCCTTTTGGGTGAGTTTGTTCAGGTGGCTTATCATAGCCCTAAGCTGTTGGGTACCATGGGGAACCACGAATTGGCTTTCACAGAAATCACAGAAACCCCACAGTGCAGATAGGACCTCAAAGGTAGTAATCTCAGGATTGCTACCAGTGCCACATGTTAGTCAGAGTAGAAATAGAAGGATATTTCAGATGAATACGTGGCTAGAGGAATGGTGCAAGGGGGAGGGATTAAAATTCCTGACCCCCACCACCGCCGGGTAGGCCGAATCCTTGCTGCCGGGCCGGGCACATCGGCCCCGGCCCCGACCTTCCCTGCATTGGTTCATCCAGCTCTCCCTGCTGCCAAACCGAGTTAAAGCCCGGCGCCATAGGTGGTGGTGGTGTGCTCTCCCTGCCAGCCTCACAAATCACCCGTCCCTCCTGCTGCCCAACCGGCTTGGTCCCCGGTGCCACAGGTGATGCCTGAACAGTTTCCCCTTCTACTTCCAGGTCCACCTGGGCCGCATGCCTTTTGCCCTGGACAGAGCAAGGTTTAAACTATCGATCTGCTTCTGACAGAGGCCGTGATCTCCCGCTTCCAACCCCCTAGTGCCCGCTCTCTTATAAGCTGCCTGTATGTCTCTCAACCTCTCCTCCTGTTCTTTTACTTGCTTAGCAAGGCGGGCGTTCTATTCTCGTAACACTAATTCATTGGTTTTTGCCTCGGTGACCTGGCACCGAAAACATTCCTGTCTGTTCCTATGTTTTTCCATTATCTGCATCTTTTCCTGGCTTTGGGCGTTTAATTCCTCCAATAATCCTTCCCCTGCTAGACCCCTTGCTTGAGACAGCTGAGCTGATTCCCGCAGCTCTTCTGTTAGTGCCTCAATGCGCTTATCTAAAAGCTGGATCTGTCGGTGGGAGCAGACCAACCAGATGGCTTTCTCCACAAACTTTTTATGATCTTTGCTCTCAGTCCATTTGGCTGCAACGTCCATTGGACACTCAGCGTGCAACAGACTGAGCACCCATTTCTTTGATATATTTACTTTCTTGAACACATAAGAGGAAATCCTCTCTTCCATCTTAGTTCTCTCCTCAAAAACAGTGTCTACCGAATCACATCCCCTTTGCCAAGCTTGTGCTACGGTCACCATTATGTAAGGGGTGGTGTTTGGGGTCAGCTTCACCTCTGACTTATGAGCGGTTTGAATCGCTCCCACTCCCTTAGTTCTAGACCTTGGACTTATTTGGGGGTTGTGCAGCAAAGAACTGATTTTGGTGCAAGAACTTTGATCTTTATTTGAGAAAGAATTTTTTTTTTTGTCATCTTTTGCTGGTTTCTAAAAATTTCCCAACCCTCTGGCCTACCACTAATCTTCACAACATTGTATGCCTTTTCGTTCAATTAGATACCATCCTTAACTTCCTTAGTTAGCCATGGATGGTTCATCCTTCTCATAGTCTTTCTTTCTTACTGGAATAAATGTTGGAGAGTTATGAAATATCTCCTTAAATTTCTGCCACTGCTTATCTACTGTCTTACCCGTTAATCTATTTTCCCAGTCTACTTTAGCCAACTCTATCTTCATACCTTTGTAATTGCCTTTATTTAAGTTTAGGACACTAGGTTCAGACCCAAATGTCTTGCCCTAAAACTTCTCATACTATGATCACTGTTCCCTAGGGGATCCTTTTACTATGAGATCATTAATTAATCCTGTCTCATTACACATTACCAGATCTAAAATAGCCGCCTCCCTAGTTGGTTCCACAACGTATTGTTCTAAGAAACCATCCTGAATATAATCTATGAACTCTTCCTCAAGGATACCCTTGCCAATTTTATTTGACAATCTATCTGAAGATTAAAATCACCTGTGATTATCACAGTACCTTTCTTACAAGCCCCTATTATTTCTTGATTTATACTCTGTCCTACAGTGTAGCTACTGTTAGGGGGACCTATAGACTACTCCCACCAGTGACTTCTTTCCTGTATTATTTCTTATCTCCACCCAAGCTGATTCTACATCCTGCTCTTCTGAGCCAATATCATTTCTCACCACTGCACCAATCTCATCCTTTATTAACAGAGCTACCCCACCTTCTCTTCCTTTCTGCCTATCCTTCCGAATTGTCAAATACCCCATAATATTCAGTTCCCAGCCTTGTTCTGAAGGGTTAATTACAGTCCTAGCTCTTTTGGGCTATTCCAGATCAGGCGTCTTCCCCAAACATTCACTCTCAACTTATGTTACAGATAGCCGAATTCTATAAGATGCTTAAATGGGTCTAAAGTTTCAGGCTATCTCTCCCGAAAGGAAACGAACGACTAAAGATGTTACTGTCCTCCGGATAGTACTTTTAATAAGTTGAACTAGACTGTAACCTTCCGGATATTATGAGGGTCCAGAATACCCCCCAGATTTCTGCAACTCCTTACAAAAGAGTGTACAGAATTTGTGGGTTCGCGAGTCTATACAGATTCACTCTTTGAGACAATTCTAAAAATATAGTTTTATTTAAGAGCCGGCATTCAGTTAACATCTGTTGAATCATTTGCAACATTAACAATTCAAAGCAAAATTAGCTTACATTTCTTATTTCTCAGAGATGCTTATTCTCAAATCTTTACTTCGTTATATTTCTTATTTCTTACTTATTTCTAAATCCAGAACCTCTCCTATTTTCTATTTCTAAATCCAGAAGCTCCACCAAAAATCAATCACTTTGATATACTCGAGACTCATAGTTAGAAACTTACAGAGATGCCTCTGGAAAGTTGAGAAACGCCCTGCCCGTTCAGCGAATTCTGACGTTTTGTTAAAAAGGTCTTATTTTTATAGCCTTTTGGCTTTGCTTTCTTCTTTGATGTTCTCTGCTGATGTCAGCTAATTGTCTTTATTAATCCCTCTGTTTGAATGCTTTCTATGTTACTATCAATTCAACTATTGCATGCATAATTATTTCTCTACTTTTAGGTGTTCCAAAAACCATCATAAAAACAATGACAGCTATGGTTTCTGTTTGATGCCTTTCTTCCCTAAGATTCTTCATATTGGCTTTACTGCATTTTAGCAGACATTTTGACTCCGTTCTGCTTCAAGTTTAATACAAACACAATGCAATTGCTTAGTGTCAATCTATTGAAGTTATATCTTCAAAGTCTTGTTGGTATGGTTTTTACTGTATGTAAATCAAAACCACTTTAACTGTGTGATTACTTGTTTTCTAGCTATCTCAATTGGTTGCATATTTAATCGTGTTTCCTGTCATCCAAGTTTAACATAAAACTATTTGTCCAGCAGGTTTCTTTACTTGATGTCATGTTTTCAAAGGCACATGCCTCTTTTAATGATTGTATTTCTGTTTTATCTTGTCAGCTTGTAACACCTAAATTGGGTCTTCCCATTGTGTTTGTTGCAAACCGTAGATCTTTTGGAACAACCAATGGTTTGCTTCAATCTTTTATTGTTTTAGAATATTTAACTAATTCTCATTTCAAAGCTTGTTTACAACTTTGTTATCAACTGATCTTTTCTCAGAAACCTGTATTTCTGTTTACAGCCTGTCTGCTGAGACTTGTGTCTTTTAAACCCAGTGTGTCTTTTATTAATAACTAGCTGGAGTGCCCGGCGGTGCCGAGGGTTTTTTGAGGGCATGTTGTTATGAAAAAAGTACAAATAATTTTTATATATATAAATGAGTTTGTCTGTCTGTCTGTCTGTGTGGGAAGGAGAGAGAGAGAGAGAGAGGGAAAGAGAGAGAGAGAGGAAAAGAGAGAGGGGGAAGGAGAGAAAGAAAGGGGGAAGGAGAGAGAGAGAAAGGGGGAAGGAGAGAGAGAGAGGGGGAGGAGAGAGAGAGGGGGAGGAGAGAGAGAGGGGGGGTGGAGAGAGAGGGGGAGGAGAGAGGGGGGAGGAGAGAGAGGGGGAGGAGAGAGGGGGAGTGGGGGAGGGGGAGGAGAGAGAGGAGGAGAGGGGAGGGAGAGTGGGGGGGAGGAGAGAGAGGGGGAGGGGGTGGGGGAGGGGGAGGAGAGAGAGGGGGGAGGAGAGAGGGGGGAGGAGAGGGGGGGAGGAGGAGAGAGAGAGGGGTGGAGGAGAGAGTGGGGGAGGAGGAGAGAGGGGGAGGAGGGGGGGAGGAGAGGGGGGAGAGGAGAGAGAGGGGGGTGGGAGTAGAGAGAGGGGGGTGGGAGGAGAGAGAGGGGGGGTGGGAGGAGAGAGGGAGAGGCCTTGGTGACCTGGAGCCCCCGTGCGAGTGACGCCGCCGCTGACCTGCGCGGTTTCGGTCGGGCTCTCAGGCCGCACGGTTGATGCTGAGAGAGGCCCGGGCCGGGATGCCGGGGTAACCCTCCTCCCCTCCTGAGCGGCTACAGGTTGTGAGAGAGGCCCGGGCCCGGTTGCCAGGGAAAACTTTCTTCCCCGCCCTCCTGAGCGGCTACAGGCTGTGAGAGAGGCCCGGGCCCAGTTGCCGGGGTAACCCTCCAAGGTTGCAGTGCCCGGCAGAGGCAGCGAGTCAAGAGCAAAAAAAGATGGTGAAAGCTAGGAAAATTAATGTGCTTAGAAAAAATATTTACAAATTATTTAACTTTTTTCAAAAACTATTTAATTGTGTTGAAAGTGGGAAAAATAAACACACAGAAAGTGGGAAAAATAAAACAATAGTTAGGAATGAAGATGGCGGCCACTCACCTCAGCTCAGAAGGATGAGGCCCGCCCACACACGCAATTAAACGCCCCCCGTGACGCACCGATTGGGCAACCATCAGGTCACTCAACTGTAGGATTGGTCAACCATCACGTCACTCAACGCTATCCCCTGTAGGATGGCCCGCCCACACACACAATGAACCCCCCCACCCCGTGATGCACCAATTGGTCAACCATCACATCACTCAACGCTATCCCCTGTACGATTGGTCAACCATCACGTCACTCAACGCTATCCCCTGTACGATTGGTCAACCATCACGTCACTCAACACTAATGAGTGGAGTTGTCAATTTTTTTAACGTTTTTTGTATACTGTCCGAACAATTTTTGTCTGACCAAAAAGTAAATACACCTATGACACTTCTGTAGTGTATGTGCCTTTAAGACAGAACTACTTTTACAGCTCCTGTATGCTGTAGTACCGGCAGTGACCACACCTGTATATAAGCTTTGTGCATGCCTCTGTACCCCAAGTCTTGAGTCTACCCTCCTCCAGTAAATACCTGTTTATTGTTAAGTAACAGCATCCGTGTGGTTATTGAAAGCAGCATACCCTCAGAATCACGGATCTATAAGTGGCGACGAGTGTCGATTCGAATCTACCTGCAACAAAAAAAAAAGTCGAGGCCAGGAACACGGGCGTCGACCACGAGCATCCGCCCAGTCGTCAGGCAGAGAGTGAACATCGCAGGGGAGGCTGTGGAGAGCCGGGCTTGGTTCCCCAGCCACGACGATCAGCAAGAGACTGGCGACAGGTCCAGCGCAGACCCTTCCCGGGCAGCGGCGGCTGCAGCCAACTGACGGCGGAGAGAAAGCCGAGCAGCATCGACGGGGTAAGACAGAGGGTGAAGTGTACAGGGTGCAGCCGGGGGTTGAAAACCAAGCGGCGTCGAGAAAAAAAACAACAACAAAAACCGGAGAGAGAGAGGGTAAAGCAACAGCCGGGTACAAGACCGAGCGGCGTCAAGAAAAAAATAATAAAAAGAAGAACGCGCAGAGCACAGCCAGGGCTCACAGGCTGAACAGGGTCTGCGGGGAGAAGAAGGGAGAGCGCGGGAGATGCCATTGAGCCGCGGAGAAGAAGGAAGAGCGCGGGAGACGCCATTTTTAGAAGCCACAGCGGAGAAGAAGGGTGAGCGCGGGAAGGAAGGAAAGCTCGGGAGACGCCATTTTGTGCCAGCGGAGAAGAAGGGGAAGCGCGGGAGATGTCATTTTTGACAGTTAAATCACACCCAGGGATGCCGAAGAGTGGCAGTATCTCTACGTTCGACAATGAAGTCGAAGATTGGGCGACATATGTGGAACGCATTGAGGTGTACTGCAGGGCGAATGAAGTGCCAGATGCTAGTAAAGCATTGGTTTTGTTAAATTCTGTGGGTGCAAAAACTTATGGGTTACTGCGAAATCTAATAACCCCAGAGAAGCCGGTGAACAAGAATTTCGAAAGCATAGTAGAACTCCTACAGGACCACTTAAACCCCACACCGCTGCTGATAGCAGAACGATTTAAGTTCCATAAAAGGAACCAACACAAAGACGAAAGCAATGCTGAGTACCTAACGGAACTGCGCAAGCTATCGAAACACTGCCAGTTTGGAGCGGGACTAGAAGATACATTAAGGGACAAGTTTGTGTGTGGGCTACAAAGTGAAGGAACCCAGAAACGGCTTCTATCAGAAAAGGATCTTACGCTGGACAAGGCTTTCAGTATGGCAGTATCACAGGAAGCAGCCGCAAGGGGCGCTGCAGAGATACAATGGAGACTGCAAGAATATGGCACCAATGAAATGTCCTATGGAACAGGGAAGTGCTATCGCTGCGGCAGAACAACACATGACCAGAAGGATTGTTGGATCAAGGACCAAGTGTGCAGACAGTGTGGAAAAGCAGGACACATAGCAAGAGTCTGCAGGTCTGGGAAGAAAACCAACAGTAAGAAATCTCCACAGGAGAAGTACAGAAAGGTACACCAGGTGATGGACAGTGGTTCAGACGAACAGAAAAGTGACACAGACTCCGGAAGCAAGGAGCTGGGTTGTCTAAAACTACATAAGGTAACCGAAATGGAGGATCACCAGACTATCTGGGTTACACTCAAGATAGACGGAGTGCAAGTGAAAATGGAATTGGACACAGGATCAGCCCTCACAGTCATAAATCAAAGGGACTACAAGCGGCTATTTTCACATATACCCTTGAAAGCTACAGAGATTGTTTTGAAGACGTATACGGGGCAAAAAGTCTACACCAAAGGAAAAATAAGGGTGAAAGTGATATATAAAGGCCAGGAAATACCTAAAATGGATATATATGTATTGCCAGATGGAGGACCACCACTGCTAGGATGTGAATGGATCTGGAAGATACAATTAGATTGGCATTCCATACAGGCACTGAAGGTTGAGACCAAAAAGGATGACGACGTCACACCTGGACGACTGTCAAAAACGCTAACTGATGCAAAAGAAGTGTTCCAGGAGGGAATAGGAACGCTAAAAGGCATAACAGCAATGATTAAAATAGAGGAAAATGCAAGCACAAAGTTTCTTAAGGCCAGACCAATGCCTTATGCGATCAGACCAGCTGTTGAAGCAGAGCTGGAAGGGTTGGAACGTTCAGGAGTACTGTCCAAAGTGGACTGGAGTGAGTGGGCTACACCCGTCGTCCCTGTAATGAAGAGGTCATTGAGTAATACGCCTGTGGAACCAAAGAAGGTCCGCATCTGTGGGGATTGTAAGGTGACAGTGAACCCAGTCCTTCACACGGTACAATATCCGCTTCCACGAATTGAGGATATTTTTGCCTCGCTATCTGGAGGTAAACGCTTCACCAAAATTGATCTAGCCCAGGCGTACTTGCAAATGGAGGTAGAAGAAGCTTCGAAACAATACCTTACGATTAACACTCATAAAGGTCTCTATCAATACAACCGGCTGGTGTTCGGAGTAGCCTCGGCTCCGGCTATCTGGCAAAGGGCAATGGATCAGGCCCTGCAGGGGATTCCAGGGACCCAGTGTTATTTGGACGACATCTTGGTCACGGGCGAAAATGACAGTGATCACCTCGCCAACTTGGAGAAGGTGCTCACCAGATTAAAGGAGTATGGGCTACGAGCTAATCGCCACAAGTGCGAGTTTTTCCAGAAACAGATCTCGTATTGTGGCCACGTCATCGAAGAAGAGGGGTTACATAAGTCCCCTGAAAAGATTGAGGCAGTAGTCAAGGCTCCAGCACCAGAAAATGTGTCACAACTGAGGTCATTCCTCGGGCTGGTAAACTACTACCACAAGTTCTTACCAAATTGTCCACGGTATTACACCCACTGAACACCCTACTGCAAACAGGGGTACCATGGAAATGTCATGACGAACGTAGACGAGCTTTCCAGAAGTGTAAAGAATTGATCACATCAAAAGGGGTGTTGGTCCATTTCAACCCAGCACTACCAATTCTTTTGGCATGTGATGCATCACCCTATGGTATTGGAGCGGTGCTGTCGCACAAATTCCCAGACGGGTTGGAGAGGCCAGTAGCCTTTGCGTCTCGGTCACTAACCTCAGCTGAGCGCAACTATGCCCAGATTGACAGGGAGGCCCTCAGCCTAGTATGGGGAGTAAAAAAATTCAACCATTATCTGCATGGGCAGAAGTTCACCTTGCTGACTGACCACCAACCACCTGTCTCCACCTTTAATCCTAAGAAGGGCATTCCAGTGATGACTGCACAACGGTTACAAAGATGGTCCCTGTTTCTAGGGGCGAATCAATATGAAATGGAATATAAAGGCAGGAAACAGCATGGGAACGCTGATGGGTTATCGCGCCTGCCACTGCCTACTGTGGAGGAAGCACCAGCAGTGGACCCGATCGAGATATTTTATTCGTCAATAATTGAACGATTGCCAGTAACGAACGCGGATATAGAGAAGGAGACCCGCAATGATCCGACACTGTCTCGGGTATATGATTTGACGGTGAGGGGATGGCCAACACATGGTGACTCACTGTTGCCAGCATTCTCATCCAGAAGAGAACAGCTGTCAGTATGCCAGGGGACAGTGATGTGTGGATCCAGAGTGGTGATTCCACCCAAGTTAAGGGAGAGAGTGCTAAATGAGCTACATGAAGGTCATCTGGGGAGAGTGAAAATGAAAAGCCTTGCTAGGGCTTATGTGTGGTGGCCGGGAATCGATCAACAAATCGAGACCTAACTAAGAGCTGCTTAGGATGCCAGAAGGTCCAAAATGCACCACCACATGCCCCTTACACCCATGGGAGTGGCCCTCCTCTCCATGGCAATGGGTGCATATTGATTTTGCTGGTCCATTCATGGACTCAATGTTCTTAATAGCAGTGGATGCTCTTTCAAAGTGGCCTGAGGTGATAAAAATGTCTTCAACCACTACAGAGAATACGATTGCAGTCCTACGGATCATATTTGCCTGAAACGGTTTGCCAGAGCAGATTTGCTCTGATAATGGACCACAGTTTGTGTCCGAAGAATTTCAAAAAAATATGAGAAGGAATGTGGTATGGCATTACATATCTGCCCCGTATCATCCAGGCACAAATGGATTGGCAGAGAGGTTCGTACAAACCTTTAAGAAGGCAATAAAGGCCATGTGCGACGATGAAATTCCACTGCAGCATAAGATGGACAATTTCTTATTAGCCTACTGCAACGCGACACATGCAGTTACCAACCAGACCCCGGCCATGATGTTCTTTAACCGAAGGTTGAGATCTCGTCTGGACTTTCTCAGACCAAGTGTGCGAAGAAATGTTGAGGACAAACAATTCCAGCACATCAATGAGAAGCCGACAAGGAGCTTCAATGTTGGGCAACCAGTCTTGGCCCGTGACTATCGAACAGAGAAATGGCAACCCGGAACGATATGCACAAGGCAGGGGCCATTAATGTACACTGTGGATGTCGGGGAGAACATTGTGAGACGTCACGTCGATCAGATCTTAGCGTCACAGGAACGCGTCAACCCCATGTCTCGAGTACCTGGGGATGAACCCGACATACCGGTAGCAGCTACCTCAGAACCAGTAGCAGTGGAACCCGATGAACGACCCGATGAAAAGGGGTTAGAATCGCCTCTGCACCAAGAACAAGAACCTCAGGAAAGGCGCTATCCCGAAAGGGTCAGGAAGCCGCCCCAAAGACTGAATCTATAAATGGACTATTGTTGTTTAATGTACATGTTAAAGTGTTAATTGTTATTTGAATATTAATGGTACTACTAATCTAAAAGGGGAGGAATTGTAGTGTATGTGCCTTTAAGACAGAACTACTTTTACATCTCCTGTATACTGTAGTACTGGCAGTGACCACACCTGTATATAAGCTTTGCGCATGCCTCTGCACCCCCAGTCTTGTGTCTACCCTCCTCCAGTAAATACCTGTTTATTGTTAAGTAACAGCATCCGTGTGGTTATTGAGAAACAGCATACCCTCAGAATCACGGATCTAACAACTTCCATAATCATAAGTTTTCTTTTGATATAACATATGTGTAGGTACGCTCTATAACTTTTGAGTGTATAGAGGACAGACAGACAGACAGATGAACCGCTTTATATGACAGACAGACAGATGAACCGCTTTATATATATAGATAGATAGATAGACTAGCTGGAGTGCCCGGCGGTGCCGAGGGTCTTTTGAGGGCAAGTTGTTATGAAAAAAGTAGAAATAATTTTTATATATATAAAAGAGTTTGTCTGTCTGTCTGTCTGTGTGGGAAGGAGCGAGAGAGATAGAGGGAAAGAGAGAGAGAGAGACAGGGGGGAGAAGAGAGAGACGGGGGGGAAGAGAGAGAGAGAGACTGGGGGGAGAAGAGAGAGACGGGGGGAAATGAGAGAGAGAGAGAGAGTCTGGGGGGAGAAGAGAGAGATAGGGGAGAAGAGAGAGAGAGAGACTGCTGGATTTAGTTCAGGATTAGCCTGGAGAGAGAAGGATGGAAGGAACGCCTCAGGCCTGTCCCGATGGACCCCTGCGAAGGAAAGAAGGAAGGAAGAAGGCAAGCTCTACCTCCCTCTCCCACCCCCTCACTCTTTCCCACCCCCTAACTCTTTCCCTCCCTCACCCTCTGTCCCACCCTCCCCTCTCCTCTCCCTCCCTCCCCCTCTCCTCTCCCTCCCTCCCCCTCTCATGACGCTCCCTCCCTCCCCCTCTCCTCTCCCTCCCTCCCCCTCTCATGACCCTCCCTCCCTCCCCCTCTCCTCTCCCTCCCTCCCCCTCTCCTCCCCCTCCCTCCCCCTCTCCTCCCCCTCCCTCCCCCTCTCCTCCCCCGCCCCCTCGCACCCCCTCTCTCCCTCCCCGCTCTCTCCCTCCCCCTGTCGCTGCTTTACTCTCTCTCCCTCCCTCCCCTCTCCCCTTCCCCTTCTCCTGTCCCTCCCTCCCTCCCTCCTCTCCCTCCCTCCTCCTCTCCCCCCTCTCCTCTCCCCCCCTCTCCCCCTCTCCTCTCCCACCTCTCCTCTCCTCTCCCCCACTCCTCTCCTCTCCCCCTCCTCTCCTTTCCCCCCCTCCTCTCCTCTCCCCCCTCCTCTCCTCTCCCCCCTCCTCTCCTCTCCCCTTCTCCTCTCCCTCCCCCTCCTCTCCTCTCCCCCCCTCCTCTCCCTCCCCGTCTCTCCTCTCCCTCCCCCTGTGTCTCCCTGATTTCCTCTCTCTCCCTCCCTCCCCCTCTCTCTCTCCCTCCCTCCTCCTCTCTCTCTCCCTCCCTCCCCCTCTCTCTCCCTCCCTCCCTCCCTCTCTCTCTCTCCCTCCCTCCCCCTCTCTCTCTCCCTTTCCTCAGAGCCCGGATGTGGTGACCCGAAGCCCCCGTGTGCGGATCAGTGCCTCAGGGCCGGCCCGTGCGCGGCCTAGCGTGTGAGTCCTGGCCTGACTCACATTAGCTCAGGTCCCACTCCGGGCAGCTGCCGACGTTCACGCGCTCGCGGTCTCCCGCCCCGCCAGCCTTTACCAAGATGGTGGCGATGGCTACGCTTGGCTCCGCCCCACCCCGAAAGCCTTTGCCAAGATGGCGGTGATCGTGGGCCGCTGGTTTGGAATCGGGCCCAGCGGGACGGGCGGTGCCTAGCTCAGGCGTGGCTGGCGAGGAGAGCCCGAGGCTTCGAGGCCTGAGGCCTGCAGGCAGCTCATCCACCACCGAGGGAGGGAAAGCCCGAGTCCCCTTTGCAAATGGATTTATTTTTTTTAAACCATCTTTTTTTTACTGGAAATCTATATTTCATATCATTTAATCCCCATTACCACACACACAATGTGGGAAAAATAAATCAATAGTTAGGAATCAAGATGGCTGCCAATCACCTCAGCTCAGAAGGATTAGGCCCGCCCACACACGCAATGAAATGCCCCCTGTGACGCACTGATTGGTGAACCATCAGGTCACTCAACTGTAGGATTGGTCAACCATCATGTCACTCAACGCTATCCGCTGTAGGATGGCCCGCCCACACACACAATGAACTCCCCCCGTGATGCTCTGATTGGTCAACCATCACGTCACTCAACGCTATCCCCTGTATGATTGGTCAACCATCACGTCACTCAATGCTATCCCCTGTACGATTGGTCAGCCATCATGTCACTCAACGCTAATGAGTGGAATTTTGTGGTTTTTTGAACATTTTTTGTATACTGTCGGAACAATTTTTGGCTGACCAAAAAGTAAATATGCCTATGACACTTCCATAATCATAAGATTTCTTTTGATATAACATATGTGTAGGTACGCTCTATAACTTTTGAGTGTATAGAGTACAGACAGACAGACAGACAGACAGAGCAACCGCATTATATATATACTAGCTGGGGAGCCCCGCGTTGCGAGGGCAATTTTGGGGCGCTTGGTCTCCCTGCCCCTGTGTGTCCCCCCTCTCCCTGTCATGTCCTCTCCCTGTCCTATCCTTCCCTCCCCTCCCCTCCCCTCCCTCCCCTCCCTCCCCTCCCCTCCTCTCCCTCCCTCCCCTCCCTCCCTCCCCTCCCCTGTCTCCCTCCCCTCGCCCACCCCCACCCCTCCCCTCCCCCGCTCCCCCACTCCCCTCTGTCCCTCTCTCCGGCCCCTCCCCCTGCCTAGCGCCTGAGGTCCGGAGCTGAGGTCCCCCTCGTATGGCGCGGCTGAGGGACGGCCGCTGTGGGCGGGCGGGCGGCGCATGCGCGGTCAGTGCGGGTGGCGCATGCGCGGTCAGTGCGGGCGGCGCGAGCCCCCCGCGATTTCCCGAGGCTCACCCCCCCCGCGATTTCCCGAAGCTCTCCCCCCCACCCCCCCGCGATTTCCCAAGGCTCTCCCCCATCCCCCCCCGCGATTTCCCGAGGCTCTCCCCCCCGCGATTTCCTGAGGCTCTCCCCCCCCCGCGATTTCCCGAGGCTCTCCCCACCGCGATTTCCCGAGGCTCTCCCCCCCCCGCGATTTCCCGAGGCTCTCCCCCCCAACGGTTTCCCAAGGCTCTCCCCCCTTATTAAATTGTTATTTAATTCCCTAACACATCATTAAAATATTTACCTTAGTTCCCTAACACACAAAGTGTGGGGGAAAAAATTGTGAAAAATCAAGATGGCGGCCACTCACCTCGGTTCAGAAGGATAAGGCCTGCCCACACACGCACCGATTGGTCGACCGGTCAGGTCACCGAAGTGTAGGATTGGTCAATTGTCGAATCACTCGACACTCAACTGTAGGAAGGAACCCGCCGTCCGATTGGTGGACCTCGACGTCACACGGTCGCTAATGAGATGCTAATGAGCGGAACGCTGAACGTTTTTGGGATACCGCGGGCGGGATTTTTGTCCGGCCGAAACGTCAATACGCCTATGACCGGTCCGGAATCGCAAGCTTTCTTTTGAGGCAACGGGCGCGTCGGTACGCTCTGTAACTTTCAAACGTATAGATCACAGACAGACAGACAGACATCAGGACAGACAGAAGAGCCGCTTTATATATATAGACTAGCTGGGGAGCCCCGCGTTGCGAGGGCAATTTTGGGGCGCTTGGTCTCCCTGCCCCTGTGTGTCCCCCCTCTCCCTGTCATGTCCTCTCCCTGTCCTATCCCTCCCTCCCCTCCCCTCTCTCCCTCCCCTCCTCTCCATCCCCTCCTCTCCCCCCCTCCGCTCCCCCAGTCCCCTCTGTCCCTCTCTCCGGCCCCTCCCCCTGCCTAGCGCCTGAGGTTTGGTGCCGTTGCGATAGCGGCCGTGCCGGGACGGACCGGAGCTGAGGTCCCCCGCGTATCACGCGGCTGATGGACGGCCGCTGCGGGCGGGTGGTGCATGTGCGGTCAGTGCGGGCGGCACATGCGCGGTCAGTGCGGGCGGCGCGAGCCCCCCCGCGATTTCCCGAGGCTCGCCCCCCCGCGATTTCCCGAGGCTCTCCCCCCCCGCGGTTTCCCGAGGCTCTCCCCCCGCGATTTCCCGAGGCTCTCCCCCCCGCGATTTCCCGAGGCTCTCCCCCCCCGCGATTTCCCGAGGCTCTCCCCCCCCCCGCGATTTCCCGAGGCTCTCCCCCCCGCAATTTCCCGAGGCTCTCCCCCCCCGCGATTTCCCGAGGCTCTCCCCCCCCATTAAAATGTTATTTAATTCCTTAACACATCATTAAAATATTTACCTTAGTTCCCTAACACACAGAAAGTGTGGGGGAAAAAATTGTGAAAAATAAAGATGGCGGCCACTCACCTCGGTTCAGAAGGATAAGGCCCGCCCACACATGCACCGATTGGTCGACCGGTCAGGTCACCGAAGCGTAGGATTGGTCAATCGTCAAGTCACTCGACACGCAACTGTAGGAAGGAACCCGCCGTCCGATTGGTGGACCTCGACGTCACACGGTCGCTAATGAGATGCTAATGAGCGGAACGCTGAACGTTTTTGGGATACCGTGGGCGGGATTTTTGTCCGGCCGAAACGTAAATACGCCTATGACCGGTCCGGAATCGCAAGCTTTCTTTTGAGGCGACGGGCGCGTCGGTACGCTCTGTAACTTTCAAACGTATAGAACACAGACAGACAGACAGACATCAGGACAGACAGAAGAGCCGCTTTATATATATAGATAAGACTAGCTGGGGAGCCCCGCGTTGCGAGGGCAATTTTGGGGCGCTTGGTCTCCCTGCCCCTGTGTGTCCCCCCTCTCCCTGTCATGTCCTCTCCCTGTCCTATCCCTCCCTCCCCTCCCCTCCTCTCCCTCCCCTCCCCTCCTCTCCCTCCCCTCCCCTGTCTCCCTCCCTCCCTCCCTCCCCTCGCCCACCCCCACCCCCACCCCCACCCCCACTCCCCTCTGTCACTCTCTCCGGCCCCTCCCCCTGCCTAGCGCCTGAGGTCCGGAGCTGAGGTCCCCCGCGTATCGGGCGGCTGATGGACGGCCGCTGTGGGTGGGCGGGCGGCGCATGCGCGGTCAGTGCGGGCGGCGCATGCGCGGTCAGTGCGGGCGGCGCATGCGCGGTCAGTGCGGGCGGCGCGAGCCCCCCGCGATTTCCTGAGGCTCGCCCCCCCGCGATTTCCCGAGGCTCTCCCCCCCCCGCGATTTCCCGAGGCTCTCCCCCCCCGCGATTTCCCGAGGCTCTCCCCCCCTGCGATTTCCCAAGGCTCTCCCCCCACCCCCCGCGATTTCCCGAGGCTCTCCCCCCCCGCGATTTTCCGAGGCTCTCCCCCCCCTATTAAATTGTTATTTAATTCCCTAACACATCATTAAAATATTTACCTTAGTTCCCTAACACACAGAAAGTGTGGGGGAAAAAATTGTGAAAAATCAAGATGGCGGCCACTCACCTCGATTCAGAAGGATAAGGCCCGCCCACACACGCACCGATTGGTTGACCGGTCAGGTCACCGAAGCGTAGGATTGGTCAATCGTCGAGTCACTCGACACTCAACTGTAGGAAGGAACCCGCCGTCCGATTGGTGGACCTCGACGTCACACGGTCGCTAATGAGATGCTAATGAGCGGAACGCTGAACGTTTTTGGGATACCGCGGGCGGGAATTTTGTACGGCCAAAACGTAAATATGCCTATGACCGGTCCGGAATCGCAAGCTTTCTTTTGAGGTGACGCGCGCGTCGGTACGCTCTATAACTTTCAAACGTATAGAGAACGGACAGACAGACATCGGGACAGACAGACAGAAGAGCCGCTTTATATATATAGATATTAGAAATCTGCTCATGGTATCGTGTATTTCTCTGACTCATGGCTATTCCTTCACAGGTCACCCTGCAACCACGTCTCCGTAATGGCTATCAAATCATGGCCATTTATTTCTATTTTTGCCGTCAACTCATCTATCTTGTTACGAATGCTGCATGTATTCAGATAGAGCTTTTAATTTATTCTTTACCATTTTTACCCACTCTGAAACTATTTGCTGGTGCATGCTTACATTTGTACGCTCTGTCTCCTGTCACACTCTGGTTATCATTTCCCCCATCGCTACCCTGCACTATTCCGTTCTCCTTTCTCTGACTTTCTAAATTCCCCTTCACCTGAACCCCCTACCCCTCTCCCCCCCCTCCCCCCCACCCCCCCCACTATTAGTTTCAGTCTAGGTAGTGTCTAGCTTTTTGCCCATCATTGCAAACACTGAACTGGAAGTGCAGATGGTCTAACGTGGGTTGGTCTCTGGCTATATAGCAGGTAACGTGTGATCTCCAGTGTCGAGTCAGGATTTTTGCTTCTCCTTGGAGATGATACATGGGTGACAATGTTGGAAAGTGGGTCAGGACAAAACTGTCTGCTAACAATGTCTCATTTCCCAATAGAGAGACGCAGGAGTACAGATGACCATGAGGGAACATTGGTGAGTGTGCCTAGTCCCATTATTTTCCTGGAAGGTGAGAGTCGTCTGTCTAAGAAGCTGCTTGAAGAGAATGGTAAGTGAAGGTTCTTCAATAGGCCACTGTGAACCCTTCCAAACATAACCTCTTGGGCTTGATTTTAACTCAGCCGTCAGGTGGGCTTTGAGGCGTGTGGGGGATTAAAATCGCAAAACCTGGGGGTCGGGACCCCACCCGCCTGGTTCCCGACACCTAGCCATTTTAACCCAGGCATGTCTAATGGTTCCGAATCGGTCCCGCCTGCAACAGGCGGGACTGGTCTTTAGGGCCCTTAAACAGCACTCATTGGCCTTTATAATCCCATTTTTACAGGCCCTTGCCTGTTTAACCCTTTCCCCATGTAAAACACACCTGGTGGGGATCACGCCTGTGAAACCTGGCGTGAGCACTATTGGCTTGCTGACTATCAGCTGCAGGTCAACCATTAAAGAGGAGATTTGATCAGTCATCATTTGCAGGTGGCAGGACTTTGTTGTCTCAGGCCTGGGGCAACTTTTATCAGGCTTAACCACACCTGTGGAAGGTTGGAGCCTCACGCACTTCTCCAGTGTGACCCCCTGCGCAACCCCTCTCGCCAGCCTCACTCAGCGCTTCCTCAACTGAGGCATCTACCAGAAGCATGGGAGGCCTTTTTTTCCTTCCCGTCTTGGCATTAGAGGACCTCCAGCCCCATTCACGAAATGACACATGCCACAACTGCAGAAGTTGCCATCAGAATTTTTATGCAAAACAAACAACTGATGGCATTTTTACAAAATACACAACATTTCACCCAAGTGACTACCCTTGTGACTATTTGTGCTTTATTTTCCTCTTACGCGTGCTCCTACGTAGTGGTTCCCCTGTGGCTTCAGCAGATGTGGAGGCCCCTTGCTCACTTTCCTGCTGCTCCTGTCTCGACACCTTTGGCAGGCGTCCTCTGGGGTGGCGAGCCTGTGAGGGCTCGTCAGCAGTCTGCTGCTCCTGCGGCTGTGCAGGAGTTGAGACGTCTATCTCAGTTGGGTATGGACTCCAGCGGGGCTCTGACCGAGGGCTCTGCAGTGGCATGGAAGTGTGAGCGCTTGGAGATGAGCCCCCACTTCCTTGAGGGCTGCCACCAACCTCCCTCTCATGGGTCAGGTCCCACTCAGTGCCTGCAAGTGGCTTGAGAGCACCTTGCTGCACATCAGGGGGGCCATGGGGACCCATATTTGCAATGGCAATCCTACTCAGAAGGACTTCCATGAAGGTCTGGTTTCTCTGTTCAATAGATGCCCATCGCTCCTCAAGAGATGTCATTCTATTCTGAACACTCACCATGTTTTCCATACCCTGGCGACTAACCTCCTCCATGGCCGTAGCCCTCCTCTCCTCTACCGTAGCCAGCCTTACCATGGAGGCAGCAATCATTTCCACGTAGGTAGCCATCCTTTCCGTGTTGATGCGTTCATGCGCCAATGACTCCACAAAGGCTCTGCTCATGTTCACTATGGACTCCTCCATTCGCTCCACACTCGCAGTGACCCTAGAGACAAAACCTGCCAGAGACTCCTGCATCTGTGCCTGGAGTTCCATCACCTCTGATCTTACGGATGGACCAAGAGGCAGCGGGTCGACATGCATCTGAGCCGAGCTGGCAGAGTCCTGCGCCCTCTGACGAGGACTCTCCATTGCTGTCCCTGTCTCCACAATCTGCTGATGCTCACTTGTGAGCTGTGATGCACCAGGTGACAACTGTACTCTATGTCCCGAAGGTCCCACCGAGGAGTGAGTTTCTGTGCTGGTGCTGGGTGCACTTATTTCTGCTGACGCTGCGCCCTTAGATGTTGCAGATTCCTCTGAGGAGTTTGGCTGCTCAGGCTATTCCTCCTGTACAGTGGGGACGGGGACTCCCGATGGTCCTGTGGGGGAGTCAAGGAAAAAGTTAGAGATGTGAGGCCAAGGTTACATGCACATTGCATTTTGCAGATGATCATAAGTCCATATGATGTAGCTTCAGAATCATTATTAGCGACTCATGCAATGCCAATGAGAGAGATGGAAAACTATTCTGTCACCAGCTTGCGGGGATGCACCTGTCTCTCCTTCCCCACCTTCTGCATCTATGTCAGCCCGACAATCTCCAGGACGCCTTCCTCCCAGGGGGTGAGCTGGGCTAATGAGGGCGGCCCTCCTCCTGTCCTGGCTCGCTCTCTCCTGTTGTGAGCTCTCTTTTCCTGCAATGAGGGAGACAAGTGGAGGTTGAGTGAGGATGAAGGAGTGAGTGCAGAGATTGCACAGCATAGATACTTAGAAGGAGACAAAGATGGAGTGAGGTTGCAAGACCAAGGGTCCTCCCTGTGTGTTGTCATTTGTGTTCAAAGCATCAGAGTGAGCGGGAGTGTGAGGGCTGCATGGTGGAATAGTTATGTGAATGTGAGCATAGAGAGAGAGTGAATGGGTAAGGGTGCATGGATGTGAGTCAAGTGGGATGTAGAGGAAGAGATTGCTAAAGCTGAGTGCCGGTGAGGAAAGGCAATGGGGATCAGATTGAGGGTGATGGAAACTTCATACATTACTTACTTTTCCAGTGCGATGAAGGTCACAGAAGTCACAGAAACCCCACAGTGCAGATAGAGGCCATTTCGGCCCATCGAGCCTGCACCGACACATATCCCACCCGATCCCCGTAACCCCTACACCAACACATGTCCCACCCTATCCCTGTAACCCCATGTATTTAATCCCCCTAACACTAAGGGTCAATTTATCATAGCCAATCAACCTAACCTGCACATCTTTGGACTGTGGGAGGAAACCGGAGCACCCGGAGAAAACCCACGCAAACACGGGGAGAATGTGCAAACTCCACACAGACAGTCACCCGAGGCCGGATTCGAACCCGGGACTCTGGTGCTGTGAGGCAACAGTGCTAACCACTATGCCACCGTGTTGCCATGGAATCTTTTCCTGCACTGCATCCAGGTGTGCCGTGTGAGCCCCAAGGAGTTGACTTCCCCTACCACCTGTATCCACACAGCCTTGGTCTGACTGGGAGGCCTCTTCCTCCCTGAAGAAAGGAACAGGACCTCCCTGTGGGCCCTAGCACCATCCAGCAATGCCTGGAGTGAAGCCTCATCAAATTTGGGGGCAGCTCTTGCCCTCCCGCTGGCCGTTGCTCCTGCAGGCTCCTGTGCCATCTCAATGGTGAAGTTTGGAAGCCTGCAGAAGAAGCAAGGCTTGCTGTGGGCCCTAAAAGCAGCAGCAATGATGACGTCATATTCTGTGACTTTCTGACTGGAAATATTCAATTGCCAAGGCTTCCCACACGTTGGAAATCAATTGGCCAATTGAGTGAAAATTGCATCAATCTCACAGACCCATTTAGATTAATGTGGGAAACACCAAATTCGGGGAACCCGACAATTCCCCGCACCTGAGTTAAAATCAAGCTACTTGTGTCTCCCAATAGATGCTGCTGGGTCTCCTTCTGTTTCTGCGTGGAGCAGCCATTGGCTTCATGGTGGTGGCTCTGTCCCTGTTGGTCGTGATGGCTGCAGTGTACAGGATGAAGAAACCAAGAGCTCTCTCTTCCCAATGTAGTGAGATTGAACTGTAGACCTGAACAAGTAAACCAGCTGGACAGAAAACTGTGCCTTTTGGGTGTTGATGTGAATCATGATATGGCTAGTAGTAAGTCCTAGGTACACTAGTAGTTAAAATTAAATCCCACTGCTGACTGGAGGGACAAGGTGTAAACTCAGGGAAGCTTTACTGTCAGACATGGTAACAATCTAATCCAGCACTCCTTCTGTTCAGTTAATGTTGGTTGAAGTTAGGCCCCCCTGCAGCCCCCCAAAAAAGCCCTGGCTTTTGTCAGCTGACAAGGTGGGGGGGGGCATTGGGAAATCCTTTTGCTCTAAAGAATTTCCTGATTACACTGTGCATTAGTACTTAACATTGTTTTCGGGCTGCCCTGCACTCAACTTCCAACCAATTTTACTTTGTTTTTTTGAGGATTAGACCTTAGATTGACTTGGATCCTGGGAAAGAATGTGTAGGTAACTTGGTTTGTTCTATGCAAAAGCATGAGTGTGGCACAGGATCAAGATGTCTTAAGGCTGCTGCAGTGGTGCCTCTGAGAAGCTTCACCTATCTTGCCTGCAAGGGTGGTACTTACTTTCTCCTTTCTCATTTCTCGCCTGCTCCCTCCTTCCCTGCAGCTGCCTGTTTGCCATGTGCCTATGATGGACTGCAGGCTGAGTGCTTTTATGCGTAGTGTGCTAATTGTTTGGCATGGCACCTCAAGCGAACAGTTGAGGACTTTTTCTACAGATGCTCAGGCTCCTGCCTGTAGGTCTAGCAGACCTTTAGTGGAACAGTATTTCTCTTTGGACTGGGTTGGGGATTGATGGCAAGAACTGAGCCACAGCTGCACTGATCTCATTAGACCCAACACCAATGACTGGCTGGTCAGTGAAGCAGTGCCCTGCAGTGGGGACATGGCTGGCATGGACATAGGTGATGGTGGCAATGTCTCTCCCACTGCCTACATGGCAGAACTGTCTAGGGCTTCAGCTGCTATGATTATCGCATCAATCCCAACCACATTACAGCCAGCCACCTTACCAGTTGAGTGTATGAAGGATATATGTCTCCCTTTGCCTTAAGGGCAAGTGTGATAGCAGAAAGTGTGGAGCTCACTGATGCCCATTTTTAGTCTACCCGCTGGCTCCTATTCTCCATGGGGAGGAGGGTGAGAACCGTAGCCTGGAAGTTGAATCTAGAAATTGTGAATATGAAGGATGTATTTTAGCAGCTCAATGTTGTATGAAGGACTCCGGGGGGGGAAAATTTGGTTGCTTTGCGCCTCCCGTTCGTGCCCTAAGAGGGCAGTAATGGGGTTCAAACAACTAGTGCCCGGGCACAGCGATTTTTGCACCGCTCGCGAAATTGACCAGGTTTTGCAGTGGCGCTCAACACTATCGCCACGATCTCCTGCGCCCGCAGATTGTGACATCAGTCGAGTGTGCAACGCCCCGGTAGCGCCCTGGACTGGATATTAGTGGCTCCACCTGCTGCTAGCAACGACAGGTTGAGGGGAACCTTTTGCAGTCGGGAAGGGACTGGGGAGTGCTATTTAAAGGCGACCGCTTCCTGCCTTTTTTGTCTGACATTTTTGCGCCACGCATTCAGAGAGACAGAGACTTCTGGAAAGATTCAACGCTGTGTGAAGGAGTTTTGGGTACTGAGCAGCACTTTGCAGTATCATTTTGTATTAACCTTCCTTGCATCGATTACAGAAGAGACTATGGGGGCTACACGCTGAGCTCATTCCCAAGGCCTCTCCATTGTTCTTTCCAGCAGATTTGATTTACAGGTCTTTCAAGGCTGGAATGAGCAGGGTGTGCAGGATGGAGAGCAAGATCGACACCCCTTTAAGAACTGGCCAGCACCCGTGTGTCTGTTCCATTGCTGACTGACATCACATGAGCTTCGCCAGCGCTCTGAGGTAGCACCTTGCTCCTTGGTGTTAGCGCCTTAACACAGGTGTGTAACATCAGATTTAGTGCTCCAATCACCTCCAGGGGCGATAGAAGCCACGTTTGCAGTCAGAGGTGATAATTTGCACCAGATGCTAATCTTTGCGCCCGGTTGATAATTGCGCCCCAAACGGCGATCCCAAATTCCTTCCCCGCCGCACCACCCCCCCCAGGAGTTTAGGTTGCAATGGCCCAGATTTTGTGGACAAAATGCTGTGTGAACCGCTGTTAATGTACCGATTGGCCAGCAAAGATACTCCATGAATTTCAAATCCCCACCAGTTGCTGATTGATTTGTGCCTCTCCACCATTAGTTTTGCATAAACGGCATCTTTCCCTTAACCTGCTTTGTTTTAATAAAGTTGCTGCATTTGTAGATTTGCCAGAGTTCAGTCTCTTGTGTAAGTACCCTTTTAATGACTGATCCCCTCTATGGCCCTGATAGTGAACAAAATGTAGAGCCTCAATCCTTCACATTGTGAATTGTTCCACATTTTACAAATTCTTGCTTTGCCTCTTCTGATCTGACATTGAATTTACCCTCTCTAATTTACCATCCTTCTCAGTTAATTTTTTAATCCTCTAATCAAGGAGATGCACCTGTTGTTCTCCCAGTGTCCTGTTGTCCTCACCATGCTGGTTATCACCTCACGCTTCCACCAACTTGGTTGGCAAAATTTTTAAAAAACTAAAGTCAATCCATGACCGTATTGGCAGGAGTGACCACAGCACAGTCCTTGAGGAGATGAAGTCCCCTCTTCACTATAGACACCCTCCATTGTGTTGTGTGGCACTATCACTGTGCTAAATGTGATAGATTCAGAACAGATCTAGCAGCTCAAAACTGGGCAGCTATGAGGCACTGTGGGCCATCAGCAGCAGCAGAATTTTACTCCACCACAGTCTGTAACCTCACGGCCTGATATATCACTCACTCTACCATTAACATCAAGCCAGGCGGCCAACCCTGGTTCAATAAGGAGTGTAGAAGAGCATGCCCAGAGCAGCACCAGGCGTACCTAAAAATGAGGTGCCAACCTGGGGAAACTGCAGCACAGGACTATATGCATACTGAAGCAGCATGTTATCGACAGAGCTAAGCGATCCCACAGCCAATGGATCAGATCAAAGATCTGCAGTCCTGCCACATCCATTTGTGAATGGTGGTGGACAATTTAGCAACTAACAGTGGGGAGGAAGAGGAGGGTCCATGAACAACCCCATCCTCAAGGATCGCAGAGCCCAGCATCTGACTGCAAAAGACAAGGTTGAAGCGTTTGCAACCATCTTCAGCCAGAAATGCCAAGTGGATGATCCATCTCGGCTTCCACCTCAGGTCCCCACCATTACAGAAGCCAGTCTTCAGCCAATTCGATTCATTCCACGTGATATCAAGAAATGGCTGAACATACTGGATACAGCAAAGGCTATGGGCCCCGACAATAATTGGTGCTGTCTTGCTGAAAACTTGTGTTCTAGAACGAGCCGCTTCTCTAGCCAAGCTCTTCCAATATATAGTTCCAACACCGGGATCTACCCGACAATGTGGAAAATTGCCCAGGTAGGTCCTGTCCACAAAAAGCAGGACAAATCCAATCAGGCCAATTACCGCCCCGTCAGTCTACTCCCAATCATGAGCAAAGTGTCGTTAACAGTGCTATCAAGCGGCACTTACCAAAAATATGCTCACTGATGCTCAGGTTGGGTTCTGCCAGGACCACTCGGCTCCAGACAGTAAAACTGAAGTCAATTGGAATCATGGGGAAAATCTCAACTGGCTGGAGTAATACCTAGTACAAAGGAAGATGGTTGTGGTTGTTGGATGCCAATCATCTCAGCCCCAAGACATCACTGCAGGGGCTCCTCAGGGCAGTGTCCTAGGCCCAACCATCTTCAGCTGCTTCATCAATGACCTTCCCTCCATCATAAGGTCAAAAGTGGGGATGTTCGCTGATGACTGCACAGTGTTCAGCGCTGTTCAGAACTCCTCAGATAATGATGCAGTCCAAGCCCACATGCATCAAGACCTGGATGATATTCAGGCTTGGACTGATAAGTGGCAAGTAACATTCACACCACACTAGTGCCAGGCAATGATTATCGCCAACAAGAGAGAGTATAACCACTGCCCCTTGACATTCAATGGCATTACCATCACCGAATCCCTCATCGTCAGCATCTTGGGGATCACCATTAACCAGAAATTAAGCTGGACCAGCCACATAAATACTGTGGCTACAAGAGCAGGTCAGAGGCTGGGTATTCTGCGGCAAGTGTCTCACCTCCTGACTCCCGAAAGCCTTTCCACCATCTACAAGGCACAAGTCAGGAGTTTGATGGAAAACTCTCCACTTGCCTGGATGAGTGTAGTTCCAACAACACTCAAGAAGTTCAACACCATCAAGGACAAAGCAGCTCACTTGATTGGCAGCGCATGCACCACCTTAACCATTCACTGACTCCACCACTGGCGCACTGTGGCTGCAGTGTGTACCATCTACAAGAGTCACTGCAGCAACTCGCCAAGGCTTCTTCGACAGCACCTCCCAAACTCTATCACCTCAAAGGACAAGGGCAGCAGGCAAATGGGAACACCACCACCTCCAAGTTACCCTTCAAGTCACACACCATCCTGACTTGGAAATATATCGCATTTCCTTCATCATCGCTGGGTCAAAATCCTGGAAATCCCTCCCTAACAGCACTGTGGGAGTACCATCACCACATGGACTGCAGCGGTTCAATAAGGCAGCTCATCATCACCACCACCTTCTCAAGGGCAGTTAGAGATGGGCAATAAATTCTGGCCTTGCCAGCAATGCCCACACACCAGGAATGAAAAAAAAACCTTGTATAGTCTATAATGTTTACATTCTGCATTTAATTGTTCATTTATTGTTTTTGATCTGAGCTAGATTAACCAATTTGTATATACAATGCCCAGATATAAATGAGAAGGATCCAAAGGGATGGACAGGAGGAATCATTGGAAGAACAAAGGTCCTACTAGGTTGATTTTTTAATGGACTAATCTGTTGTCCACCTATTTGGTCATTGTGTGGCGATGCCGGAGTTGGACTGGGGTGGACAAATGTAAGAAGGCACACAACACCAGGTTATAGTCCAACAGCTTTATTTGAAGTCACAAGCTTTCGGAGCGCTGCTCCTTCATCAGGTGAAGTGGAGAGATGCATAAAGACACTGCTTATATAGTCAGAGAATAATGTCAGATGTTTACAGGTAATTTTTCTAACTGCCATTTATCACACCTCGGCAGAGAGATAATCACAGCAATCAAAGGTGTGAATGGTGTCCAAACAGGTCAGTCAGGAAAACATTACGGCCTAGAAATTCGATTGGTAGCGCCGGCGCTGAGCGCCTAAAGAGACCTAGAATTGGGCCGATACCCTATGTTGGGGCGGTCGCTATGAAGATAGCGACAACTCAGATATTGACTATACATTTTGCGCCTGCGCTAAGTGTTTGCACGTGCCCGCGAGCGCAAGCAGATCATGACGTCATTTCAGTGTGCAACGCCTTTTAGGAGCGCCTGAGCACATATTGGGTGGTGCCCGGAGTCTTAGCGCCCAGCGCTATTAGTGACAGTTCGAGGGAGGGCTAACAGGCCCTTCTCGGAGTAGGGGGCGCTATTTAAAGGGGACAGCTTTAGTGCAGAATCTTCTGCCACTTGGCCTGCTCATTGCGATCGTTGCTAGAGAGAGTTGGCGAGCTAATGTGGAGCGGAGTTCTGGGAATTTAGCTTTACAGTACTTGGGACCTTCAACCCTGTCCGAAGCACTTGCAGCACTACACCTAAAAGCCTTTTGACCAACTGGCATCGGAATGAGAGTTTGTTTGGAGGGCGATGGCCTCATCGCCCAACATTGTGAAGGGGCAGAGAGATGGCGGGAGAGAGGGCCGGGATTGGCCAGAAGGAGGAGGGGCAATGGAGGTCGGCCAATCCGACGGGAAGCTGCGAGGGTCTTTAGGCAGCAGGTGACAAGCCTTGACATGTCGGAGGAGCAGTGTTTGGGAAGGCTCCGATTCTGGAGGGACAGTGTTACTGATCTGTGCCACCTGCTTGGTCAGGATCTGCAGCCGCGTATATGCTGCAGAACCTCTCTGTCCGTGATGGCTAAACTGACTGATGGCCTCCATTTTTATGCCAACGGATCCTTTCAGTCAGCCACTGGGGACATTGCGACTGTCGCTCAGGTTGCAGTCCACTGTTGCATCCGGCAAGTTACAGATGCCCTTTATAGGCGAAGGCGTCAATTCATTACCTTCCCTCGGACCCTGCACAAGCAGGCGGAGGGCGCGCAGGGTGTCACTTCTATTGCGGACTTCCCCATGGTGCAGGGGGCGAGTGACAGCACACACGTGGCTTTGAGGGCGCCATGCCATCATCCATAGGACTTCCGCAACCGCAAGGGGTTCCACTCCCTCAACATGCAGCTGGTCTGTGACCACCCCCAAATCATCATGGCAGTCACCGCGCATTTCCCAGGGTGCAGCCACGATGCCTTTATCCTGCGGTTTACCTCAGTTTGTTACCTTTTTGAGGGGCTGCCTCGAAGACGAGGCTGGCTTACTGGGGACAAGGGCTATCCTCTCTGGCCATGGCTGATGACAACACTCCGTGTGGCTGACACTCCAGCAGAAGAGCTGATCAGCAGCGGCCATCAGGCGACCAGGCACAGTAAACAGCACACTATTGGTGTTGTCAAAAAGCGTTTCCAACATCTGGAAGATTCGGGGGATCCCTGCAGTACGCGCCGCAGCAAGTGGGACACATCGTCGTCGTCTGCTGCATACTCCACAACTTGGCGAATCGACGCACCCAGCCAATTCCAGCTGTCCCTCAATGACCAGCAGAGCAGGCGGAGGAGGAGGAGGAGGAAGATGAGGAGGAGGAGGAGGAGGAAGAGCAGGCGGAGGAGGAGGAGGAGGAGGAGGAGGAAGAGCAGGCGGAGGAGGAGGAGGCGGAGGAGGAGGAGGAAGAGGAAGAGCAGGCGGAGGAGGAGGAGGAGGAGGAGGAAGAGCAGGCGGAGGAGGAGGAGGAGGAGGAGGAAGATGGAAGGGCTGCTGAAAGTGGAAGGGCCATACGTCAGAGGCTCATCTGGACTCGTGGCGAGACCCCTGTGGTGGAATGCTGAGAGTCTTAACTCATGCGCACTTTGGATGTTTGAGGGCCTCTGAATGCCAGCATCACTGAAACTAGTCACATGCACCATGCCACATTGAAACTTCTGTTTATTGGCACAAAAGTCTTTCATTACAGCTGAACAACGTAATGTCAACAGAAACCATAACTTTCAAAATAACTGTGAACTGTTCGGCCAAGCCGCAAAACTCAACAAACCTTCTGCAAATATAACAACAGGTGAGGGTGTCCTTGAATTTGGACAAACAAACGTCTCAGCATCTCCCGGCCCCTTGAGGGAGAACGACTTCTCTTTCGCGCCCGGCCCCTTCCCTCCCTGCTGCTCCTACGTAATTGGACCCCAGTGGCGGCCTCAAGGCTGGGGGACGCCTGCTGACTGTCTGGAAGCGCAGAAGCCCCTGAGGGACAGCCTGGCCGACCTCTGGGCTTGGAGGGTGCGGACGTAGGATGCTTGATGTGACCATGGCTGGAAGCAGTGTGGCCTGCAGGTGATGGCAGCTGCAATGCAGGCGTCCCAGCGCTGGCATGTGCAATGGTCTCCTGCCGAGAGAGGACACCTGCACCATGGTCGGACGACACACTGGCTATCTGAGGGGAGCGGCTCGGCTCATCCACCACAATCGCATGCTCCACTGATTCTTGGCCTTGTATGGGACTGAAAGGGCCCGGGGTGATCCTAACTGATAAAGAGAGGGTGGCTACAGTGAGAGATCGCGTTGCGTCAATCTGGCTGTGGAGGAGCCCAGCAAGTGACTGCATGGCAACAGTGAGGACCTGTGTGCCAGGTGCCAGTGCTTCGGAGAAGGCCTGGACAGTTCTTCCCATTGCTTCGGACAAGGCAGGTGCCGACCGCTCCACTGCCTCGGACAAGCCCTGCACAGACCTTTCCAGGGATTGTCCGAAGCCCTGAACAGTCCTTTCCATAGCCGACTCAAAGCCATGGACAGTCCTCTCCATTGTTGGGCCGAAGCCCTGGATAGTCCTGTCCATTGTTGCCCCAAAGCCCTGGAGAGTCCTCTCCATTGTTGCCCCGAAGTCCAACATACTCTTAGCCAATGAATCTATTGACTCAGGCATCTTCTTGACTGCAGCCATCAGCTCCGTGTGTCTGACCCGGGCCTGTTTGCTCATCTCAGCCAGGCGACGCACCTCATCTGCACTCTGTGCAGCAGTCATCACGAACTGCCTTGCCCTCCGGGGAGACGGTGGCCGAATTTGCCTATCCCCTGTGCGTTGCTGCATGCCGCTCGGTCTGGCAACTGGTCCACCCTCAGAGCACCCCCCCGTCCCCTCCAGGGGACTACTATCCCCAGTCTGTAGATGTGTCAGCTCCCCGGATTCTGCAACGGCTGGTCCGGATTCCTCCTGGTCCTCGCCTCCGGTGGCACTGGCACTGGCAGCTTCAGCGCGTTGAGCCCGAGTTGGTGCTGCTTCATCTGAAAGTGGGAGGTGGAAGAGTGGCTTTAGCAAAAGGACAGCTTTACTGAAAGGCATGCCAGATTGCGGCAAGGCTCTGACATGGCTGCACACTGAGGATGCATGCTGGCGGGGGGACCAAGTGGAAGGCAACAGGTGAAAAAGGTGAGAGTCTTACCCTCGCTGTCGGTAATGGGGTCGGCAGATGCAGTGGTCACAGGACCAGACAGACGTCCTCCAAGTATCTGGTGCACTCTCTCCTCCAGATCCGTGAGAGTGACCACTTGTGGAGGCCCGCCACCGGTTCGACGCTGCTCCTTTCGGATCATCGCCAGCTTGGACTGCAGGGGAAAGAAGGGGAAGTTCTGTAACATGATGCCTTGAGAGATCATCGTATGCCCCCCATGGTGCAAGAGCCCTTACATGAGGCCTTGAGACATCTGTCCATGTGTGTGCCCAGAAAGGGCCATGGGTGCATGCTGACAGATGGCCATTGGGGCATCATTGCAGCAGGGTGCCCGAAGACAGCTGCAGATGGAGGGAATCAGAAGTTTGCTAAACCATCGCTCACCCTAACGATCCGTGTGAGGTCATTGAATTTCTTCCTGCACTGAACAGGGGTCCTGGTCGCCATGCTGCTGGAGTTGACCCTCACAGCAACCTCCCTCCAAGATCGTCGGTAAGCCTTCTGATTCGGCCTCTTCCCATTATCCGGATACAGGACCTCTCGACGGCATTCAACTGCAGCCACCAAGTGGTCCAGAGCCTCAGTGCTGAAACGCTCTGCTCTCTGTCTAACCTTCTCCATGCTGAACAAGTTTGTAACGCCAGGCAAGGGCAAGCGCTGATTCTGAGGCCTACAGGGTGTTGGGTGTTGAAGCTCCGGCTGACTGACCCACCCCTTTAAGAGCCGGCCGGCGCCTGGAGGTCTCGTGGTTTCCCGTAATTGAGATCACCTGCGCTGTGCCCGTCCGCGTCGATATTGAGTAGCGCCTGAACTTTTGCGCCTTAAGAGCACCGTGCAATGGCTGAATTAGCGCCTCAATCCCCTTTGGGGGCGATGCAACCCAATATCTCGTCAGGCAGCGATAACTTTCGTCTGGCTATAAATTAGCGCTCTGCCAGTTCTAATGCCTCAAGCGGGGCTATACCCAATTTCTAGGCCTACATCAAAGAACAATGAGGTGGGGGTCACAAGGGGTCAAATGTTGCAGATGCTGGGGTCTGTGTGAAAAACAAAAAAACAGACAAAAAACATTTTTAATTTTTTTTTTGCAGGAAATCACAGCAGGTCCGGACACATCTGTGTAGAGAGAACAAGCCAACGACGACTCGAGTCTGGATGACCCTACATCAGGTGGGGTTACATGTAGTGTGACATGAACCCAAGATCCCGGTTCAGGCCGTCCTCATGTGTGCGGAACTTGGCTATCAGTTTCTGCTCGACGATTTTGCGTTGTCGTGTGTCTCGAAGGCTGCCTTGGAGAATGCTTACCCGAAGATCGGAGGCTGAATGTCCTTGACTGCTGAAGTGTTCCCCGACTGGGAGGGAACACTCCTGCCTGGCGATTGTTGCGCGGTGTCCGTTCATCTGTTGTCGCAGTGTCTGCATGGTCTCGCCGATGCACCATGCTCCGGGGCATCCTTTCCTGCAACGTATGAGGTAGGCAACGTTGGCCAAGTCACATGAGTATGTACCATGTACCTGGTGGGTGGTGCCCTCATGTGTGATGATGGTATCTGTGTTGATGATCTGGCATGTCTTGCAGAGGTTGCTGTGGCAGGGTTGTGTGGTGTCGTGGTCACTGTTCTCCTGAAAGCTGTGTAATTTGCTGCGAACGATAGTCTGTTTGAGGTTAGGCGGCTGTTTGAAGGCGAGTAGTGGAGGCGTGGGGATGGCCTTAGCGAGGTGTTCGTCGTCATCGATGACATGTTGAAGGCTGCGAAGAACATGGCGTAGTTTCTCTGCTCCGGGGAAGTACTGGACGATGAAGGGTACTCTGTTGGTTGTGTCCCGTGTTTGTCTTCTGAGGAGGTCTATACGATTTTTCGTTGTGGCCCGTCGGAACTGTCGATTGACGAGTCGAGCGTCATATCCCGTTCTTACGAGGGCGTCTTTCAGCGTCTGTAGGTGTCCATCGCGTTCCTCCTCATCTGAGCAGATCCTGTGTATTCGCAGGGCTTGTCCATAGGCGATGGTTTCTTTAACATGGTTAGGGTGGAAGCTGGAGAAGTGGAGCATCGTGAGGTTGTCCGTGGGCTTGCGATAGAGTGAAGTGCTGAGTTGTCCGTCTTTGATGGAGATTCGTGTGTCCAAGAATGAAACCGATTCTGAGGAGTAGTCCATGGTGAGTTTGATGGTGGGATGAAACTTGTTGATGTTATCGTGTAGTCTTTTCAGTGACTCTTCGCCATGGGTCCATAGGAAGAAAATGTTGTCGATGTATCTGGTGTATAGCATTGGTTGGAGGTCCTGTGCAGCGAAGAAGTCTTGCTCGATCTTGTGCATGAAGATGTTGGCGTATTGGGGTGCGAATTTGATCCCCATGGCTGTTCCGTGTGTTTGGGTAAAGAACTGGTTGTCGAAGGTGAAGACATTGTGGTCAAGGATGAAGCGAATGAGTTGTAGGATGGCGCCTGGAGATTGGCTGTTGTTGGTGTTGAGTACTGAGGCTGTCGCAGTGATGCCGTCATCGTGGGGGATACTGGTGTAGAGTGCCGAGACGTCCATCGTGGCGAGGAGTGTTCCTGGTTCAACTGGTGGTGCGGTCAACCATGGTCAGGATGTGTGAAAAACCATGGGAGGGTGGGAGTGGTCCTACCAGGTCCACGTTGACATTGTCAAAACATCGCTCCGGAACTGTGAAGGTGGCCAATGGAGCTTTGATGTGGCGCTGTACCTTGGCCTTTTGGCAGACCACACAGGTTTCGGCCCAGTCGCGGACATCTTTATGCACGCCATGCCATACAAATTTTGCTAACATCAGCTTCTGAGAGGCCTTCATTCCTGGGTGTGACAACCCATGTATGGCGTCGAACACTTTGCGGCACCAGACGACCGGCACGACAGGGTGAGGATCCTGTACGGAGACGTCACACAACAGCGTGTTACCTGCCGAATGGAACTGGATGTCGGCCAACTGGAGGCCAGTGATGGCCGTTCTGTAAGCTTGGACTTCCGGGTCTGAGGCTTGGTCCGCTGCCATGAGGGCGTAGTCGATGCCCAAATGAACCGTATTGACAATCGCGCGGGAGAGGCAGTCTGCCGCCAGGTTGTCCTTACTGGCCACGTGCTGTATATCCGTGGTGAATTCGGATATGTAGGTCAGTTGACGCTGGTGTCGAGCTGACCACGGTTCGGCGGTCTGGGCCATTGCAAAGGTTAGCGGCTTTTGGTCCACAAAGGCGGTGAAAGGACGTTCTTCCAATAGGAACCGAAAATGGCGGATGGCCAGAAAAAGGGTGAGCAACTCCCAGTCAACCGTGCTGTATGCTCTCTTGTTCTGCCGTAGTTGACGGCTGAAGAATGCCAAAGGCTGCCACGTCCCGTTCACCCACTGCTGTTGCACGGCACCGACTGCGTAGTCCGATGCGTCAGTGGTGAGGGCGATGGTGGCTCCTGGCAGCGGGTGCGCCAGCATAGTCGCATTGGCTAAGGCGCTTTTGGTGTCGGCGAACGCTTGGGCCTTGTCATCCGTCCAGTCTACCGGGCTCTTGCCAGTCTTGCCCTTGAGGGCCTCGTACAGGGGCTGCATGAGTAGTGCCGCCTTAGGCAAGAAACGGTGGTAAAAGTTTACCATGCCTAGGAATTCCTGCAGGGCCTTTACGTTCTGCGGGCGTGGAAAGGATGTCACCGCCTATACCTTCGAAGGTAAAGGAACTGCTCCCTCTGAGGTGATGCGATGCCCCAGGAAGTGAATTTGGTGCCGGCCAAATTGACACTTGGCCGAGTTGATAATAAGAACATAAGAAATAGGAGCAGGAGTAGGCCATACGGCCCCTCGCGCCTGCTCCGCCATTCAATAGGATCATGGCTGATCTGAACCTAGACTCACATCCACTTCCCTGCCCTCTCCCCATAACCCCTAATTCCCTTGTCTGCTAGGAAAATATCTATCTCCATTTAAATTTATTTAATGTTGCAGCTTCCACAGCTCTCTGGGGTAGCAAATTCCATAGATTTACTACCCTCTGAGTGAAGAAGTTTCTCCTCATCTCAGTTTTGAAAGGGCAGCCCCTTATTCTAAGATTATGCCCCCTAGTTCTAATCTCAATCATCAGCGGAAACATCCTCACCGCATCCACCCGATCAAGCCCCTTCACAATCTTATATGTTTCGATAAGATCGCCTCTCATTCTTCTGAACTCCAATAAGTAGAGTCACAACCTACTCAACCTTTCCTCATACGTCAACCCCCTCATCTCTGGAATCAACCGAGTGAACCGTCTCTGAACCACCTCGAGAGCAAGTATATCTTTTCTTAAATATGGAAACCAAAACTGCACACAGTATTCCAGGTGTGGCCTCACCAATACCCTGTATAACTGCAGCAAGACATCCCTGTATTTATACTCCATCCCCCTAGCAATAAAAGCCAAGATTCCATTGGCCTTCCTGATCACCTGCTGCACCTGCATACTAACTTTTTGTGTTTCATGCACCAGGACCCCCAGATCCCTTTGTACTGTAGCACTTTGCAGTTTCTCTCCATTTAGATAATAACTTGCTCTTTGATTTTTTCTGCCAAAGTGCATAACCTCACACTTTCCAACGTTATATTGCATCTGCCAAATCTCTGCCCACTCACTTAGCCTGTCTATGTCCTTTTGCAGGTTTTTTATGTCCTCCTCACTCACTACTTTCCCTCCCATCTTTGTATCGTCGGCAAACTTGGATATGTTGCACTCGGTCCCTTCCTCCAAATTGTTAATATAGATTGCAAAGAGTTGGGGTCCCAGCACTGACACCTGCGGAACACCACTAGTTACTGATTGCCAGCCCGAGAACGAACCATTTATCCCAACTCTTTGTTTTCTGTTAGATAGCCAATCTTCCACCCATGCCAGTATATTATCCCCAATCCTGTGATTTTTTATCTTGATCACTAATCTTTTGTGTGGAACCTTGTCAAATGCCTTTTGGAAGTCCAAATACACTACATCCACTGGTTCCCCTTTATCCACCCTGTATGTTACATCCTCAAAGAATTCGAGCAAATTTGTCAAACATGACTTCCCCTTCGTAAAACCATGCTGACTCTGTCCTATTAAATTATCTTTATCCAAATGCTCTGTTACTGTATCCTTAATAATGGACTCCAACATTTTGCCAACCACACATGTTAGGCTAACTGGTCTATAGTTTCCAGCTTTTTGTCTACTTCCCTTCTTAAATAAGGGTGTTACATTAGCAGTTTTCCAATCTGCCGGGACCTTTCCTGAGTCCAGGGAGTTCTGGAAAATAATCACCAATGCATCCACAATCCCTACCGCCACTTCTCTCAAGACCCTAGGATGTAGGCCATCAGGTCCAGGGGATTTATCCGCTTTAAGTCCCATTATTTTACTGAGTACCATCTCCTTAGTGATATTTGTTCCGCGTCTTTGCCATCTCCATGTTCCCCACCACTAGTTTCCCGGTCCCATCCTCTAAGGGACCAACGTTCACTTTAGCCACCCTTTTTCTTTTTATATAGCTGTAGAAACTCTTGCTATCTGTTTTTATATTTTTTGCTAGTTTACTTTCATAATCTATCTTCCCTTTCTTAATTAATCTTTTAGTTATTGTTTGCTGGCTTTTAAATGCTTCCCAATCTTCTATCCTCCCACTAGATTTGGCTACTTTATATGCCCTTGTTTTCAGTCGAATACTATCCTTTATTACTTTACTAAGCCACGGATGGCTGTCTTTTCTTTTACTCCCCTTTTTCCTCAGTGGAATATATTTATCTTGAAAGATGTGAAATATCTCTTTGAATGTAGACCACTGCTCTTATACTGTTTTACACTTTAATCTGTTTTCCCAGTCCAGTTTAGTCAATTCTACTCTCATACCTTCATAGTCTCCTTTATTTAAGCTTAGTACGCTGGTTTGAGATCCAACTCTCTCACCCTCAAACTGAATTTGGAATTCAACCATATTATGGTCACTCATTCAAAGGGGATCCTTTACAAGGACATTTTTTATTAATCCTGTCTCATTACACAGGACCAGATCTAAGATTGCCTGCCCCCTGGTTGGTTCAGTTACATACTGCTCAAGGAACCCATCCCTAATACACTCTATGAACTCTTCCTCAATGCTGCCATGCCCAATTTGATTAGTCCAGTCAATATGAAAGTTAAAATCCCCCATGATTGTAGCTGTTCCCTTATTACAAGCCCCAACTATTTCCTGATTTATACTCCGACCAACAGAGTTGCAACTGTTAGGAGGCCTATAGACTATGCCCACTAGTGACTTTTTCCCCTTTTTATTCCTTATCTCCACCCAAACTGTTTCACTATCCTGATCCTTTGACCCAATATCATTTCTGAATAGTGCAGTGATTCCATCCTTGATTAACATAGCAACCCCACCTCCCTTTCCTTCCTGTCTGTCCTTCCTAATTGTCAAATACCCTTGTATGTTTAGTTCCTATTCATGATTATCTTGCAACCATGTTTCCATAATGGCCACCAGATCCTACCCATGTGTAGTTATTTGCACCGTCAACTCGTCAATTTTGTTACGAATGCTGCGTGCATTCAGATAAAGAACTTTCAAATATGTTTTCTGACAATTTATTCCTGCTTTTACCCCTTTTACTACTTTACCTTTATCATCATACATTCTGTCCCTTCCTGACACGCTCTGGTTTTTAATTCCCCCACTGCTACCTTGCGCTATTGCCTTCTCCGCTGACATTTTTATTTTTTGCTCTCTTAAAACCTCCCCCCCACTAATTAGTTTAAAGCCCTCTCTACAGCCCTCGTTATTCGATTCGCCAGGATTCTAGTCCCAGCCCTGCCAAGTGAAGTCCGTCCCAATGGAACAGCTCTCGCCTGTCCCAGTACTGATGCCAGTGTCCCAGGAAGCAAAACCCATTTCTCCCACACCAGTCTTTGAGCAACGCATTTAACTCTCTAATTTTATTTACCCTAGCCAAATTTGCATGTGGCTCAGGTAGTAATCCAGAGATTATTACCCTTGTGGTTCTGCTTTTTAATTTGGCCCCTAGCTGCTCAACCTCCCTCAGCAGAACCTCCTTCCTTGTCCTATCTATGTCGTTGGTACCAACATGGACCACGACAACTGGATCCTCTCCCTCCCACTCCAAGTTTCTCTCCAGCCCAGAGGAGATGTCCTTAATCCTGGCACCGGGCAGGCAACACAGCCTTCGGGACTCTCGCTCTCGGCTGCAAAGAACTATCTATCTGATGCGCTATCAATTACTCATAAAAGACTGAGAGTTAGAAGAGTAACCAAAGGCTTTTATTAACAACAGAATGGAGGTCTGCCTCGCGTGGTCGACCGGTCCATGATACTAAGGGCTGGGGAGCAGTCACCTTTATACTAGGACCTGTGGGAGGAGTCAGCCGAGGCATGTCCAGGCATGTACACAGTGGAATACAAACAGGACAAACAGGAATACAAACAGTGGTTTACCACACTATCCCCCTAACGATACTATCCCCTACCACTACAACATTTCTTTTAACTCCCCCCACATGAATGGCCCCCCGCTCCACGGTGCTGTGGCCAGATTGCTCATCCTCCCCGCAGTCCCTGTTCCCATCCTCACAGGGAGTAAGAGCCTTAAACCTGTTGGACAAGAGCAAGGGCTGCAGCTCCTCCAACACTACCTCCTGGATCCCCGTACCTGCCTCACTTCTAGTCACACCATCCTGACCCTGGCCACGGACTACATCTGAATTAATTAATCTAATTGGTGTGACTACCTCCTGATACACAGAGTCCAGGTCACTCTCCCCCTCCGTGATGTGTCTCAGTGTTTGAAGCTCGGACTCCAGCTCTTCAACACAGAGCCGGAATTCCTCGAGCAGCCAACACTTACTGCAAATGTGATCACCGTGAGCATCAATGGTGTCCACTAGCTCTCACATATTGCAGCAGCAACACATCACCTGATCTCCCATTCTATGTAATTAATTATATTTATCAATATTATTTTTAAATACCGTCTGCCCCGATTCTAGATGATGAATATCGCACCTTAGAAACTATAAACCACAGAGTTTAAACTTAAAAAGAGAGAAATACTTACCAACCAATCACTTACCCGCTTTCTGGTGACATCACACTTGGATTACTTTTGACCTCTCTCCTTCCCTCTGACTTCGGAGACTGGAGATTGGTACACCTTACCTGGGTCTCTGAAGCCTTTTTAAGCTTCCCGCTCGCGCCGTGTTGGATGAGGCGTCGAAAAAGTGTGCGTAGGTGACAGGTATGTTCTTCCTTAGTAGGACTGGCAATTAGGATATCATCTAGGTAGACGAAGAGAAACTTGAGGTCCCACAGCACAGAGTCCATCAGGCGTTGGAAAGCCTGGGCGGCGTTCTTTAACCCAAATGGCATTCATAAAAACTTGAAGAGGCCGAATGGGGTGATAACTGTGGTCTTCTGGACATCTTGTGGATGAACTGGGATCTGGTGGTAGCCCTGGACGAGGTCGACTTTTGAGAACACGGTGTTCCCTGCCAACTGGGCAGAGAAATCCTGAATGTGGGGATCGGATACCGACCAGGAGTGGTGGCGTCGTGTAGGCGTCGATAGTCGTCGCATGGCCGCCATCTGCCGCCAGGCTTCGGGACGATATGGAGGGGTGAAGACCAGGGAACATTTGGCCGGTGAATAATCCCTAAACGTTCCATGGTTGCGAACTCCGCCTTTGCGACCATCAGCTTGCCAGGTTCCAGGCGCCGGGCCCGCGCGTAGACCGGGGGGGCCGTTGGTGGTGATGTGGTGTTCCATACCATGTTTCATGGCTGTGGAGGAGAACGTGGGTCTTGTCAGGTCGGGGAATTCGCCGAGCAGGCGAGCGAACTCATCAGGAGTCGGGAACGCACAGGAGACGGTGCGCGACATAGTGTTACTGCGGTTACACGGAAGAGAATTAAAAGTTGCTGCATTGATCAGCAGCCGGTTCCTAACGTCGACCAGGAGGCTGTTGGCGCACAGGAAATCCGCGCTGAGGAGGGGCTGGGAAACTTTGGCCATAACAAACTCCCAGTGAAAACGTTGACCCCCGAGGCACACCTCCACTCGCCGTCTGCCGAAGGTCCGAATTGTTCCGCCATTGGCCGCTTCAAGGGTGGGGCTGTGATTCCCCGTCTGCACATTGAGGGCGGACATGGGTAAAATGCTGCACTGTGCTCCAGTGTCGCACAGAAAACGACGACCGGAGAGAGTATCAGTGATGAACAGCAATTTTCCCGCATTGCCGATCGATATTGCAGCCGCGGGGTGCCCGTTAGACCCATCCCTCGGTGGTCGGAGTGTCAGTTGTTTTTTGTTTTTTTGGGGAAACTGCAGGGAGGGCGGCAACGCTTCGCCTTCACGCCGAACTGCGCGTGGTAGAAGCACATCCCAGCAGGCTGACGAGCTGGGGCGGCGTCCGCGGGGGATGGGTGCCTCGTGGCGGCGCAGTAATGCCGAGTTACAGTGAAAATTTTGTCAGCCTCCGCAGCGAGTGTTGCGCAGTCTTCAACTTCAGATCTGGCCAGGGCAGCTTGTACCTGTTCAGGCAGTTGGCTGAGGAAAATCTCGCGGAAAAGGAAACATTCCCGTTCTGAGCCCAGGAGTGTGAGCATTTGTCATTAACTCTGAAGGCTTGGAGTCCCCGAGCCCAGGCATCGCGAGTAATCGACGGGCGCGCTCTGATTTTGTGAGCCCGAAAACCTGCAGTAACCACGCTTTGAGGGTTTCATACTTGTGCTCCGTTGGGGGGTTTGCGAGGAGGCTGACGATCCGAGAGGCGGTAGAGCTGTCGAGTGCGGAGACCACATAAAGGTATTTGGTCTGATCCGCATCAATGTTCCTCAGGGCGAACTGCGCCTTGACCTGATTAAACCACGAGGGTGCTTGCTGCTCCCAGAACTGCGGTAGCTTTAGCGAAACGACGTTTGCTTCCATGCTGTGCTCTTCGTTCACAAAAACGGGGTCACCAATGTAGGAATTAACGAATTCCTACGAATAACGGAGATCGACACCAGAGAACAATTAAACAGGTCTTTACTCGACGGAGATGCCATGAGGACTGCCTGGGCAGCCCTGTGGTTTGCGACGTGACGGCATCGCGTTTACCCGCGTTTTCCCGTGCTCTTAAAGGGGCCACGCCCCATACATGCAAACTCTATATACAAAACACAGTAATGCCTAACACAATGGTACAGGTTTAGGCTGGTGTTAGAACATCGTTAAAGAGAATTATATACAGTTAGCCAGAGTCATTCAGTGGTTCTGCCACACTGCTGCATTTAAAGTCTACAGCAAGCCTTGCTTCTTCTGCAGACTGCCAAGCTTTTTGACTGTGGAGTGAGAGGGACCTGGAGGCACCATGAGCAGCGGGAGACCCAGATCAGCTCCTCTTTTTGACGAGGTGGCCTTGCAGGCTTTAGTAGATGGGGCTGCAGCCAACAGGGAGGTGCTCTTCCCTTCTACAGGGTGGAAGAGGCCTCCCAAGCAGACCAAGGCAGTGTGGATGCTGGTGGCTGAGGAGGTCAACTCCTTGGGAGTCACCCGCAGAACTTGGATTCAGTGCCGCAAGAGATTTCATCACCTTCTCCGCACTGGAAAAGTGAGTATGATTTTCCCATCACCCTCAATCTGACCTCCATTGCCTTTCCTCACCAGCACTCAGCTTCAGCAATCTCTTCCTCCACATCCCACCTGACACTGACATCCATGTACCCTTACCCATTCCCTTTTTTATGGTCACATTCACATAACTATTCGACTATGCACATTCCCTATCACTCTGATGCTATGCAAACAACTGACAACACACAGGGAGGGCCCTTGGTCTTGCCACCTCACTCCATCTTTGTCTCCTTCTATGTATCGATGCTATGGAGTCTCTACACTTACTCCTTCATTCTCACTTTGTTGCAGTATTGTGCAGATGTCACTCACTACCTCGCGAAAGTTGGAGCCGCCTTTGGCACTGCTGCTCAGACATGTTGAGGTAGCTGACCCTGTGTCTGTAGACCCTGTTTGGGGGGTATCTCCTGCGCCGATGCGCTTCCAAGTGCTGGCCCCTTCTGGCCTGTGCAGCTTCAGGTGGGTGAGCAGCAGCCTGGCGCTCCTGTTGCTGCTGCTGCTGTTGGTGCTGCTGTTGTTCCTGGTTCTGCTGGTGCCGCGGCTGGTGCTCGAGCTCATCTAATGCCCATAAGGGAAGGAAATAAATGGCTCCCATCCTTCTGGTATATGCCTCAGTTGAGGAAGCGCTCAGTGAGGGTGGCGAGAGGTGTTTCCCAGGAGGTCACACTGGAGATGGGTGTCAGGCTCCAAACTTCCACAGCTATGGTTATGCCTTCTAAAAGTTCCCCTAGACCTGAGACACCAAAGTCCTGCCACCTGCAAATGATGGCTGATCAAATCTCCTCTTTAATGGTTGACCTGCAGCTGATAGTCAGCAATCCAATAGTGCTCCCGCCAGATTTCACCATCGTGTTTCCCACCAGGTGTGTTTCACATGGGAAAAGGGTTAAATTCGCAAGGGCCTTTCAAAATAGGATAATAGAGGCTATTTAGTGCTTGTTAAGGGTCTTAACGACCTATCCCGCCTCTTTGTTTCTTTTAAATCAAACATATTTATTTAAATATGGTAGGACTTGTTACAACTCATCAATTACATAATAAATCTATTACATTTATTAGCCGCAATAAAACAAAGCCTTAAAAACAGCTTTAGGATTAACAGTACAAATGCAGTGGTCAATTTTACAGAAAAATCAACAATATTAACAGTACAGGTACCCCTAGTGAAAAACAATTTTACGCCAGTCCTATTGGCAATCTAGTAACTCTTCATTTTTGCTTGGTATTACCTGTTGTCCTTTTTTTTTACTTTAAAATTCAAGTACAACAGTATTTATACAACTCATCAATTACATAGTAAATCCATTACATTCATTGACCACAAAAAAAAGCCTCAAAAACAGCTTTATGGTCAACAATATAAATACAATAATAAATTTTTACAGGTAAATCAATAATGTTTACAGTACAAACTGTCACTATTTAATAAACCAAGAAAAGAAAGAACCCGTATACGTCAGACCTACTGGCATCGCTCAATCATTCAGTCATTCGTTCCTCCGTTCGTTCATTCATTCGTTCGCTCAAGCGTAACTTCCAATGTGCATGTCTGTGTGTGTGCGTATCATTTCTATCCCACCTGTTGGAGGCGGGACGGAGTCGGGACCATTAGACACGACTGAGTTAAAGTTGCTCAGAGTCGGGAACCAGGCGGGGGGGGTCCCGACCGCCAGTTTTCGCAATTTTAACCCCCCACACGCCTCCAATGCCCAATGAAAATCCTGGCCAGAGAGTGCGAGAGTGAGAATGAGAGAGAAAGAAATCGAGATCACATGGACTGAAATGAAATGGCTGGACACTGATATCTACGATCATGGGGACCTCGTAAGGAGGCCAAGTAGGATCATCCACTTGGCACTTTTGACTGAAGACATTTGCCAACACATCAGCCTTGTCTCCTGCATTCACTGCTGGGCTCCACCATGGCTGAAGATGACGATGTTTTGAGAGGCTTCTCCTCCTGTTAGTTGCTTGGTTGTCCACATAGCTGTGTCCACACATTGCTGCTTTAGGTGTTCAGCAGGCAGGTATTTATATTTATATGTAATATATGCATAGATTTAACATATCTGGATGAGTTAGGACATTCAGCATTCCTACATTGCAACAGCGACTACACTTCAAAACTACTTCATTGGCTGTAAAGTGCTTTGGGACATCCTGAGATCATGAAAGGCACCGTAGAATGATAGCTACACTAAGCTGATACCTCATTCTCTGCTATTCCTGGTCTTCTTTTGGTTACAACCACTTAACTGTAAGTTAAATGGAACTTAAAATAAAACTTATCAAATCAAATTAAAATCACATTGGCCGGGCTGACAATGCACTCCAGTCCCCGCGGCGCCCACCGGTCTCAGAAGGCCTCAAGTGTGCCGGCGGACACCGCGTGCTACATCTCCAGGGCCACCCAGGCACGAACATAGCCGCGGAAGAGAGGCAGGCAATCGGGCTGGACGACCCCCTCGAACGCCCGCTGCCTGGACCTATTAATGGCCACTTTGGCCATGCCCAGGAGCAGTCCTACGAGGAGGTCCTCCGACCCGCCCGCTCCCCTCCACACCGGGTGACCGAAGATCAGGAGCGTGGGACTGAAGAGCAACCAAAAATCGAGGCGCAGCCCCTTTAAGTAATGGAACAGGGGTTGCAACCTCAAACATTGAATATAAACTTGGAACACGGAATCCTCTAGGCTGCATAAAAGGCAGGCGACCTGGGAGTCTGTGAACTTACATAACATTTTATTGCAAGGGACTGCGCCATGCAACACCCCCCAGGCCAAGTCCCCAATAGAAAAGGGGGGGACTCCCGCGTATAAAGCCCCCCATTGGGGATGTCGGTATTCCTGGTGCTGCTCCTGGCTCACTCTTCTACACTTGCATTGAAGCAGGGTTATTTTCCTGGCATGCTGGTGATCAAGCAGTGAGGGCCTCCAGGTTACATATTGTGGTGGGATACAATTCTGCTGCTGCTGATGGTCCGCAGCACATGATGTTTGGACTACTAGACCTGTCCTTAGTCTGTCTCCCTTAGCCTGGTGGTAGTGCCACACTACACGATGGAGAATGGTGCAGCCATTATATATCAGCCTACATTAGACGGTCAAATCCTGTAGGGAGGCTCCAGGCCACACTAGAGCAGAGAAAGTGAGTGCAATGGGCCCGAGGGTCAGTTGCTGAGATGTTACTTGGAGCAAGAATGGAAGACTAACCCTTGAGAACCAGCGGAGGCAGGCTGACAGATAGAGCTTATCAAAAATGCAAACTACCTCCCCGAGTAACCCGTGGGAACAGGAACCCGCCACACTGGGATTGGCTCCAATTCCTGCCGCACTCGGAGCCTGGCCATAAAGCGGCTTGGTGTGGGAGGAGATTATTATTCTACTTGCAATAACCGAGATGGGGCATTGGGTGGTTGGCTGCTCTCTCTGCCTCTTGGCTGGGCTCTCCTTACTCCGAACCCAGTCACTGCTTCTCGGCGATAATGTTTGTCCAACAGACCCAGGCTGGAGATTTGAGCGTGGCCACCCAGACATTAGCAGCACCGACTGCACTAGCCAGGGTTGCTGCTTTGACCCGTAGGGCTCGAATGTCCATCCCTGCTTCTACAATCTGAGGAACAGCCCAGGTAACAAAGCGCTCCTTGACCCGATTCTAGAGGGAATACTTATGGGGATGAGGGCGGAATCCAACTTGTAGATCAGGACATGATCTACAGACTTGTTGCTGTCTCATTCTGTGTAATGGGGCAGGGTGGACATGTCTGTTGACCGAACTCATCCCGTGGAGTCCTGCGTGAAGCTGATTCCGCTTGGTGTATGGTATTGTAATTAACTAATAGAACATCAAGGTGTATGGCTGTTCCTCCATCATATTGAAGGCAGGTGTCAATAGCTGAAGTTCGGGCTGTTGGAATGAATTAGCTAGGTTTGTGAATACTTTGAGGAACTGGTGTCTACTTTGATTCAGTTGAAGTAAAGTAACCTGCTGCATAAATTCTACAATGAGTGACCCTATTGCTATGTGAAGGTGTTGATTCCATTGATCAGGTGTTTATTGGGCATTACTAATGGTACATTTCTGGTCTATAATGGCAGTAGTAAATCTCTGCCACACCTGATGCATGTGTTTGGGTTGGGCAGTGTGGTGGGTTGACTGTTGCTTATAGACATTGGTGGCCTGCACTAGATCTTTGGACTCCAATGTTTGGGTTTCCATGTGGGTTGGAGCTTGCTGCTGATTGGCACAATATAGCTCCCACCTTAGGATCTTCTCTTGAATGGTAGCAGCAAAAATAAAATCACAATCCAGGCCAAAGCTTCTAGTGTGACAGCCTGGATATCTTGTAGGCTGCCTGTGAGCTTCCTCTGCAGGCAATGCTCAATGATGTGATCAGGGTCTGATTAGGAGCTCCACAGTCACATGATGGGGATGCTTTAATCTTCCACCTATGGAGATGGTGACAGCATCTACCATGACCGGTTCTGAGGCGATTCATGGTTGTCCTAGCGTGATCCTTCAGGTTGTATTATGAAATCATCTATGGAATCCATTTGGAATGTTGCATTTTACCATCTGTCAAGACTAAAGGGTTTTGGCAAGGGTCCAAAATTGCTTTCTAGATTTGAGATGAGTTGGTCAAGTCAGCCTTGATTGGCATGTCTTTGCTGGTGCAGCGGTAGTTATCTCCCGAGATTGCATATTCGCAGCATAGGTGTGGTGGCAAATTACCTGATTGTCATTAAAAAACCATCTGGTTCTCTAATTCCCTTAAAGGAAGGAAATCTGCTGTCCTTGCCAGATCTGGCCTATGACTCCAGAACCACAGCAATGTGGTTGACTCTTAACTGCTCTCTGAAATGGAATGGCAAGCCACTGACTTGTAACGAACCACTATGGCAGTCAGTTTGGGAAACTTCACCACATGGAAGACCACTCACCACCACCTTAAAGGGCAATTGGGGATGGGGCAATAAATGCCAGCCTTGCCAGTGACACCCACATCCTGTGAACGAATTAAAAAAAAACTAAATCTGAGATTGCTGCTAGCCATGGGTTGAGGGATATGGAGTTGGTAGAAAGATCAGCCATGATCTCATTGAATGGTGGAACTGGCCTGAGGGGCTGAATGGCCTGGATCTGTTCCCAGCTAGTATAAATGCGTCCTTGCTCACTCCAATATCAAACTAAATGGTTGTGCTTTCACATGGATTCTAGTCCTGTTCCTGCTGTGAGCTGGTCTGTGGCTTTTGAGACTAGTCCCTCAAGTCTCTGGTCTGAGACCCCTGATTTCTCCTCTAATGAGAAGCCCCTGACCATCAATGGGAGCAGTGGGATTGAATTGTAATTCTCTTGCAGTGTGCACAGCGGATGGTCAGTTCATCATAGTGATCTCCAAGACTCTGACCCTTCCTGCCCTCAACCTGTCGTCTCTGTATGTGAAAGATGGACAAGAAGCAGAGTGCAGGCCTAAACTAACCACTGCCCAGCTTGTGACCTTCCGCTTCCCGATTACCTCTTGTGGCTCAACCAAGCGGGTGATTATTGAGGGGCCGAGCATTCTCCACCTGAATGAACCAGCTCCCTATTAACCAGTGTTCTCACTGCAGGAGGAGAATGGAATCTTGGTGTATGAAACGGATCTGTTGGGTAAGAAGATAATTCTGACTGTGAAACTGGGCTCAATAACCCGGGACAGCACCTTCAGGTAGGAGGATGGTGGGGAGATTATGGGGTTGAAGGGATGTGTTGCTGGATGAAACTCCACCTGCTATTGTCTCTCTGCAGCCTGCATGTCCAGTGCAAGTACAAGGGGAGGAAAGAGACTGGCTTACAAATCAATGTCACGGTTTACACGGCTCCTCCACCACCTCCTGCTTCTGATGATGGGATTCTGAAACTGGAACTGAGAATTGCAAAAGGTACAACGGCCCTGGGTAATGGTGACAGAAGCACTGGGAATGTATCAATGCATTCTTCTGTCTGCCTTTCAGGTGGTAACTACAGATCCTGGTATGTGGATAGTGACTACCCCATTCAGAGTATCCTTCAGGACCCAGTGTTTGTGGAGGTTCGTGTCCAGGACCGCACGGACCCAATGATTGTCCTGAGGCTGCATGACTGCTGGGCGACTCCTGTCCCAGCCCCAAACTTTGAGGTGCAATGGCATCTACTGGTGGATGGGTAAGGAAAGGCTGAATGGAAGGGCTAATGGTTTTAAAAATTCATGGAAAATGATGGGCAGGGAAAGATCAACTGTTCCATCAAGCCTGCCCCACACTGACTGTAGCATTGTGGCTAGACAGTTCCTACTCCTCTCGTCCCAATAACCACGTAATCTCCTGGGAGAGACAGAAAACCCAGGGCCAATAAGGAGTGGGGGGGAATACTTTGATTCCTCTGATTGCATCCAGTCATGGAGATCACATGGGCCACACTTTGCCAAATGTTAATTGTGAAGACACTTGTCTTCTATATGTGATCTGCTCTCTGCTTCTGGCCAAGGAGCAGTCCAGTTCTCCCCTGGAAGGTGTGCATCGAATTGGCACCCACCTCATGTCAATGTATTCTAGTCACTCGCTACTCTCTAGCTGGGGGGGAGGGGGTAGGAAGGAGAACCACCCAGCATTAGTCTATTCCAACTCTTGCCTACTTTAAACTCCTCCCCCTGTCCTCGTATGTCAAACTGTAATAATCTCAGCAAGGATGCCCTTTATAGATCTCCATCAGGCCGCCTCTAATTATACGCTGGTCAAGGATTAATAGACACAGTACAATGTGTCTGAGCAGCCAGGAATCCTTCTTGTAATTCCTCAGTCCCTTCTCCCATGTGGACGGGAAGCAGAGGGTAATGGTTGATGGGTGCTTTTGTGACTGGAAGGCTGTTTCCAGAGGGGTCCTACAGGGCTCAGTACTAGGTCCCTTGCTTTTTGTGGTGAGTTTATATCAACGATCTTGACTTGAATATAGGGGTTATGATTAAGAAGTTTGCAGATGATACTAAAATCGGCTGTGTGGTTGATACTGAAGAAGGAAGCTGTAGACTGCAGGATGATCGCAATAAATTGGTCAGGTGTGCAGAACAGTGGCAAATGGAATTCAATCCAGAGAAGTGTGAGATAATGCATTTGGGGAGGGCTAACAGGGAAAGGGAATACACATTAAATGGTAGGACACTGAGTAGTGTACAGGAACAAAGGGACCTTGGCGTGCATGACCACAGATCCCTTAAGGTAGCAGGCCAAGTAGCTAAGGCAGTTAAGAAGGCATATGGAATGCTTGCCATTATTAGCTGTGGCATAGAACACGAGAGCAGGGGGGTTATGCTTCAACTGCATGAAACACTAGTTAGGCCTCAGCTAGAGTACTATGAGCAGTTCTGGTCACCACATTACAGGAAAGATGTGATTGCACTAGAGAGGGTGCAGAGGAGATTTACAAGGATGTTGCTGAGAGTAGAGAATCTTAACTATGAGGAAAGACTGGATAGGCTGGGTTTGTTTTCCTTGGAACTGAGGAGACCTTATTGAGGTGTGTATAACATTTTTTTATGAAGGGCCTTGATAAAGTGGATAGAAAGGACCTATTTCCCTTGGCAGAGGGTTCAAAAACCAGGGGGCACAGATGTAAATAATTGGTGCAAGGTTTAGAGGTGGGTCGTGTGATTAGGCTGGATAGCTCTTTGTTGGCTGGCATGGTCACGGTCACGATGGGCTGAAATGGCCTCCTTCTGTGCTGTATCTTTCTATGATTCTATGTGAGGGGACCAAAACTAGGTGCAGTACAATTGATGTAGTCTAACCAATGACATGCATAGTGACCAAACGTTGTCCTTTGATTTGTACTGAAGAGTTATATGAATACAATCCAATACCTTGTTGGCTTTAGCTAAGTTTCTCTACATTGATCCTGAATCTTCTCTTGACCATTCAGTATTGTTCCATGCAACAGTTACTATTGCAGTAAGAAAGCTAAATGTGACGCCAGCTTTAGAGTAATGGGGTGAACTAAATGGTACATTGTAGCCCAGGGGCGGGTGTAGATGGCTACTTTCTCATCGAAGCAATGGTTTGAACTCTAACCCTTGCCACCAATGCCAAACTAAAATACATTTTTTTTTACTGGATCAATTATTTTTCTGCTCCCACTGACTGACCCTCCCGTTGCAGGTGCTCCTATGAGGGTGATGGCTACCAGACCCTCCTATACCCGATGGATGTGTTTTCCGGCCTGCAGTTCCCAACCCATCACAAGCGGTTTGAAGTGAAGACTTATGTTTTCCTGGATGGAGATTCTGCCCAGCCTCTCACTAGACAGGTAACCAAACAGGAATCTGAGTCAATGGAACCCTTTACTGGCTCCTTCTATAACAGCCTGGTTCATCTGTCTACATGAAGCTCACTCTAAACTCCTTTCCCTTCTAGGTTTACTTGCAGTGCTGAGGTTTGCTCCCCCTCTGCTCAAGATGACTGTACATCTAAATGTGGCCTAAGTGAGTCCTTTATTTAATCTCTTGCTGAACCAGGGATTTTGTTCTGATCCAGAGTTTGTTTCTAGTCAAAGCAAACTAATTTCCTTGTGTTACAGTAATATGTGGTTAGTTCCCTGCAACTGGGGGTTTTTCACGCTCTCCCTCCCAATATGAACAAACCTGCTCTCAAGGGATCGGACCCTTGTCTATAAATGGGAGCCAGAACTCTTAACCAGAATCTCCAGGGCCTGACTGCAATCCTGTCAGAAAATAAATGGGAGCAGGAGCTGGCCACTCAGCCCCTCGAGCCTGCTCCGCCATTCAATAAGATCATGGCTGATCTGATCTTGGCCTCAATGCCTCTTTCCCACCTGCTCCCCTCTACACCCCTGTAGCTCAAATATGTATATCTCTGCCTTGGATATATTCAATGAATCCGTCTCCACAGCTCTCTGGGGTAGAGAATTCCAAAGATTCATGACCCTCTGAGAAGAAGTTCCTCCTCATCTTCATTTTAAATAGGCAACCCCTTATCCTGAAACTGTGCACCCCTAGTTCTAGATTCCCCCATGAGGGGAAACATCCTCCCTGCATCTACACTCGAGCCCCCTCAGAATCTTGTGTTTCAATAAGATCACCACATTCATCTAAATTCCAATGAGTATAGGCTCAACCCTGCTTCGTAAGACAACCCCTTCATCTCGGGAATTAATCTAGTGAACGTTCTCTGAACTGCCTCCAATGCAAATATATCCCTCCTTTTTAAATAAGGAGACCAAAACTGTACACAGTATTCCAGGTGTGGTGTCACCAGCGCCCTGTACAGTTCTAGCAAGACCTCCCTACTTTTATACTCCATCCTCCCTTGCAATAAAGGCCAACATTCCATTTGCCTTCCAAATTACAGGAAACTTTCTGATATCCGGCACTGACGGGACCGAGCTGCTGCCGTAACATCAAAAGTGCCGGACATACCAGAGTTAATGTTTAAACATACGAAACTGAGAAGCTCTGTGTGAATTAACAAACCCTGTTGCTTAGCAACAGCTTCAAAACAGTCGGCTGCAGCTGCAAGCGCCTGTAGCTGAAGCTGTTGCTATAGCTACAGACCTTGCAGTGCTTAACTGGGGGGAAAAAAAGCAATGAGAACTAAAAAAAATATAGAAAACGGCTCCTGATTTTTGCCATTAGATCGAGTATTCCGGACATATAACCTCCGGTTAAACCAAAGTTTCCTGTGCTTGATGTACCTGCATGCTAACTTTTTGCGTTTCATGTACAAGGACCCCCAGATCCCTCTGTACTGCAGCATTAGACAGTCTCTATATTAAAAAAAAAAATTCCTTTTCCATTATTCCTACCAGTGGATAACCTCACATTTACCCACATTTTACTACATCTGCCAAATTTTTGCCCACTCACCTAACCTATCCATATCCCTTTGCAGACTGTCCTCCTCACAATTTGCTTTCCCACTTACCTTTATATCTTTAGCAAATTTGGCTACATTACACTCTGTCCCTTCATCCAAGTCATTAAAATAGATTGCAAATAGTTAAGGCCCCAGCACTGATCTCTGTGGCACCCCACTAGTTACAGTTTGCCAACTGGAAAATGACCCATTTATCCTGACTTTGTTTTCTGTTAGTTACCCAATCTTCTATGTCGGAGGTGGCAACTTTCGGATGAGAAGTTAAAGCGAGGCTCCGTCTGCTCTCTCAGGTGGACGTAAAAGATCCCATGGACACTATTTCAAAGAAGATTATCTGCTCATTATCTAGACAGAGTAGATAGAGAGAAACTGGTCCCATTGGCGGAAGGGTCGAGAACCAGCGGAGACAGATTTAAGTTCATTGGCAGAAGATCCAAAGGCGACATGAGGAAAAAAGCTTTTAGGCAGCGTGTGGTTATGATCTGGAATGCACTGCCTGAGAGTGTGGTGGAGGCAGATTCAATCGTGGCTTTCAAAAGGGAACTGGATAAGTAGCTGTAGGAAAATAAATTTGCAGGGCTTGGGTCATGTCTCTCTAAGCTGAGTGAATTTTTTGAGGAGGTAACAAGGTGGGTCGATGAGGGTAGTGCGTTTGATGTAGTCTTTCTGGATGTTAGCAAGGGTTTTGATAACGTCCCACATGGCAGACTGGTCATGAAAGTAAAAGCCCATGGGATCCGAGGCAAAGTGACAAGTTAGACCTAAAATTGGCTCAGAGGCAGGAAACAAAGGGTAATGGTCGAAGGGTGTTTTTATGACTGGAAGGCTGTGTCCAGTGGGGATCCGCAGGGCTCAGCACTGGGTCCTTTGCTTTTTGTGGTATATATCAATGATTTGGGCTTGAATGTAGGAAGTATGATTAATAAGTTTGCGGATGATACCAAAACTGGCCGTGAGGTTGAAAATGAAGAAGAAAGCTGTAGACTGCGGGAAGATATCAATGGACTGGTCGGTGGGCAGAACAGTGGCAAATGGAATTCAATCCAGAGAAGTGTGAGGTAATGCATTTGGGAGGGCTAGCACGGCAAGGGAATACACACTAAATGGTAGGACACTGAGAAGTGCAGGGGATCAGAGGGACCTTGGAGTGCATGTCCACAGATCCCTGAAGGTAGCACGACAGGTAGATAAGATAAGGTGGTTAAGAAGGTATACAGGATACTTGCCATTATGAGCTGAGGAATAGAATATAAGAGCAGGGAGGTTATGCTTGAACTGTATAAAACATTAGTTCAGCCACAGCTAGAGTACTGCGTGCAGTTCTAGTCACCACATTATAGGAAGGATGTGATTGCACTAGAGGAGGTGCAGAGGAGATTTACAAGGATGTTGCCTGGGCTGGGGAATTTTAGCTATGAGGAAAGATTGGATAGGCTGGGTTTGTTTTCTTTGGAACAGAGGAGGCTGAGGGGAGACATAATTGAGGTGTATAAAATTATGAGGGGCCTAGATAGAGTGGATAGGAAGGCCCTATTTCCCTTAGCAGAGGGGTCAATAACCAGGGGGCACAGATTTAAAGTAATTGGTCGGAGGTTTGAGGGGATTTGAGGAGACATTTCTTCATGGGGGTCTGCAATTCACTGCCTGAAAGGGTGGTAGAGGCAGAGACCCTCATCACATTTAAAAAGTACTTGGATAGACACTTGAAATGCCGTAACCGACAAGGCTACGGACTAAGTTCTGGAAAATGGGATTAGCGTGGATTGCTTTTTTCCGGCCGGCACTGACAAGATGGGCCAAATGGCCTCCTTCTGTGCTGTAACCATTCTATGATTGTATGATTAGATTGCTGTTTGTGGGACCTTGCTGTGCACAAATTGGCTGCCACCTTTCCTACATTACAACAGTGACTACACTTCAAAAATAATTCATTGGCTGTAAAGTGCGTTGGCACATCCAGTGGCCATGAAAGGCGCTACAGAAATGCAAGTCTTTCTTTTTCTTTGCTTGGTTAGACCACAGTAGGAGTATGGTGCAGAGTTCTGTTCTCGATTACAAAAAGGATATAGAGGCACTGGAGAAAGTGCAAAAGATTTACAAGGATAACAGATCTCAGGAGAAAAGGCCCCAGAGGCTCAGGTAGGCGTACCAATCCCCAATCTCAGGGAAGGAGAGAGGTAAAAAGTATTCGAGGTGTGACGTCACCACAAAACAGGTAGGTGATTGGTTGGAGTATTTCTCTCTCTTTTAAAACTTTAAGTCTGTGGTTTATAGTTTTTAAGGTCTCTGTGGTGTAGCGGGGACAGTTTGTAAACCAGGGCCCTTAAATATATCATTTAACTGTAGTGAAATTGGTTGGATTCATTTAATTTTAATTAATTAGTTAAAGGATAAGTCATGGCAGGACAGCCCAGCCCCGTAGTGTGCTCCTCCTGCTCTATGTGGGAAATCAGGGACGCTTCCTGCGTCCCTGACGACCATGTGTGCGGGAAGTGTGTCCAGCTGCAGCTACTGACAGACCGCATTGCGGCACTGGAGCTGCGGATGGATTCATTTTGGAGCATTCGCGATGCTGAGGACGTCGTGAATATCACATATAGCGAGTTGGTCACACCGCAGGTAAAGGGTGTACAGGCAGGAAGGGAATGGGTGACCAGCAGGCAGAGTAAGAGGCGCAGGCAGGTAGTGCAGGAATCCCCTGCGGCCATCCCCCTCTCCAACAGATATACCACTTTAAATACTGTTGGGGGGGATGACTCATCAGGGGAAGGCAGCAGCAGCCAACTTCCTGGCACCATGGGTGGCTCTGCTGCACAGGCTGGGAGGAAAAAGAGTGGAAGAGCTATAGTGATAGGGGACTCAATTGTAAGGGGAATAGATAGGCGTTTTTGCGTCCGCAATCGAGACTCCAGGATGGTGTGTTGCCTCCCTGGTGCAAGGGTCAAGGATGTCTCGGAGCGGCTGCAGAACATTTTGGAGGGGGAGGACGAACAGCCAGTTGTCGTGGTGCACATAGGCACCAACGATAGAGGTAAAAAACGGGATGAGGTCCTAAAAGCAGAATATAGGGAGTTAGGAGGTAAATTAAAAAATAGGACCTCAAAGGTAGTAATCTCAGGATTGCTACCAGTGCCACATGCTAGTCAGAGTAGAAATAGGAGGATATTTCAAATGAATACATGGCTAGAGGAATGGTGCAAGGGGGAGGGATTCAAATTCCTTGGACATTGGAATCGGTTCTGGGAGAGGTGGGACCAGTACAAACGGGACGGTTTGCACCTGGGCAGGGCCGGGACCGATGTCCTAGGGGCAGTGTTTGCTAGTGCTGTTGGGGAGGGTTTAAACTAAAGTGGCAGAGGGTTGGGAACCTGAGCAGGGAGACAGAGGAAAGGGAATACAAGGAAAAAAGCAAAAGACAGGAAGGAGAAAAACAAAATTAGAAGGCAAAGAACTCAACGGTTTAAATCAAACATGGTCACAGTAAATAATAATTCATGTAGGTCTGAGAGCGTTAAAAAAACAAGCCTGAAGGCTTTGTGTCTTAATGCAAGGAGCATTCGGAACAAGGTGGATGAATTAGCTGCGCAAATAGAGGTAAACGAATATGATTTGATTGGGATTACAGAAACATGGCTCCAGGATGGCCAAGGCTGGGAACTCAACATCCAGGGGTATTCAATATTTAGGAAGGATAGGCAAAAAAGAAAGGGAGGTGGGGTAGCATTGCTGGTTAAAGAGGGGATTAACACAATTGAAAGGAAGGATATTAACTCTGATGATGCGGAATCTGTATGGGTAGAACTGAGAAATATCAAGGGGCAGAAAACGTTAGTGGGAGTGGTATATAGACCTCCAAACAGTAATACGGAGGTTGGGGATGGCATTAAACGGGAAGTTAGAGACGCGTGCAATAAGGGCACAGCAGTCATCATGGGTGACTTTAATTTACATATAGATTGGGCTAACCAAATTAGTAAAAATACTGTGGAGGAGGAATTCCTAGAATGTTTACGGGATGGTTTTCTGGAACAATATGTCGAGCAACCAACCAGAGATCAGGCCATCTTAGACTGGGTATCATGTAATGAGAGAGGATTAATTAGCAATCTTGTTGTACGAGGCCCCTTGAGTCAGAGCGATCATAATATGATAGAATTCTTCATTAGGATGGAGAATGAAATAGTTGACTCGGCGACTAGGGTCCTGAATTTAAATAAAGGAAACTACGATGGTATAAGCTGCGAATTGGGTAGGATTGATTGGGGAATGTCACTCAAAGTGTTGACGGTGGATAGGCAATGGCAAACATTCAAAGACCGCATGGATGAACTACAGAAGTTGTTCATCCCAGTTTGTGATAAGAATAAAACTAAAAGGGTGACTCAACCGTGGCTAACAAGGGAAATTAGGGATAGCATAAGATCCAAGGAGAGGGCATATAAATTGGCCAGAAAAAGCAGTAAGCCTGAGGATTGGGAGCAGTTTAGGATTCAACAAAGGAGGACAAAGGGATTAATTAAGAAGGGGAAAATAGAATATGAAAGTAAGCTCGCAGGGAACATAAAAACTGACTGTAAGAGCTTTTATAGATATGTGAAGAGAAAAGGATTAGTGAAATCAAGTGTAGGTCCCTTGCAGTCAGAAGCAGGGGAAGTTATAATGGGGAACAAAGAAATGGCAGACCAATTAAATGCATATTTTGGTTCTGTCTTCACATAGGAGGACACAAATAACCTCGCAGAGATGTTGGAGAGCATAGGGTCTGATGAGAGGGAGGAACTGAAAGAAATCAGTATTTGTAGGGAAATGGTGTTGGGGAAATTGATGGGATTGAAGGCCGATAAATCCCCAGAGCCTGATAATCTGCATCCTAGGGTACTTAAGGAAGTGGCCCTAGAAATAGTAGATACATTGCTGATCATCTTCCAAAATTCGCTGGAATCTGGAACTGTACCCATGGATTGGAGGGTAGCTAATGTTACCCCACTATTCAAAAAGGGTGGTAGAGAGAAAGCGGGGAATTACAGACCGGTAAGCCTGACATCGGTAGTGGGGAAAATGCAGGAGTCCATTATAAAGGATGTAATTACTGAGCACTTGGAAAACAGTGACAGGATCGGACAAAGTCAACATGGATTTACAAAAGGTAAATCGTGCTTGACTAATCTACTGGAATTTTTTGAGGATGTAACTGGGAAAATAGATAAGGGAGAACCAGTAGATGTGGTGTATTTGGACTTTCAAAAGGCTTTCGATAAGGTCCCACATAAGAGATTAACGTGTAAAGTTAAGGCACATGGGATTGCGGGCAAGCTATTGACTTGGATAGAGAACTGGTTGGCGGACAGAAAGCAGAGAGTAGGAATTAACGGGTCTTTTTCCGAGTGGCAGGCAGTGACTAGTGGGGTACCGCAGGGATCGGTCCTTGGACCCCAGCTATTCACAATATACATTAATGATCTAGATAAGGGAACTAGATGTAATATCTCCAAGTTTGCAGACGACACAAAGCTGGGTGGGTGTGTGTGCTGCGAGGAGGATACCGAGAAACTCCAGGATGATTTGGACAGGTTGGGTGATTGGGCAGAAGCGTGGCAGATGCAATATAGCGTGGATAAATGTGAGGTTATCCACTTTGGTGTCAAAAACAGAAAGGCAGACTATTATCTGAATGGCAATAGATTGGGAGAAGGGGAAGTGCAACGAGACCTGGGTGTCCTTGTGCACCAGTCGCTGAAGGTAAGCATACAGGTGCAGCAGGCGGTGAAGAATGCAAATGGTATGTTGGCCTTCATAGCAAAAGGGTTTGAGTACAGGAGCAAGGATGTCCTGCTGCAGTTGTACAGGGCCTTGGTGAGACCACACCTTGAGTACTGTGTGCAGTTTTGGTCACCTTATCTGAGGAAGGATGTTCTTGCCATGGAAGGAGTTCAGTGAAGATTCACAAGGCTGATCCCTGGGATGGCAGGAATGACGTATGAGGAGAGATTGGGTCGATTGGGCTTATACTCGCTGGAGTTTAGAAGAATGAGAGGGGATCTCATCGAAACTTATAAAATTCTGACAGATCTGGACAAACTAGATGCAGGTAGAATGTTCCCGATGGTCGGAGAGTCCAGAACCAGGGGTCATAATCTAAGGATAAGGGGTAAGCCATTTAGGACAGAGATGAGGAAGAATTTCTTCACCCAGAGAGTGGTGAACCTGTGGAATTCTCTACCACAGAAGGCGGTTGAGGCCAAGTCTTTAAATATATTCAAGAAGGAGTTAGATATATTTCTTAGAGCTAAAGGTATCAAGGGATATGGGGAGAAGGCAGGTACGGGGTACTGAGTTTGGATGATCAGCCATGATCTCATCGAATGGTGGAGCAGGCTCGAGGGGCCGAATGGCCTACTCCTGCTCCTATCTTCTATGTTTCTATGTTTCTATGACCAGTTACAACTATCGAGGAATTTTGCTGGAGCTCTTTCCTAGAGGTTTTATGAAGAGTTTCAATGGGGTCGACAGATGTTTCCACTTGTGGGGAAAGAACTAGGAGTTTGTGTAGTTTAGCTGTGACCTCTGCAAATAATTGCTGTTTATAAAATGCAATTTTGTTTTCAAGAATCGTTCAATGATTTTTTTTTGAAGGGGCACGGTTAAAGAAGAGTTCAAGAAGTAGAAATATGATTAATTCCTGAGTTAGGACATTCAACATTCCTACATTACAACAGCGACTACACTTCAAAACTACTTCATTGGCTGTAAGGTGCTTTGGGACATCCTGAGATCGTGAAAGGCGCTGTAGAATGATAGCTTCACTAGGCTGGTACCTCATTCTCCGGTATTCCTGGTGCTGCTCCTGGCTCACTCTTCTACACTTGCATTGAAGCAGGGTTATTTTCCTGGCTTGTTGGTGATCAAGCAGTGAGGGCCACCAGGTTACATATTGTGGTGGGATACAATTCTGCTGCTGCTGATGGTCCGCAGCACCTCATGATGTTTGGACTACTAGACCTGTCCTTAGTCTGTCTCCCTTAGCCTGGTGGTAGTGCCACACTACACGATGGAGAGTGGTGCAGCCATTATATATCAGCCTACATTAGACGGTCAAATCCTGCAGGGAGGCTCCAGGCCACAACTTCTGACACTAGAGCAGAGAAAGTGAGTGCAATGGGCCCGAGGGTCAGTTGCTAAGATGTTATTTGGAGCAGGAATGGAAGACTGACCCTTGGGAACCAGCGGAGACAGGCTGACAGACGGACCGTTTGCCTTGCCTGCCTCTCTTCCGCGGCTATGTTCGCGCCCGGGTGGCGCTGCAGATGGGGCACGCGGTGTCCGCCGGCACGCTTGAGGCCTTCCGCGACCGGTGGGCGCCGCGGGGACTGGAGTGCATCATCACCCCGGCCAACGCAATTTTAACTTAATTTGTTCAGTTTTATTTTATTTGTTTAATGAAAAAGAGTGACAGGCTGACAGATACAGCGTATCAAGAATGCAAACTACCTCCCCGAGTAACCCGTGGGAACAGGAACCCGCCACACTGGGATTGGCTCCAATTCCTGCCGCACTCGGAGCCCGGCCATAAAGCGGCTTGGTGTGGGAGGAGATTATTATTCTACTTGCAGCAACCAAGATGGGCCATTGGACGGTTGGCTGCTCTCTCTGCCTCTTCGCTGGGCTCTCCTTACTCCGAGCCCAGCCACTGCTTCTCGGCGATGATGTTTGTCCGACAGACCCAGGCTGGAGATTTGAGTGCGGCCACCCAGACATTAGCAGCACCGACTGCATCAGCCAGGGTTGCTGCTTTGACCCGCGGGGCTCGAATGTCCATCCCTGCTTCTACAGTCTGAGGAACAGCCCAGGTAACAAAGCGCTCCTCGACCCGATTCTAGAGGGAATACTTGTGGGGATGGGGGAGGAATCCAACTTGTAGACCAGGACATGATCCACGGACTTGTTGCTGTCTCATTCTGTGTAATGGGGCAGGGTGGACATGTCTGTTGACCGAACTCCTCCCGTGGAGTCCTGAGTGTAGCTGCTTCCCCTTGGTGTATGGTATTGTAATTAACTAAATAGAACATCAAGGTGTATGGCTGTTCCTCCCGCCATCATATTGAAGGCAGGTGTCAATAGTTGAGGTTCGGGGTATTGGAAGGAATTAGCTCGGTTTGTGAATACTTGCTGGAATGAGGAAATGGTGTCCAGTTTGATTCAGTTGAAGTCAAGTAACCTGCTGCTGAAATTGTATAATGAGTGACCCTATTGCTCTGCGAAGGTGTTGATTCTGTCGATCAGGTGGTTATTGGGCATTATTAATGGTACATGTCTGGTCTACAATGGCAGTAAATCTCAAACCTGTGCTTCATCTAATGGTGGTAGGGTGGAGCAAGTTTGGCCTTGACGGTTGATCCACCTGGTGAAGGAACATTGGTGGTAAAATTGGCCTTTCAGTAGAATTGGTAATGTGTTGAGTCTGCAGGATCTCTTCTACAGGTTGGTTGGTCAAGCTGTTACTGGATTAGTAGTTGTTGAGAACATGGAATCTTCTGTAGGCTACAATTTATATTTATGAATTCTCTCATTGAATAGCCAGTCACACCCACAGTAGTGGAAAGGTAACTGCTGTTGCAAGGAAGGTTTTTTGATGGTAAATATCTGCCACACCTGATGCATGTGTTTGGGTTGTTGCTTATAAATATTGGTGGCCTGCAGTAGACCTTTGGACTCCAATGTTTTGATTTCCATGTGGTTTGGAGTTTGCTGCTGATTGGTACAAAGTAGCTCCCACCTTATGATGTTCTCTTGAATGGTGGTAGCAAAAAAAAATCACTATCCAGTCCAGAGCTTCCAATGCAATAGCATGGATATCTTGTAGGCTGCCTGAGAATTTCATCTGAGGGCAATGCTCAATGTTGTGATCCAGGGTCGCATGATGGGCATGCTTTAATCTTCCACCTATGCAGATGGTGGCAGCATCTACCATGACTGGTTCTGAGGCAGTTGATTGTCCTAGTTTGATCCTTCAGGCTGTACTATGAAGTCCTCTATGGAATCCATTTGGAATGTTGCATTTCACCATCTGTCAAGACTGAAGGGTTTTGGCAAGTGTCCAAAATTGCTTTCTAGATTTGAGATGGGTTGGCCTAGATCGGCATGTCTCTTCTGGTGTAGCGGTAGTTGCATCTGAGACTGCATATTCACAGCGTAAGTGTGGTGACCAATTACCTGATTGTCATTAAAAAAAACATCTGGTTCACTAATTTCCTTTTTTGGGGAAGGAAATCTGCTGTCTTTGCCTGGACTGGCCTATGAGTCCAGACCCACAGCAATGTGGTTGACTCTTAGCAGCTCTCTGAAATGGCCCAGCAAGCCACTGAGTTGTACCAAACCACTGACTGTCACTGGGAACCTTCCCCCACATGGAAGGCAGCTCACCACCACCTTTTTATGGGGCAATAAATCCCAGCCTTGCCAGTGACCCCCACATCCTGTGAATTAATAATAAAACAATAACTCAATCTGAAATCACTGCTAGCCATGGGTCAAGTGATATGCAGTTGGGATATAGATCAGTCATGATCTCATTGAATGGTGGCACCGGCCTGAGGGGCAGACTGGCCGAGACCTGTTCCCAGCTAATATAAATGCATCCTTGCTCACTCCACTGTCAAACTAAATGGTTGTGCTTCTACTTGGATTCTAGTCCTGTTCCTGCTGTGAGCTGGTCTGTGGCTTTTGAGACTCTGTCCCTCAAGTCTCTGGTCTGAGACCTCTGATTTCTCCACGAATGAGCAGTGGAATTGAATTGTAATTCTCTTGCAGTGTGCACAGCGGATGGTCAGTTCATCATAGTGATCTCCAAGACCCTGACCCTTCCTGCCCTCAACCTGTCATCTCTGTATGTGAAAGATGGACAAGAAGCAGAGTGCAGGCCTAAACTAACCACTGCCCAGCTTGCGACCTTCCGCTTCCCGATTACCTCTTGTGGCTCGACCAAGCGGGTGAGTATTAATGGGCCGAGCATTCTCCACCTGAATGAACCAGCTCCCTATTAACCAGTGTCCTCATTGCAGGAGGAGAATGGAACCTTGGTGTATGAAACGGATGTGTTGGGTAAGAGGATGATTCTGACTGGGAAACTGGGCTCAATAACCCGAGACAGCACCTTCAGGTAGGAGGATGGTGGGGAGATGTTGGGGTTGGAGGGATGTGTTGCTGGATGAAGCTCCACCTGCTATTGTCTCTCTGCAGCCTGCATGTCCAGTGCAAGTACAAGGGGAGGAAAGAGACTGGCTTACAAATCAATGCCACGGTTTACACGGCTCCTCCACCACCTCCAGCTTCTGATGATGGGATTCTGAAACTGGAACTGAGAATTGCAAAAGGTACAACGGCCCTGGGTAATGGTGACAGAAGCACTGGGAATGTGTCGATGCAGGGAGTTACTGATTCTTCTGTCTGCCTTTCAGGTGGTAACTACAGATCCTGGTATGTGGATAGTGACTACCCCATTCAGAGTATCCTTCAGGACCCGGTGTTTGTGGAGGTTCGTGTCCAGGACCGCACGGACCCAATGATTGTCCTGAGGTTGCATGACTGCTGGGCGACTCCTGTCCCAGCCCCAAACTTCGAGGTGCAATGGAGTTTACTGGTGGATGGGTAAGGAAAAGTTGAATGGAAGGGCTAATGGTTATAGAAAATGATGATGGGCAGGGAAAGATCAACTGTTCAATCAAGCCTGCCCCACACTGACACTAGCATTGTGACTAGACCGTTCCTACTCATCTGAATAACCACGCAATCTCCTGGGAGAGACAGAAAACCCAGGACCAATGAGATGGAGGTGGGTGGGGGAATACTGATTCCTCTGATTGCATCAGGTGATTGCATCCAGTCCTGGAGATCACATGGGCCACACTCTGCCAAATGTTAATTGTGAAGACACTTGCCTTCTATGTGATCGGAGCTCTGCTTCTGGCCAAGGACCAGTCCAGCTCTCCCCTGGTAGGTAGGCAGCAAATTGGAACCAACCCTTTGTCTGTGTTCTAGTCACTTGCTACTGTCTAGCCGGGGGGGGGGGTAGGAAGTAGAACCACCCAACATTAGTCTATTCCTACTCTTGCCCAAACACCTCCCCATGTCCTCGTATGTCAAACTAATAATCTCAGCAAGGATGCTATACAGCCCTTTATAGATCTCCATCAGGCCACCTCTAATTCTATGCTGGTCAAGGATAAATAGACACCGCTCAATGTGTCTGAGTAGCTAAGGTGCTTGTAGCTAGGATTCATTCTTGTAGTTCCTCAGTACCTTCTCCCATGGAAGCAGAGGGTAGTGGTTGATGTGTTTTTTTGTGACTGGAAGGCTGGTTCCAGTGGAGTTCTGCAGGGCTCAATACTAGGTCCCTTGCTTTGTGTGGTGTATATATCAACAATCTTGACTTGAATATAGGGGGGTATGATTAACAAGTTTACAGATGGTACTAAAATCTGCTGTGTGGTTGATACTGAAGGAAGCTGTAAACTGCAGGAAGATATCAATAAATTGGTCAAGTGGGCAGAATAGTGGCAAATGGAATACAACCTGGAGATGTGAGGTAATGCATTTGGGGAGGGCAACAAGGAAAGGGAATACACATTAAATGGTAGGACACGAGTAGTGTAGAGGAACAAAGGAACCTTGGCGTGCATGTCCACAGATCCCTGAAGGTAGCAGGCCAAGTAGATAAGGTGATTAAGAAAGCATATGTAATGCTTGCCTTTATTAGCTGTGGGATAGAAAACAAGAGCAGGGGGGTTATGCTTCAACTGCATGAAACACTAGTTAGGCCTCAGCTGGAGTACTGTGTGCAGTTCTGGTCACCACATTACAGGAAAGATGTGATTGCACTAGAGGGTACAGAAGAGATTTACAAGGATGTTGCTGGGAGTAGAGAATCTTAGCTATGAGGAAAGACTGGATAGGCTGGGTTTGTTTTCCTTGGAACATAGGAGGCTGAGGAGACCTTATTGAGGTGGGTAAAATTGGGGGGCCTAGATCAAGTGGATAGAAAGGTCCTATTTCCCTTGGCAGAGGGCTCAAGAACCAGGGGGCACAGATTTAAAGTAATTGGTGGAAGGTTTAGAAGTGGGTCATGTGATTAGGCTGGATAGCTTTGTTGGCCGGTGTGGACGCTGTAGTGTATGTACTTTGCAGAAGGACCTATATTCTGCAGCCCCTGTATACTGCAGTACCAGTAGTGACCACCCCTGTATATAAGCCTGTGTAGTAACATTTGCATAGTAGTTCCAGGTTGCCTCCATTCAGTAAAGACCTGTTATAACCAACTCCTGCAGTCCGTGTCTCAATTATACACGGACATAATAGACGCGATGGGCCAAAATGGCCTCCTTCCGTGCTGTAACTTTCTATGAGGGGACCAAAACTAGGTGTAGTACAATTGATGCAGTCTATCCAATGACATGCATAGTGACTGAATGTTGTCCTTTGATTTGTATTGAATAGTTCTATGAATACAATCCAATACCCTGTTGGCTTTAGCTAAGTTTCTCTACATGGGTCAAGAGAAAATGTTCAGGATCATTCAGTATTGTTCCACTAATGCAGCAGTTACTATTGCACTAACAAAGCTGAACGTGACCCTAGCTTTAGGAGTAATGGGGTGAACTAATTGGTACATTGTAGATGGCTACTTTCTCATCGAAGGAATGGCTTGCACTCTAACCCTTGCAACCAATGAATGAAAATCCCTTTTTTTTTTTATTGGATCAGTTTATTTTCCTGCTCCCACTGACTGACCCTCCTGTTGCAGGTGCCCCTATGAGGGTGATGACTACCAGACCCTCCTACACCCAGTGGATGTGTTTTCTGGCCTGCAGTTCCCAACCCATCACAAGCGGTTTGAAGTGAAGACTTTTGTTTTCCTGGATGGAGATTCTGCCCAGCCCCTCACTGGACAGGTAACCAAACAGGAGTCTGAGCCAATGAAATCCTTTACTGGCTCCTTGTATAATAGCCTGGTTCATCTGTCTGCATGAAGCTCGCTGTAAACTCCTTTCCGTTCTAGGTTTACTTGCACTGCAGTGCTGAGGTGTGCTCCCCCTCTGCTCAGGATGACTGTACATCCAAATGTGGCCGAAGTGAGTCTTTGATTTAATCTCTTGCTGATTTTGTTCTGATGCAGAATTAGTTTCTAGTCAAAGCAAAAATAATTTGCTGGTGTTACAGTAATATCTGGCCAGTTCCCAGTTCCCTACAACGAGAGGTTTATCACTCTCTCCCTTCCCATTGAGAGCAGGTTTGTTCATATTGGAAGGACCCTTATCTATAAATGGGAGCCAGAACTCTTAACCAGAATCTCCAGGGCCTGACTGCAATCGTCAGAACATAAGAAATAGGAGCAGGAGTTGGCCGTTTGGCCCCTCGAGCCTGCTCCGCCATTCAATAAGATCATATCTGATGACCTCAACGCCCCTTTCCTGCCTGCTCCCCATAACCTTTGACTTCTCTGCAGCTCAAATATGTATATCTCTGCCTTGGATATCTTCAATGACTCTGCCTCCACAGCTCTGGGGTAGAGAATTCCAAAGTTTCACGACCCCCTGAGAAGAACTTCCTCCTCATCTTTTCAAATAGGCGACCCCTTATCCTGAAACTGTGCCTCCCCCCAGTTCTAGATTCCACCCTGAAGGAAACATCCTCCCTGCATCTACACTTGAGCCTCCTCAGAATCTTATGTTTCATCTAAATTCCAATGAGTATAGGCTCAACCCTGCTTCATAAGACAACCCCTTCATCTCAGGAATTAATCTAGTGAACGTTCTCTGGACTGCCTCCAATGCAAATATATCCCCCCTTTTTTAAATAAGGAAACCAAAACTACGCAGTACTCCAGGTGTGGTGTCACCAGTGCCCTGTACAGTTGTAGCAAGCCCTCCCCACTTTTATACTCCCATCACCCCTTGCAATAAAGGCCAACATTCATTTGCCTTTCTAATTACTTGCTGTACCTGCATGCTAACTTTTTGTGTTTGATGTACAAGGACTCCCAGATCCATCTGTACTGCAGCATTAGACAGTCTCTATATTTATATATATTTTTTTAAATTTGCTTTAAAATTTCCAACCAGTGGATAACCTCAGTTTCCCACATTATACTCCAGCTGCCAAATTTTTGCCCACTCACCCTATCCATATCCCTCTGCAGACATTTTATGTCCTCACAATTTGCTTTCCCACTTATCTTTATCATTAGCAAATTTGGCTACATTACACTCCCTTCATCCAAGTCATTAAAATAGATTGTAAATAGTTAAGGCCCCAGCACTGATCTCTGGCACCCCACTAGTTAGTTTGCCAACTGGAAAATGACCCATTTATCCTGACTTTGTTTTCTGTTAGTTAGCCAATCTTCTATCCATGCTAATATATTACCCCCAACCCATTGAGCTCTTATCTTGTGCAGTAATCTTTTATGTGACACCTTATCAAAGACCTTTTTTGGAAATCCAAATACACTACATCTACTGGTTCCCCTTTATCCACCCAGCTTGTTACATCCTCCAAGAACTGTAGTAAATTTGTCAAACATGATTTCCCTTTCATACAATTAAGCAGAGTCAACATGGCTTTATGATCTAAATGTCCTGCTATTACTTCCTTAATAATGGATTCCAGCATTTACCCAATGACCGGCTAACTGGCCTATAGTTTCCTGCTTTTTGCCTCCCTCCTTTCTTCATTTGTTACATTTGCAGTTCTCCGACTGCTCCAGAATCCAGGGAATTTTGGTAGATTACAGCCAACACATCTGCTATCTCTGCAGCCACTTCTTTTAGACCCTAGGATGCAGGCCATCAGGTCCAGGGGACTTGTCAGCCTTTAGTCCCATTAGTTTGCCTAGTACTTTATATCTCTAGTGATAGTCATTGTTAAGTTCTTCCCTCACAAAAGCCCCTTGATTGATTATCAATTATTATTGGGATGCTTTTGTTGTCTTCTACTGTGGAAACTGATATGAAATATTTGCTCAAAGTCTCTGCCATTTCCCTGTTTTCCATTATTAATTCCCCAGCTCCAACATTTACTTAGCTACTCTCTTCCCTTTATGTATCTGTAGAAGCTCTTGCTGTCTCTTTATATTTTTTGCTAGTTTACACATCATCTATTTAGTCATCCTTTGCTGGTTTCTAAGGCCTACCACTAATCTTCACAACATTGTATGCCTTTTCAATCAATTAGATGCCTTCCTTAGTTAGCCACAGATGGTTCATCCTTCTGTCTTTCTTTCTCACTGGAATAAACGGAGCGTTATGAAATGGCTGCCACTGCTTATCTACTGTCTTACCCTTTAATCTATTTTCCCAGTCTACTTTAGCCAACTCTATCTTCATACCTTTGTAATTGCCTTTATTTAAGTTTAGGACACTAGTTTCAGACCCAAATGTCTTGCCCTAAAACTTCTCATACTATGATCACTGTTCCCTAGGGGATCATTAATCCTGTCTCATACACATTACCAGATCTAAAATAGCCACCTCCCTAGTTGGTTCCACAACGTTTTGTTCTAAGAAACCATCCTGAATACAATCTATGAACTCTTCCTCAAGGATACCCTTGCCAATTTGATTTGTCCAATCTACATGAAGATTAAAATCACCTATGATTATCACAGTACCTTTCTTACAAGCCCCTATTATTTCTTGATTTATACTCTCTCTGTCGCTCCTACAGTGTAGCTACTGCGGGGGGACCTATAGACTACTCCCACCGGTGACTTCTTTCCTGTACTATTTCTTATCTCCACCCAAACTGATTCTACATCCTGCTCTTCTGAGCCATATCATTTCTCACCACTGCACTGATCTCATCCTTTATTAACAGAGCTACCCCACCTCTTCTTCCTTTCTGCCTATCTTCTGAAATGTCAAATACCCCATAATATTCAGTTCCCAGCTTTGGTCACCTTGCAACCATGTCTCTAATGACTATCAGATCATGGCCATTTATTTCTCTTTTTGCCATCAACTCCTCTATCTTGTTACGAATGCTGCATGCGTTCAGATAGAGCTTTTAATTTTCCCTTTACCATTTTTACCCACTCTGAAACTATTTGCCGGTGCATGCTTATGTTTGTACGCTCTGTCTCCTGTCACACTCTGGTTATCGGTTCTCCTATTGCTACCCTGCACTATTGCCTTCTCCTCCTTTCTGTCTTTCTAAATTCCCCTTCGCCTCAATCCCCCCTCCCACTAATAGTCTCAGTCTAGGTAGTGTCTAGCTGTTTGCCCATCATTGCAAACATTGAACTGGAAGTGCAGATGGTGTAACGTGGGTTGGTCTCTGGCTATATAGCAGGTAAAGTGTGATCTCCAGTGTCTAGTCAGGAGTTTTCTTCTTGGAGATGATACATGGGTGGGTCAGGACAAAACTGTCTGCTAACAATGTCTCATTTCCCAATAGAGAGACGCAGGAGTACAGGTGACCATGAGGGAACATTGGTGAGTGCTCCTGGTCCCATCATATTCCTGGAAGGTGAGAGTCATCTGTCTAAGAAGCTGCTTGAAGAGAATGGTAAGTGGAGGTTCTTCAATAGGCCACTGTGAACCCTTCCGAATATAACACCTTGTGTCTCCCAATAGATGCTGCTGGGTCTCCTTCTCGGTTTCTGCGTGGAGCAGCCATTGGCTTCATGGTGGTGGCTCTGTCCCTGTTGGTGGTGATGGCTGCAGTGTACAGGATGAAGAAACCAAGAGCTCTCTCTTCCCAATGTAGTGAGATTGAACTGTAGACCTGAACAAATAAACCAGCTGGACAGATGTGTGCCTTTTGGGTGTTGATGTGAATCATGAAATGGCTATTAGGAAGTCCTAGGTACACTAGTAGTAAACATTAAATCCCACTGACTGGAGGGACAAGGTGTAAACTGAGCAAAGCTTTACCGTCAGACATGGTAACTATCTAATCCAGCACTCCTTGTGTCTAGTTGAGGTTGGGGGGGGCCCCCCTGCCCCCACAAGAAAAAGCAAAGCCCTGGCTTTTGTCAGCTGACAAGGTGGGGGGGTCATTGGGAAATCCTTTTGCTCTAAAGAATGACCTGATTACAATGTGCATTAGTACTTACAGTAATATTGTCTTAGGCTGCCCTGCATTCAACTTCTAACCAGTTTTTTCTTTATTGAGGATTAGACCTTGGGTTGACTTAGATCCTGGGAAAGAATGTGTGGGTAACTTGGTTTGTTCTATGCAAAAGCAGGAGTGTGGCACATGATCAAGATGTCTTAAATTAAGAAACCACCAAGGCTGCTGCAGTGGTGCCTGAGAACCTTCACCTATCTCGTCTACAAGGGTCATACTTTTTATTTCTCTCCTGCTCCCTCCTTCCCTGCAGCTGCCTGTTTGCCATGTGCCTATGATGGACTGCAGGCTGAGTGCTTTTGTGTAGTGTGCTATTGTTTGGCATGGCACCTCAAGTGAACAGTTGAGGACCTTTTCCTACAGATGCTCAGGCTCCTGCCTGTAGGCCTAGCAGACCTTTAGTGGAACAGTATTTCTCTTTGGACTGGGTTGGGGATTCATGGCAAGAACTGAGCCAGAGCGTCACTGATCTCATTAGACCCAACACCAATGTCGGGCTGGTCAGTGAAGCAGTGCCCTGCAGTGGGGACATGGCTGGCATGGACATAGATGATGGTGGCCATGTCTCCTCCACTGCCTACATGGCAGAACTGTCTAGGGCTTCAGCTGCTATGATTATGCATCAATCCCAACCACATTACAGCCAGCCACCTTACCAGTTGTGTATGAAGGATAGATGTCTCCCTTTGCCTTGAGGGCAAGTGTGATAGTAGAAAATAACAGGCATGTGGAGCTCACTGATGCCCATTTTTTGGTCTGCCCTCTGGCTCCTGCTCTACATGGGGAGGAGGGTGAGAACCATAGCCTGGCAGCTGAATCTAGAAGTTGTGAATATGAAGAATGTATTTTAGCAGCTCAATGTTGTGCAAAGGACTCCCCGGGGGTGAGGGGGAACTTCAGTTGCGCTTATGGGGTACAAAGCAACTATTGCCTGGGCACGGCGATTTTTGCACCATTCGTGAAATTGACCAGATTTTGCGGCAGTGCTCAGCACTACGCCACAATCTCCTGCGCCCACAGATCATGACGTCAGTCGAGCGTATAGCACCCTGGACCGGATATTGAGTGGCTGCACCTGCTGCTAGCAACGACAGGTTGAGGGGAATGTTTTGCAGTCGGGAAGGGACTGGGGAAGTGCTATTTAAAGGTGACCGCTTCATGCCTCTTTGTCTGACATTTTTGCACTACTCAGTGAGACACACTATTGGAGAGATTCAATGCTGTGAAGGAGTTTTGGGTCCTGAGTAGCATTTTGCAGTATCATTTTGATTTAACCTTCCTTGCATGCATCGATTTTTAGAAGAGACTATGGGGGCTTCACTCTAAGCTCCTTTCCAAGGCGCCTCCATTGTTCTTTCCAGCAGATTTGATGTACAGGCCTTTGAAGGCTGGAATGAGCAGGGTGTGCAGGATGGAGAGCAAGATCGACAGACCCCTTAAGAACTAGCCAGCGCCGGTCTGTTCCATTGCTGACTGACATCACATGAGCTTCGCCAGCCCTCTGAGGTAGCTCCTTGCTGTTGGCGCCTTAACACAGGTGTGTAGCACCGGATTTAGTGCTCCAATCACCTCCAGGGACGATAGAAGCCACGTTTGGAGACGGAGGCAATAATTTGCACTTTGTTAAACTTTGCACCCGGCTGATAATTGCACCCCAAACAAGGTGATCCCAAAATCCTTACCCCCTGCCCTGCCAACCACCCCAGGAGTTTAGATTACAATGGCCCAGATTTTGTGGACAAAAGACTGTGTGAACTGCTTTTGCTGTTAATATACAGATTGGCCAGCAAAGATACTCCCTGAATTTCAAATCCCACCAGTTGCTGATTGATTTATGCCTCTCCACCATTAGTTTTGCATAAATGACATTTTCCCTTAACCTGCCTGTGCTTTTAATGAAGTTGTTGCAGTTGTAGATTTGCCAGAGTTCAGTTTCTTGTGTAAGTACCCTTTCACTGACTGATCCCCTCTCTGGCCCGGATAGTGAACAAAATGTAGGGTCTCTTTTGTTCGTCTTGTGAATTGTTCCACATTTTACAAATTCTTGCTTTGCCTCTTGATCCTTGATCGGAGCTGACATTAAATTTACCCACTCTAATTCACCCTCCTTCTCAGTTAATTCTTCAATCAAGGAGATACACCTCTTGTTCAGCCAGGGTACTGTTATCCTCACCATGCTGATTATCACCTCACACTTCCACCAACTTGGTTGGCAAAATTATTAAAAACCTAATGTCTATCCATGATCCTGACCATATCGGCAGGAGTGACCACAGCACAATCCTTGTGGCGACCAAGTTCTGTCTTCCCTATAGACATCCTCCATTGTGTTGTGTGGCACTACCACCATGTTAAATGTGATAGATTCAGACCAGATCTAGCAGCACGAAACTGGGCAGATATGAGGCGCAGTGGGCCATCAGTAGTAGCAGAATTTTATTCCACCACAATCTGTAATATCATGGCCTGGCATATCCCTCACTCTACCATTAACATCAAGCCAGGTGACCAAACATGGTTCAATAAGGAGGAGCAGCACCAGGTGAACCATAAAAATGAGGTGACAACCTGGGGAAAGTGCAACCCAGGACGATATGGATACTGAAGCAGCATGCTACAGACAAAGCTAAGCGATCCCACAAACAACGTATCAGATCATTTGTGAATGGTGGGGGGGCAATTAAACAACTAATGGGGGGGAGGAAGAGGAGACTCCAAGAACAACCCCATCCACCATGATGGCAGAGCCCAGCATCTGACTGCAAAAACGAGGCTAAAGCGTTTGAAACCATTTTCAGCCAGAAATGCCAAGTGGATGCGCCATCTCGGCTTCCTCCTGAAGTCCCCACCATTACAGAAGCCAGTCTTCAGCCAATTCAATTAAGCTCCATGTGCTATCAAGAAATGGCTGAACACACTGGATACAGTAAAGGCTCCAGCTGTCGTGGTGAGGACTTGTGCTCCAGAACGAGCCGCGTCTCTAGCCAAGCTCTTCCAATATATAATTACAACACCGCCATCCACCCGACAATGTGGAAAATTGCCCAGGTAGGTCCTGTCCCCAAAAAGCAGAACAAATCCAATCTGGCCAATTTCCAGCCCATCGGTCTACTCTCAATCATTAGCAAAGTGACATCAACAGTGCTATCAAGCGGCACTTACCAAATATATGCTCACCGATGCTTAGGTTGGGTTCTGCCAGGACCACTCGGCTCTAGACAGTAAAACTGAAGTCCGTTGGAATCATGGGGGAAATTCTCAACTGGCTGGAGTCATACCTAGTAAATAGGAAGGTGGTTGTTGGCCAATCATCTCAGCCCCAAGACATGGCTGCAGGAGCTCTTCAGGGCAGTGTCCTAGGCCCAACCAGCTTCAGCTGCTTCATCAATGACCTTCCCTCCATCATAAGCTCAAAAGTGGGGAAGTTCGTTGATGACTGCACAGTGTTCAGCGCTATTCAGAACTCCTCAGATAATGATGCTGTTCATGCGCTCATGCTTCAAGACCTGGACGATATTCAGGCTTGGACTGATAAGTGGCAGGTAACATTCGCACCACACAAGTGCCAGGCACTGACCATCGCCAACAAGGGAGAGTCTAAACACTGCCCCTTGACATTCAACGGCATTACCATCACCGAATCCCTCAGCATCCTGGGGATCACCATTGACCAGAAATTTAGCTGGACCAGCCATATAAATACTGTGGCTACAAGAGCAGATCAGAGGCTGGGTATTCTGTGGCAAGTGTCTCACCTCCTGACTCCCGAAAGCCTTTCCACCATCTACAAGGCACAAGTCAGGCATGTGATGGAATACTCTCCACTTGCCTGGATGAGTGTAATTCCAACAACACGCAAGAAGCTCAACACCATCAAGGAAAAAGCAGCTCGCTTGACTGGCACCCCTTCCATCACCTTAACCGTTCACTGACTCCGCCACCGGCGCACTGTGTCTGCCGTCTGTGCCATCTACAAGATGCAATGCAGCAACTCGCCAAGGCTTCTTCGACAGCACCTCCCAAACCCACGACCTCTACCAGCTCGAAGGACAAGAGCAGCAGGCAAATGGGAACACCACCACCTCCAAGTTCCCCTTCAAGTCACACACCATCCTGACTTGGAAATATATTGCATTTCCTTCATCATCGCTGGGTCAAAATCCTGGAACTCCCTCCCTAACAGCACTGTGGGAGTACCATCACCACATGGACTGCAGCGGTTCAATAAGGCAGCTCATCATCATCACCACCTTCTCGAGGCCAGTTAGAGATGGTCAATAAATTCTGGCCTTGCCAGCAATGCCCACACACCAGGAATGAAAAAAAAAACCTTGTATAGTCTATAATGTTTACATTCTGCATTTAATTGTTCATTTATTGTTTTTGATCTGAGCTAGATTAACCAATTTGTATATAGAAAACCCAATTATAAATCAGAAGGATCCAAGGGGATGGATGGGAGGAATCATTGGAAGAACAAAGGTCCTACTAGGATGATTTCTTAATGGACTGATCTGTTGTCCACCTATTTGGTGTGCAGTCCCTGTTCAGGTGAACACACCCTCCGACATTAGTTAGATTGAACTGTAGACCTGAACAAATAAGGTCAGTAAGGACAGTGTATTTTTAGACCCGATTTCTTAAAAAATTCTTTTTTCAAAAATTTGATTAATTGCTCAAAATAGTTTTTTTTAAGTAATTTCTAGTTCATTTAATTGGTGTGATGTTTTTTAAAATGTTATTTAAAGTTTAAGTGTTGTTTTGGGTGCCCGTACTTTTCATGAGTTTGACAGTTCTTACTATCAAACTCATGAATTAAGTTTTCCCTCCCCTGATTGGCTGCCCAGTGCTCACCTGATCCCAGCCGGCACATCGCACTAACTACGCCGCTGGATCAGGCAAGCACAGCGCCCCGACAGCTGAACCGGGCCAGTGACAGGAATTCCAAGCAGACCCAGGCTTCAGCTGTCGGCATGCCGGGTAAGTGCACATCGGGGGCTTGCACGCGCGGCAAGCTCCCGAACCTAATTTCTGGGCCACTAAATGGTAGCACACTGAAAAGTGCAGAAGATAAGAGGAACCTTGGAGTGCATGTCCACCGATCCCTGAAGGTAGCAGGACAGGTAGATAAGATAAGGTGGTTAAGATGGCATACGGGATACTTCCCTTTGTTGCCGAGGCATCTATCTATCTATCTATCTATACATATAAAAGGATCGTGGTGTCTGTCTGTCTGTGTG